>NW_025336481.1:34795912-35003330 GCF_004798865.1 Varanus komodoensis | reverse complement strand
CTGGATAGCTTATTATATGCAATAGGAGAATTGAAAAACTTGGCATGTTGGAACACAAAAGAATATGAGCTCCACATCTCAGAGGAAGGAGGTGGAACTCAGCATAGGGCTGCCAGTTTGGACAGTAGCTCCATGCTTTTGAAGACTTGTAGCCCTGCTCTACCTTTAGTAGCAGTGTCTGTGCAAACCAGTGAGGGAGCCTTAGAATTAGTTAGGTATAGTCTGTCCTTGAAACCACAGTTAATAATGAAATAACTGTGTTTTTATCTATACAAGCAAATAGCACTTTACAGTACGATAATCTGATAATATCATCATATTATTTTATAATCTATCTATTAAGCTATATTAGGGTGCTCAGCAAAAGAAACATTATGATATAAATTCCAAAGCATTTGAAAGTGATCTCATAGTTATAGCAATTGCCATGGTGTGAAGTCTTCCTAGCCTTGTTTCTGTATCACTGGTCAAAGGTTGTGCTATGTTTGTGCCAGAGACTTCACACATAGAAACTCTATTTTCACTTACACCATGGAGACAAAGGGTAGAAGAAATTAGAGAGGAAAATGTATGAGTGACATTGGATTGTGGTTATGCTGCATTTTTCCCTGCTGTTTTAAATTTGAATAATATGCTGCCCTCAGTACTACGTGCTCTTTGCTTGATTTTAGTAACCTGCCAACAATGCAGTATGACTAACAAGATCAGAATCACTTTTATTACAACTTTACTGGCCCCATGTGCCATTTTTCCCTCTTTATTTTATTGCTATTTCACTTCTGTCTGAGACAGTCAAAAATGGGAGCCCTACATTCCCTTTTATCTAACTATTCAGCAAATCCTAAATGGATACTCAAAAGAATGCTTTCCCATTACTATCCATTTATACAATCCATCAACATGGAATCCAGACTCTGCTGTTCCTAAGCAGCTGAGAATTTATATACATCTGAATTCACCTTCTGTCATAGTAACGGGAGCAAGGCCATTATCAACAGCAACCAACAACTTAGGTCAGCTTCCTATCAAAACTTCATAAAACTCTTACACCTTGAATGTTGATCTATATATACTGATGGAAACTGAAGTGGAGGTAGAAAAGTTATAAAGTGGACTATGTGCAAAACTCAGTCTAACGCTGACAATAACAGAAGATAACAGAAACTTATTCCAGCAAAGAGCAGTGCTCACATAATCCACCACTGATTTCAATGGGATGGAATGGCACAATAATGATTGTGATAATGATACCTAGTTTTAGAGAACAAATATTACGATAACTCTGACATAAGAACAATAGTATTCAGATGATTTGGCTGTGTGAAGCAAATCAGTTAAACTGTTCTTGGCATTCAATTGTTTTA
This sequence comes from Varanus komodoensis, assembly GCF_004798865.1. Classification (NCBI taxonomy): domain Eukaryota; kingdom Metazoa; phylum Chordata; class Lepidosauria; order Squamata; family Varanidae; genus Varanus; species Varanus komodoensis. Next base: position 35,001,966 of record NW_025336481.1, on the reverse strand, counting down.
GGCTAAGCTTATCAACCTGGTCCCAGGTTAGGTCTCAAGCAGCTGCTGGATCAGATGTGCCACCTACCATTGTTTTCCTGGAACATAACAGTTGAATTGTCCAGTATCTATTTCAGATTTCTACTCTGCTCCATTTCTGAAGTTAAGGATGGGTTTTAGATGTATGGTCACCCCACTCCTGCAGTGAAATCAACACCCAGGGCACTCATCATAACTGTGATGTATCTCCTCCAATGTGAAAGACTGCTTGTTTTTCACTACTCATCGCTGGGGTACACAAGCAGAGGGGTGCTAAATTGCAGCCATGTCCTGCTTATGGACTTTCCATGGGGCACAGGCCACTGTGGAACAGAATGCTGAGCCAGTAAAGCCACCAGAACAAGCTCCCCACTTCCACAGAGTGCAGATGTGCCACTGTGTCATACTGCCATTGGTCCCTCTGCATTTAGCTTTGCTGCAACCAGTCCTCTGACCCATGGTCTTGTTCAACCCCATCACTATCCCTATCATCTGTCCTCTGGGCTGTGTTGAGGGAGTCAGAGGATGGGTGAGCCAGGAGCACTTGCAATGTGCATACTTTCCATGTGAGCAGCATGTGAAAAGGACTACAGAACATAAGCTGTTTAGGGTTAGAGTCAGGTTAGTAAATATAGGAAAGGAACCCAATAGGGTTGGATGCAGGCCCAAGGAGCATGTTGGCCTAGTGGCCTCTGGTGGGCCCTATAAAATAACAGTGGGGCCTCCTAGCAGATTTACCTGGTGGCAGTGCTCCCTGGACCAGTTATCTTCACCACAGCTTCATGGCTGAGCAGGGATATGAATCTGGGTCTCCATGGGTCAAGTCCAATGTTCTAACCCAAGGGTAAGAAATGTGCTGCCTTCTCAATGTTTTAGACCATAATGCCCCCAACCTCCATGGTCAGGCATTACCACAGAGATGAGGAACCATTTTCAGCCAGAGAGCTAAGATCAATTTCAGAAAAGCACTCGGGGCCACATCCCAGTAGTGGGTAGACAGGAAGAAAAGTGGTTAGGGCCAAAGTACAACATGGTTCCATGCCTTTTAATCTAGGTTTCATGCACCTGTTGTTGAACAATGCCAAAGTAATGCTTTTGAAGCAACGGTCCCTCCAAAGGGATGCTTCTCACACTTCCTGACTAGATGCAGAGTGACCTCTTCACCTGCTGTTATTCATCAAGGATGCCTTGTTCACCTGGCACATTTCCTGAAGATTGAAAAGAAGGTGTGCTTCTGGTGAGTCTTCTCAGATGCTGCTCATCCATAGCATTGGTTATCACCATGATTTTGACCCTTTAGCCCCGTTCATGCATCACTCACATGAAGTGGCCATCAAGCAAGGACTGTGGAGCAGGAAAAGGCTGGTGCCTCAGGCAGCAGGCATGCTGGCTCTGTCTGCCTACAGACAGCCCAGCCCTGGCATGGATGTCTGTTTGATCTGTAAACCTGACCACACCAGTGTTCCAGTCAGTGTCCCAGTCATGCAGAAACCTACACTTGATCAGATGCTCACTCCCTGAAAACAACAAGACTATCTTCCTAGAAGTAGTCATGCTCATGAGTGGGCATCTGGAGACAGGACCGGTGGCATGCCAGGGCAGACAGAGCATCCCATCACCCAATTCAAGGGATGCTATTCATGATAGTACAATATGGAAGGGCTCCTGTGTTCTAATATACCCTGCAATATATCTAGCTCTCCACTACAGCTGTGGATTCAAAGAGTGCTCAGCAGAGGTAGACAACCATTCTTCCCCTTAAGTTAGTTTGCTATTAACAAGCTAAATTCCTGCTGAGCCTCTAGGATAGCCTTTCTCAACCTGGGGTCATCCAGAAAGGTTGAACTACAGTTCCCATAACCCCCAGCCCTGTGATCTGCACTACACAGTCTAGGCTGTACATAGCAGCAATGTCCAATCATGTTTAAAAGTTAGCAGAAATGGCAGGCAAGTGGAGGGGGTGAGAAGAAGTCTATCAATTTTCAAGTTATCACTTTCCAAAAGTGTGAATTAAATGGGATAAGAAGATTGTCCCACATCACAGAGATACATAATCAGCATGACTGTCTCGCTTGCATCTTAAAGGCTTTGCAGAAAATGCACTCTTAATTTTTCAAAAGGTAAAAAAGAAAACGAGATTGCAGTGTATGGCGAGGAGATGGCAAGGTCTGGGGTCATTAGCATTAGCAGCACAAAGAGGAACAAGAGGGAAGTAACAGCCTGTCTCCTCTCTGTCTATTCAAAATTCTTCCAAAAGCCTCTTTGGAAAGATGGTGGTGTCTTAATCCTCCAGGAGGCATTGATATGTTTCGTATCCCTGGCAATTCATCTGTTCTGCTCTGGATGTGATCTTATCCTTCCAGCAATCAAACTAATGTGTTTCCTTCTATAGCTTTTAGATTCTCCAGCCTCTGGTCTTGTTCTTTTCAGTCTCACTTCTGAAAAGACAACAAACAAACAGAAATATCACTTTTTTGGGACTATACTCTGGACCAAGTTTGAGGGAACATGGTGATAGATGTCAGAACATAAGAATGTTGGATAAAATCACTTCTCACCTGAACTGGAGGCACTATAGAATAAATGTATTTGGAATCCAGCCCCTTTTACACCTGGAGAGTGAGATCAGGAAGTTTCTCTCAGAAGAAAGATCACGGTAGATTTCCCGTGAATAGAATAGATGTAATAAGTGTTTAATATTTCTGGCTTCTCCTGAAGAAAAATGCAGATGTTTGAAATGTGTTCAGCATTCTGAAAAAAAATCTATCCAATTTATCACTAAATCATTTTCTTGCACAGATTGGCTTTTTTGCTGCATAATTTTTCTTCCAGCTTTATTGAATTCCTGCCTCATATTCTTCTTTGGCTAGATCAGATCACTCCTATCTACCCAGTACAACCAATGTGACAGTAAAGGAGTAAATTGTTCTTCTGCCCTAGATCAGAGATGTCAACTTTCTACCCAACATGACCATTAAATCACTATCTTAAAAACAAATGCAACTTAGTAAGTCCAAGCATCCTATTAACAGAGTTTATGTTAGCAAATCCCTTCACATAGGTGCAGTTAGTAAGATCAAAGCTACAGTTGCATATGACAACTTAGTCTTCAATATTATATATTACTATAATTTTTCCATTTAATGAAATGGGAAGAGGTGTAATCAGCAAAAGCTTTCCTGGTTTTTGTCATTATAGCTGAACTTGCTGGAGGAAGAAAACAGAGGCAGGCACCAATTACTAGGAGTCAGCAGCCTGCAGCTTTCCAGGCATAACTAAGATTAGCTACTAAGCTATTCGTGACTAAGATTAGTGTGAAAGGAATGCATTGAATTGCAAGGTCCAGAGAATCTGACATGGGTCAGAGATGCTTCAAAAAATATTTGTCAATCAAATTTCCTTCCAGTTTTGGAGTTCAGACTTACCTGGTCTTGTTTCTAAAGTGGCAGCAATTCATTAGGAATTTTCCCACAGTTTTGTTTGTTAGCTTAAAAATGTGGACAAAGTGCTGGACATCTGCAGATACTAATGAAGCAGTAGCCAAACATATCTGGAACCCAGCAGGTTAGGGAAGGCAGTCCAATTAAAACCTGAGAACAAGTTATCAAGGACTTTCCCACCACCATCACCTTCAACAACCCAGAGTTTGGGTTCAGATGTCACAGAAAGCAACCCAAGGACCGGGCAGCCCTGGGAGATTTAGGATGCAATCCTATGCAAGCTTGAACAACAAAAGTCCTACAAATTCCAGCGTGCCCCACCATTATGGCTGGCTGAAGAGATGCTGAAAGTTGTAGGACTTTTTGCTGTCCAAACATGCACAGGATGGCACCTTTAGTGCACTAGTACTGGGTGAAACCTGGCAAGTGGCAGAAAAGTGTCCAGTTCCCCTTCTTCATTTGTACAATGCTTCAATATGTTTGCCAATGTTATCTGAGACATCATCACAGAGTGTGCTTTTCTCTTTCTTTTTCTGTGCTGTTCCACATCATTTCCTTGTCTGCAATTGGTAGACTGGATAAAAGAGAAATTATGAGGGCATTTTGACATCGCCAAGTGTGCCTAAATGAAATGGGGAAGGAGGTTGATGTAAGTCTGTCATTTTTTAATATTGAGCCCATCATACTGTACTGTATTACCTTTATTAAAATATGTCCGAATGAAACCAGAAAAATCCTCATTCTGGAGAAACAAGAACTGTACTTTAATAGCACTCAGTAAACAACTAGCTTTGCCAGTTTGCATCAATTCTATTAAAGAACAGCTTTTCCTAGCAAACTTTTTAATTAGTTTCTGAACAATGAAATACATGCATGACTTGAAAGAAAGCTAGCTCTATCTTTTCTCAGGTCATGAACCCTTTATCCAATATGGTGCTGTTGCCACTGATTCATTAATTCTGTAGAACTGTATGCAGCTTTGCACTCATTATTTTTACCTATCCGAAACAAGGATAGGTTCTGAGGGTCAGGAGCACTTTTTATTTTTGATTATGTCTCTTAAAAACAAACAGTCCATGAGATAAGGCTGAACACAACAGCCTTTGATGTATTACATCTCAGTGGTATCTGACAACTCTTACTCCCTGGTGATGCAATTCTTTTCTAATAATTTAGTCTCAGTCTATTAAAAGACAATTACAGATAATGTATCCAGGCAAGTGGTGAAGGATGTCCCAAACACCATTTGTTGAAAGGTTATCAAAACACCATTCTCCAAAAAAGAAGTGTGTTATTGACTTTTTTTAATCATTTCAGATGCAGACTGTTATATAGATTTTTTTAAAGGGAGTGAACATAACTAGAAGGAGATGGAAATAGATTTCCCCTTTGCTACTTCATATGTCATAATAGAATTTTAAAATTCATTTACATCTAGGTAAAGTGGGCAGCCAACCATTCAGAGGTGAGCCTTGCTTATCTTAGCTAAGGACTTAATATGCTATTGATTTTTTTATCCTGATTTTGAATTGGTCATTATGCTTGATAGAACCAGATGGCATTTTATAATTCCCTTGATTCTCTGTTGAGTTAGCACCATTTACAGATTAATGTAAAAGATGGGAGGATGCTCATGATCCTTTATGGCCTTATGTGCTGCTGACATCCTAGGCTTGCATCTATTATGTAACAAAAGCACGGAGTGGCGGTGGTACTAGTAAGTAGCCTATTGCTCTTCATTCAGAGTGCCAGGGCAAGGTAGTGATAGGTCAACTTTCCTGCCCATTTCTGCCTTGCTAGAGGCAGAAGATGTTGCTCTGCCAACCCAATAAGGACAGAGGAGATGCTTCCTTTTATTTAAATCTGGCCTTAAAATTCAGAGACATTTGTTTATTTTATTGATGATTGATCGATTGATTTTTTAAACCACCAAATAACTGACATTTCCTGGACAGTGTACAATACATTAAAATGAGATACAAACATCAAACCAAACATTAAAATACAGAATAAAGTCACAATAAAGCCAGAAGCAAAGGATTCAACTATTATAGCATCATAAAAATAAAACCAGCAGCAGAATAAAAGCACTAGAAACAGTTTGTAAAATGCCTAGAAGAATAAAGAGGAGCTCACTTGGTGCCAGAATGACTGTAATGCAGGCAGAAGGCAAACTGCTTTGAGCAGTGCATCCCATAGACGAGATGTCACAAGAGAAAAGGCCCTCTGTCTTGCAATTTCTGCCTCACCTCATTTGGCAGAACCACCTGAAGGGCAATGCTCAGACAATGATCATTGTATCCAGGCAGTAGTCCGTCCTTCATAGGGCCTGTGAATCACAAGGGCTGATGTTACAGGTTCCCTAGTCCTTTTGCTGCCTGAAACAGAACAAAAGATTGTCACACTTAAAGCTCTGACTGAAGATTAGAAACTACATCATCTCATCTGGCCCCGCGTGTGGAGAAAAGGAAATACATACTACCTGGTCCTGCCCGCCAGCCATCCCTACCTGCAAAATATGGATGGAACATTCAAATGCTATTTATATGCTTAGAAGTTATCCTCAAGATAGACAAACTGTGTGTTTAGTTTGCCAAATTAGACTAATTGAGCCATCATGTGGTTTTTGTACTAATATTTTGATCTGTATGCATGCAGGCAGCATGTGTTTTGTTTACATTTTTATCTATTAAACCTATATCCTGGCTTTCTTCCAGAAACAGTGTTCAGACTAGCTAATGGTAAACAGTAATTAAAAACAAAAGCCTTAATTAAAACATAGTACCAAAACAAATCAATTAAATAGCCACAATAAAAGAAATGCAGAGCACCCAACCAATTAACTCCCATTTCTTCAACATGCCAAAGTCTTGCCTGAATAAACATGTATTTGCATGACAGTAGAAGGGCAACAGGAAGGACTCTTGGGAGCTTGGGAGCAGTCACACATTCCCATCAAGATGAATTTGCTTACAGAGGCACTAAAGAAGGACCTTCCCCAAAGGGCTTAAAATCCAGGCAGGCTTATATAGAATGGTGTGGTTTTTCAAATAGCCCGTGTCTCTGTTCCAAACTAATTTGTACAAGTCAGGATGCAAGAAGCAGGGTCACCACCCTAGGAGGGCTGGCCATGTGTGTTTTCTTCTGCTTTTGTAATGCTGAGAGCTCAGTATCATTCAGTGCTGATCAGACCTAGCTATGGAACAGGATTTTAACAGGATTCTGAGCAGATCAGGTTTCTCATGGAGAAAGGAATATGACAGAACCATGGAGAGCTTCCAGAAAGTGCTTGGGATGGAGCCTTAACAATCTCATCTGTATGTTGCTCCAACAAGGGGCAGTGCTCAGCTTAGTTGTCCTTGTTTTATGCTGCTCAGCACTGCATCCTCACTGACTGAGGTCCTTTCTATTAAAGGAGCTTGGTCTGACTTAGCAGTCACAGTCCATCATAATACAAACATGGTCAAGTCTGGAGTCCTCAGAGTCTGAGGATGTTCATGTTACCTTCTATGAACACAGTGGGTCAGGTCCTCAGGGGACTTTCTGAAGAACTGTTCCTAAGGAGATGGAAGTTTTCTGAGGCCTTTCTGTAATTGTGTTTACCTCTTGAGCAGTTAACTCAGGAGGATCTTTTGAGAATGAGCACCAACCATCCCCTGAGAATCAAGGACCAGAGTTGATCCCTACTAACATGTTGATGGAGCCATACCATGTGATCCTCCCCTTAGTACTCAGTGAAGCCCTGATTTAAGTAACAGGAAAGCACTAAACATGTCTTACTCTAGCTAGTGCTTCATTTGGTGACTCCCTGAGATGTCCGTGATCTTCACCTTGCACTCAGCTGATAAATAATCACTGCAGTTTTCTGATTACTGTTAATACAAATAGCATGCATCAATTTCATTCATTATATTATTTGCTTGCAGCATTTCTGTTAATAATTCATCCACATGCTGCATGGACATACTGTTTTCCAATATTTTGCCATTTAGGGAGTTAATATATATTTTACATGACTGTTTGGTATTTCTTATTCAAGAAAGCTAAGCAGAATCCCATAATGTTTCCCTATGATTATTTGCAATACAAACATAATAATATAAAATCTCACCATACTATATCGGGGTGTAGAGCATCACCAACTAATTTTGGAAGTAACTAAGCAGATTTATTAACTTTTCAAGGACCATTGTGCATCCTTAGATGGAAAATGTAATAAAATACAAAACAGAGATGGGGTAATTTAATAAGAAAATAGCCTGTCTTTTTGGAAATGTGGAAAATGAAATGAAAATTTCCATATAGGTGACATCAAAATATTACACAATGATGGATACAGATGACATTTATAAGGCTTGGTAATGTAGAATGTTGAAGTTTACAGGAAATTAATTTAATATTGAGAACATATCTTTTTCAGAGGAACCAAATCAAATGTCTTTAGCTGACAAGGTCAAAATTTACCACATTGTTCTTGAAATGGCTGTAAGCTGATGGCACTTCATCCATTCTTCAATCTGTCTCATGAATCTCATACACACACACACACTCTAAGAAACTTTGCAAAATGTACGGAAAAGAAGGGAATGGAATCACAAACACTGCTGGTACAGTCCATCCCTTCCAATGTATGCTGTTTCATTCAGGAGTAGAATGGATAATCTTCTAACTGGTTCATTGCAGACCCAGCAATATGTGGATGGCCTTCCAGCATCAATTGTGATTTGCTCAGGATCACTCTCTTAGTTTTTCTTCCTGTCAGAACTGCAAAAACAGGGCAGGGGACAAGCATCCATCAGAGTACAATCAACTGTGGGGCTGGTCCTAATCACAGTATGGAAAGTAGTTTTTGTTCTAACAGAATTTCAATAGCAGTGAACTGGAACCATTGGTGAACTGAAAGGGATGCAACGTTTTAAATGTGTGGGGCAGCTACTCCTTTTCACAGTTCCCTGTCTCCTCTAACTTAGTTACAATTCTCACAGTAGCTGAGGGAAAATGCATTTTCCAGGAACAATATGTTGTTACTTTTTGTAATATAAAGTATTTTGGGGTGACTTGGTTTTGAAATGGAAATTAAGACCCACTAGCTTTTCAAAGGATCCAATTCTAACAGATAAAAACTCCTAGGACTGCTTTGTTTATATGGACCAACACAACTGCCTGAACTTTCAGATTCTCCTTGGGATTGTGACTATGGGAATTCTCATGATGCATACTTGCATTTCAAAATTTACAACTCCACTGGCTTTCACAGATAATAGATTTGTTATGCAATCAAACAACTGCACTGGCTGAGATAACATGGGTTGGGGAGAGCCCACGTCCTTTCTTGTCATCTGCCTGACTAATTTTCTGCTCCCAGGATGAGACTAGGAACAAAATTCAGTATTAACCACATAACAGTTACTTTGAAAAAGTTGCTTTGCTCACAGCTCTAACTATATCTGTAGCATCCGGATTCATGATACATCTTACATTGCTACCCTTTCCTTTGTTTTTAAAAGCTTTCTGCCATTCTCCAACATCTCTGCAGCATCCTTTCATTCCTGGATTGAACAGTCCTAACCAGCATAATGAAGTATAACAAATGATGGAAGTTGCATCTACCAGCACATTGGTAGCCACAGCTTCCTCACCCCATCTCAAAACATTAACACCTTGTAGGGCTCTCCAGTGTCTCAGCGGCTTCCCAGAAGGATGCAAAGCTTTCAAAAATACATGGAAAGAAAGACCAGTCTGCTACCTTATAAAACACTGAATTTCTGCCTTTACTTTCAGAAGAATTTTTTTATTATATTTCTATCTCCTCCTTTCTTCCTCTGTGGAAGTTGGGGTGGCTACATGTGGTTCCCAGGTGGTCTCCCCTCCAAGCTCAGGCCAGGTCCAGACCTGCATAGCTTCAACATAGTGGATGCATTGTCTGCCTTCAGACCATACTCTTGGACAACACATTATCCCTCCTGTCATGAAAGGCAGGGTGAGAAAGAACCAAAGATAGCAGTACCGGCCGAGTTACCAGTATTCAGTCTTACATATCTTATGTCATTCCTATAAATAGGTTGTGGGGATTTTTGTCTTTCATATTTTATTGTATTTATTTAAAGAATTTTAAAACTGCCCTTTATCCTTCTTAGGATTTTAGGGCAGCATACAACCACAAATCCTAATAAGTAAAATCCTTGCAGTGGATTAAAATCCCTGAGCGAACAAACACACTTTTGCCTGGTGACGAAAGGACTCTACAATGACTGACAGATGGGCTTCTCTAGAGAAAAAGCCTTCTCTTTTTGAAATTGAAATTACCTCTGGTAATGGAGCTATCTGGAAGAGGCCTGGAGCAGAAGATCTCATGGTATATATGTGATATATAGAGATTTGGCTGATTTTTGTAAGGTCTCTATTTGATCCTCGGCTCACGTTTACAAAGGATGGCCCCAAAAGAGAACTTTGCTTTTCCTCTGAAGAGAAAGACTGCACACAAAGCACCCCCAATCATGATATCGTTCTTCTTTTTCTTTTTTTAATAACCTCTGTGTTAGGAAAACATTAAAAATTCTACAACTAGTCTGACATCTTGATTTTGAGAATTATAGATGTTTCACAAACAATCCTATCTCCCATCAATATGTATCCATTTCAAAACCAGGACCATCTGAAAGATCTGTCTTGACAAGCAGTACGTGAAATTTTACTTCTGTACTACAGAGTTCACTATTGGTAAGGGATTTTTGGAGTGAGCCCAAGAAGCTTGCAATCCTCAGGCTGTTTCTCAGTATTCATGGAGATGTATGATTATTTTTTATGGCTTGCAAGCTCGTGCAATATGAAATAATGTTTCACTGCAGTAAAACTTCTTGACTCAATTTTGGAATGGAGTACCTGTTGCATTTTTCGTATTTGTACTTAAACTGAAAACTTACAATGAGAGCATTTGTTAAAAGGTATTTATTTTAATTAAGTGTTCAGAATATTTTAAAGCTTTCTACCTTAATGAAACCATACATGAAAAAGAATGCTGGCTTAGGGTATGGGCATCCACTGTTAGGCATTTATGCTGCAAAGCTTTCCTTTCCTTCTCCTTTCCTCCACTTTTAACCTATATGGAACATGCACACTGTAGTGACTGGTAGATTCCTTTTTCATAGTTGATCCTTTATGGAAACAGATTAACTTCTTTGTCCATAGAAGCTCGGACAAAGCTTTGTCTCCCATCACAACATACCTCACAGTGTTCTTGTTGTGAGGATTAGGAGGAGAATTATGCAAGTCATCTTAAGTTCCTTGAAAGGGAAAAAGTGGGATAGAAATTCAATAAAAATTAAGAAATATATCTGACTTTGAGCAGTGTCTTGGTTAGGAGCACTTGGGCACATGTGTTGCCAGTAGAATTGGTGATAACTTACACAGATGTATCATAAACATCTTTCCATTTCCCTGAAAAGTTAATCTCTGGTTCAGATCGAACCACTAGCCAATGTACCCAGAAAAGTTTTCTATCACAGACCTGGACAGCTTCTTGTACTAAAGAAAGTGCAGTATTTTGCTGAAATGCCCCCCATGCTGACATCACAGATGATCTCCTGTCTTCTGAGCCTGGCCAACACAGAATCATTCTGGGAGTGTGGAAAGTGGGTCCTCCAAACATGGAGTCCTACCCCTGACTTCAAAAAGCATTTTCAATGTTTTGGAGCTTGGATTTGGATCTATTCTGTGGCATCAAACAACAGGATTCCCCATTACAGTAGTGAAAGATAAAGTAAAAACTAGCATTGTAATAAGGGGAAATTGCCTTCACAAAGGTGTGTATTAGCTAAAAATACCAATGAAAGTGTAGATGTAAGGGTAAGTATATACACATTTTCATGCTGACTTTCAAACAACAACTGATGCAGAAATGGGGTAAAACAAACTGAAGACTGGGAAAACAAGAAACTGAGAATGACAGATCCATCCATCTCTAAGTAATGGTTCTGGGTGTGTTGTGCAGAGGAGATATTGGCTAGGATAAATGTGATTAATCTTGATTTGAGGGTGTGAATGCACATAGTATTTGGCTCCATGGGCTTAAAAGCAACATTGTAATTTTTTTTAAGCCCAACATTTTTCCTGTGAGAAAAACTCCAAAGACAGTGGACAGTGTTTTATTGAATTCTTTGAAACATTATTGTCAGTATGAATAAACTGTTGAGATAGTGAAGATGCATTAAATGTTCACTTGCCTAAACAAAAGGCAAGAAAGTAGTGACAAAACACAGAAGCAGTGTGTGAATGCTCTTCACTTCATAGCACTAGGAAAAGTGAGTAACCAGGAGTAAAGAAACAGCAACTGCAAAATATTACAAAGCCAGCCACAGCCCTCTGGGTTGCTGTCCTTCAGGACACTGTCAGGAAATCTTGGAATCGCAGAACCAGGAGAATGTGTGTTTGGATTCACATGGAAGACGCTACATTCAGTTTCAGCAGTTTACTGGCAGGACACCTCAGGAATCCCTCTCTGACAGAAAAAAACAACAGTGTGGTCAGGTAGCCAGTATCCCAAACTGGCTATGAGTTTCCAGAGCATAGACAGAGTTTTTTATAAGTTGAGGATCACATACACAGTTTCAAGCAGTGATGAGATTCTGAATAGCTGAGAAGGCGAGGACAATGAGAAATGATACAGAAACATTGAGAAATCATTATAGACATCAGGAAAAACATCATGTCGCATCAAAGGCTTGATTAACAGATAACAAATATAACAATTGTATGTTACAGAAATCTAACAGGTTTCGATGTTATGGTTTTTGCAATCAGAAATACAAGATTCCTTAAGACAAAGCAAGAGCTGGATAGGTATTTTTACATTGCAAAGGAAGCACAGGTGGCCTGAGCTTGTGGGCAGCTGACTAACTGGCAGGGGCACCAGGACCCAGGGCTCAGTGTTCAAGTACAAATCATAGTCAAGCAGTCTAAGGTCAGAGGCAGGAGTAGGAGAGCAAGGTGGTCAGTCCAAGAGGCAAACATGTTTGAACAAGCCAGGAGTGAAGAAACCAAGGAGACAATGCAGAGGGGAGTGGGTACCTGAGGTCTGGAGCAGGGGAAGGAGCAAGCAAGGATTAGGAAGTGCAGGGAGGGGCCATGAACAAAGTCCAAGAACCCAGCAAACAAGGAGCACACTAGCAACTCAGAGAAGTTTTATGACTGAGGCATCTTCTGGAGGGAAGAGCCAGTTCTTTTCCCCCAGGGCTCCCAGGTAGTGCTTATGAGAGCCTGGGAAGCTGCAGTAGACTGGGGCAGTAATCCTGAAACTTCCAGGGCTGCTATGCTAGTCCTTGGCCAGCAGAAGGAGCACTGAAGCTGCTGCAGGGCTTGACAGATTGCAACATTGTTTCAATTCTGTTTCAACTGGACAATCAGGAGCTTAGAGAGAGTGAATCATTTGCATAGCTTGGGTCTTTTCTTTCTTTTCCTGGGGAAGGAGCTAGAAAGGAAAAACCCTGCAGATGGGGAGGGGAGAGAGGACAGGCAAGCTTTCCATATTTTAGTATATAAAATGGGTGATTTTAAAAGTGGGTAATTTTTCACCCAGAGAGAGACTGGCTTCACCTGTACTTCCCTACCCATACTTGGAGCTCATCAGAGGTCCTTCTTATTTGCTCTCATCAAAGCTGATTCGGACTGGGGAGCACAAAAGAGATGACATTTTCAGTAATGGGCCCATTCCTCTGGAATGTGCTATTGTCTGAAGATCATCAGGCCCTGCTTCACCAGACTTCAGGAAAGCTCCAAAGACCAACTTCCTCTCACAGGCCTTTCTGGGTTTAATTTGTAATTGCTCTTTCTATACAAATTGTTTTTACTATTTTGCATTGTTTCTTTTATTACGTGCCTTAATGGTGTCTTCAAAATAATTTTTATATAGATAAACCATGTCGTTTTTGTTGCTTGTGTTCAGCTGACTTTAAATGAGGTCAGTGGATAGGCTGACAGGGCTACTTCATAAACATTTTGCAAAAGCTCTCCAGCATTAGCCAAATGAAACTCTTGCTTGTTTCAAAGAATTGCAACGCTGGCTGCTTTGTAGGCAACTTGGAAAGAAATCTGTTAATGTTAATGCCTTATTCTTGATGAGCTTCTTGTTGATTGCCTGATACTATAAGACTTCATCCCCCACCAAAGGACCTTTTATTTGGTAAGTATCTTCTCTGAATCAGTTCCTGAAAATGCTTTGTGTGGCTGCTGGTCCCCCATACCTTACCACCACCCTCATCTAAAACTTGGCTCTGTTCTTGGGTGGTCAGAGTCCCACAGCACCAAAGCTAAATGGAGGGAGGCAGGGGGTGTCTGGCAAGAGGGAAACTGGGCAGTAGCTGCTACAAAGAACCCTCCCAGCTGCTCTTTCTTTTGGCAAATGCCACACTGGGAAAGCAGCTGGTGGGGCCTTCCAGAGCACCTGCTGCAGGGAAGAGAAAACCATCTGGCACAGCTTGTGGGGTACAGTGCAACCTGTAGGCACCTCAGTGGGTCTCATCATGCAGCCAGCCCTGCAGCAGTATGAGCCAGGATAAAACGCCCAGAAAACAAAGTTTTCCCAAGAATATTGAGCTGGTTCAAATTTAGCCGAAGAAGCATTGCCCATCAGTATGAGGATCCATATGTGAGCCCTTCATTTTGCCATGGCCTAGGAGTATGGCAGCAGGCATGCAAAAAGAATTTTTAGCCAAGTTAATCAAGTTTTCAGGGACTTTCTTTGCAAAATCCATTCACTTATACGAAGTATTTCTGTGTCCTTCCTCAGCCAGGAAGTCTCCCAGGGCAGCTTGTACAATCAATTGAGCAAGACAGTCTCTGCCCAGGGACTTACAATCTAAAACGACCTGACACACAAGGAAAAAGGAACAGGGATGGCAGAGGGGTTTTTCCCCCCCTCCTCTCATCTCACCCTGCTGGAATGGTTGCTGGCAGTGACTGCTGGAGAAGGTGCCTTCATGAAAGAGATCTTCTTCAGCAGCAGTAGTTGAATTTCTTTTCATCTTTCTCTGGACTCTTAGGCTGCAGTCCTATTCCACCTTATGAGAGCCAATGAACTCGGCATGATCAGCTTTCTTGTTAACATGTATAGGATTGCAACCTAGCAGTGCAATCCTGTACATGCTTAGTGTACATCTATGTGTGAATATTTATGCGTGTGTACATTTACCAAGAGAAGGCATGGATATAACTTCGCTCTTACCTTTTATTGACCTGGATACTTGCAGGCAACATCTTATCCCCACTGAAAACGAGTTTATTCCAATCAATTGGCTGTTAACATCAGTGTGTCGTGAATAGATTGCTTCTTATTGTAGCACATATGCTCTGGCAAATTGTTAACTCGATGTTTGGTCTTTCATATCTTGAATACTAGCATCTTTCATTAAACGTAAAGATAATGTATTTTCCCTGGTTGTTCTGAACAATTCAAATGAGGCAAGATTGTTAAATTCAGAAGTCTATTCATAAATCTATGCAACAATAAAAATGTCTTGGATCCCCAGATGTATTCTATTTTATAAAAATTACAAATAAAGAAAAGTGGTTTTCCTTACAGTAAGAAAAAAAGATCTAGAAATTCCAGGCTGCCATATTATAATATACTCACCTATGGGTATGTCCACTAAATGCACCAAGATTTAATTTTGAGTAGATCTTTATAAGATTGTTCTGTACAAAGTGCAAATGAAAGAGAGGGAGACCTCAAGGGCACACCGAAAACATGTTATTGTCCCAGGAGTGCTTAATATTATAACTCTATCTCAGGTAAATGATTCAGGTCTTTCAGAAAAGTGACACGGAAGGCATAAATGAATGCTTGTTAAGATTGATGTGTTAGTAGTCTCAGAGCATGTCCCAATTCCTTGGAGTTGCAATTTTCTGCCAAGTTACTTGAGTATAAACTAGGGTACCGTTGCTCTTACACAATGGAGTGGGAAAACAGTAAATCTTGTACACTCGGCCAAATTATCACCTATAGCTCCTGTAAGATTTTTCTTTAAAAATGCAGGATGTTAAATTTTTTAAGATGTTGACATTTCTAAATAAGACGCTGAAGGCTCTCATAACCAAGGCTGCCATTTGCCAAACTACACAACTCTATCAGGATTTGCAGAATGCTAATTGTAAGTTGAATAATACCCCCACCCCAAGCAGGTGGAGTTTGCCTTACCCTGTTTATGATAGACGTATTGGGGAAGTAGTGCATGTCCTGGTATGATTCTAGCACACCATCTGAAACAGCAAAAACACCATAATGTTCTTTCAAATGTTGAAGATGGAAGTGAAGTGGTATATACCTCTCCCAAAGATAAAAATGTACAATTGTTATTTAGCATAGGTAGTGAAATATTGGAGCAGGACACAGATACTACACACATGCTTTCCATTTACAGATTCCTCAAAAGGCAGTTTCTCTCAGCTCCTTTTTGTATTGAAGTAATTATAACAACAATTACAAATATGAATACAAAGAAATCACTTGGTCTGGATGGGTTTCCAACTGAGTGATGTAAAGCATTGTCCAATCTTTTTGCACCAAAGGTTTGTCATCATTATAATAATATTTTTGTATCTGTTTCTCTTTTTCCATTGCTAAACGATGCTTATATTACATTGATTCCTAAGCCAAGCAATGATCACATTTATTCTGCTATCAACCCATTTAATTACAGTATATATTGCTTTATTTATTTCCATTATTCTTTGGATGCTGAAAAGGCCTTTAACAAAATTCATACAAGACTTATTTTTCTGTATTGAATAATTTCAGATTTCTTATGCTTGTGTTGAGATTGATATATTCAATTCTATGTAATTACATGTTTTCCTTTGTATGGTTTGATTTAGCTGAAATCTTTATAGAAAAATATTGATGAGGGAGGGAGGGAGGGAGAGAGGGAGGGAAAACCCCCCACCTTCCCCGCAATGGCAGCTGGTGAATAGTTCACTCATTGACACTTGGAGTAGACAAATCTCTTTCTGGTCAGTATCACTTTCACATGTCTTTCAGCTAGAAATTGTTTTGTATCTACACAAATCTGAAATTTAAAAGATAATCCTATCTAAATTTTCCAAATTATTTTCTCTTAAAATCCATACTATACTTACATCCATATATGCCCAGCCGCCCCTTGAGATTGGCAGGAGAGGCCCTTCTCCGGGAACCCTCCGTGAAAGAAATTAGGAGAGTGGGTACTCAGAGGAGGGCTTTCTCTGCGGTGGCGCCTAAGTTATGGAATGCGCTCCCCAGAGAGGTCCGCCTGGTGCCGTCGTTATTTGTTTTTCGGCACCAGGCGAAGACCTTTTTATTTAAGCGGCATTTTAACTGTTAATATTATCGGATTTTATCTGGCCAGGGCAGCTTATTTTATATTGGTATTTTTGTATTTTTACCTTAATGTTTATATTTTTTAATTTAATATTATAATTATTTTTAACTTATTGTTGTACGCCGCCCCGAGGCTTCGGAGAATGGGGCAGCATAAAAACGTTTTAATAAATAAATAAACATCTCACTGAGTGATTTTTTAAAACATTCATTCCAACTTTCAAGGAAGACCGGAGTCCGATACATGGATTAATTCTTGCATGCGTATCAATCCAAGATGTAGGGCTCAGTCATTTGGTACAGAAATCCTCAAAATGCAGATTCTACAAGCATCTCTAGCTGGGACCACGACCCACTGAAATGTGGTTGCAGCAGGGCAAAGGAATCCTGCCCATAGCTTTACAAGCCATGAAGTGCAGGTACAGGTGAGAGTGGCATTGCATAGCACCAAGCAAAGGCACAGTAACCAACTGGATGGTTAATCCTGCTTGGACCAGTGGCCTCTACCTGTGTGAGGGGCGAGTCCACAAGCATATCCTCGCAATGACCGGCCATGCTACCCGCTGCCTCCATGGCTGCCTCCCAGCCGAGAAGAGGATGGATTTTGTTCCCTCTCCCTTGCAAGAGCCTGATAATTTCACTTGGTGAACATCTTCACCTGGTGAACCTCTTCACTGGTCCTGTGTCCCTTCCAGAGCCCTTTCATTCTGGCTTTTCAAGCCTTTTCTTTCTTGCCTCAATATTGTTATTAACCACCCCACAAAAATGCTTGCTCCTTTGTTTTTCTCAGTAAGCCACTGATAGAAGCAATCACAGAAATGTCAAAATGTTGGTTCATATTCTCCACACATGCACACCCCCTCAGATGCCTTTCCCACAAGCACGTCTGTCATTGGAAGTGCAGCTGTTTTTAAGGGACCTTTCCAGCAGGTTCTGAAATTACAAAAGCATCACATTCTAATTTTTACATAACATCTTTTATTGTTTGGAAATCGTGTGTACATCATCGTGACTGCAAATAAAAATGGATTTCTTCAGCAGTTTTTTTAAATATTGTTATTATAAACAGCAGGGGATTTTTTAACCTGTAAGTCTCAAGCTAGAAATATATTTCATAACAGCAGGTAGGTTCTTGAGTTCTTCTCCAGTCAGTGCTTGCATTGATTTTAAAGGGGGGATTATTATTTAGATGATTTAATGCCCTTCATAATGGCAATGAAACCCATGGGTGTGGAGCAGGGGTGGGTGAGGGATGGGGGGCTCTGGTCTTGGTATTAGGGCTTGGCTTTCTCTATCTGTTCAACCATATGAACCCTCAATAGAGATCTGTTGCCAGAGGAAAAGGTGAAGAACTTTCCAAATAAAGGCCCTTGAGTGGGTCAATGCCATTATTCACAGCACCTTTAAAGTGTCTTTCCAATTGCTTTACTCTCTAGAGATAGCCAGGAGAAGAGTTCCCATTTGGGTTGGGGTCTTTGAGAATTACATTTCAGTTTGGTTTTGATCAACAATTACCAAAATGTTTCTACATTTGGGAAAAAATGAATTTGAGGACAAGACAGGCAGAAAGAATGTGGGAGGAAGCTAAACTGACAGATTCACCCATTCCAGGCTGGAGGTGTTGAGTGCTCTCTTCTTAGAGTTCCGGGTTTAAGTTCCTGGTTATTCCACCATATTAGTGCTTAATTCAGGTTGCCATCTCTCTTCTTTCTTCCCAACAACTCATCTTTAGCAGCAATACATCATCCAGGCTGGGAGTATCTGTACCATGCCATTTGGCTGTTGAAGATTTGTGAGAATTTAATTTCATTATATAGTTTTTTAAATGTCAAAAATCCCCATTCTTCATATTAAGGAGAGAAAGAACTTGTTTTAAAAAAAAATCTCTGTGGAAGAAAGTAAATCTAAGATTCAACCATTCTTTGTTTCTGTGCACTTTCTTGAGATCTCGTTCCATTTCAGCAGCAGGCTGTCTAACATGCCTTGTGGTTGTTTCTTTCCTTTTGTGAGTTGGATGAGGGAAAAATAACTTATGGTTAGGTCTTTTTGTACAGTCTGTTTAACAAATTGCTTAATGTGACTGCAATGTTGATGTTATTGGTACTCGATATTGTTAACCGAACTATCTCATGCACATTTAATATTTTGATATGTTTTTAATAGAACTGTAATTGAGTTGTTAATACAGCAGTGTGATGTATCATCATTATGGTTATTGTATTTAAATTGTTCATTCTGCGAGGTACTTTGTGACCTGACACCCAAATGAATTGAGCATGGCTGGGACTGTGTGAATGGTACTATTCAGGTATCACTTCCACAATTAGAGAGCATTAAGGATAGTTAGGCCGTTACTTCCTCTAAGCCTTAGTAGACCATTTGTAACTGTAAACAGTTAGGGAACCTAATGATCTCCATTTAAGGTCTAGAGAAGACAAAAGCAATCATATATTTGCTTGTGAGGGCTTGCCAACAACAGGAAAAATCTGGCTGGATCAGCTAGTGCCACCATCTTGTCTTGTAGTTCTTTTGAACAGCAGCCTGCCAGATGCTGGGAAGCTGTGGGAAGACACTTTACTTCCCATGGATACCAGCATCTGCTTTCCAAAGGCATTTGTGCCCCTGAATCCTGGGTGTGCAGAGTCTGATCATGCCTGGAACCATCCTCAGCATTCCGTCAACAATGCTTTAAGAGCCCAACTGTCAACTAGGTGCTACCACCATATCGTGTGGCAGTGAATTCTGCAAGTGTTTTGTGAAGATGTGCTTTTTCTCAGTCCTGGCCCCTACTGCCAAGCATTAGGACCAGAAGGAAACTAAGCTCTAATACAATCATGAAAGGAGGACATAGAGCAGGAGGAAAGTATGGAACAGCCTTAGAATTGTAGGAAATGTGGAGGATTGCAGCAGATATGATGAAAGAGTAACCTCTCATTTACAGCTTACCCAGAATTCACCTATCTGTCCGACAAGCATGATTTTCTCAGCAAAAGCCAGACTTTGGACCCTGTAATGCTGAGCACCTGTAAATGCAGGCTTTGCCTCCTCCCACAATATTCACTTCTTTCTGGCATTTCCTTCACTCTTCACATGCCCCAGAACTCCAGTTGCTTTTCTTCTTCACCTATCCAAACCCTGCTTAGGGTTTAACCTATCTCCTCATCTCACAGAACCCTTCCTTCCTTCCTTCACCCATGCCAGGGTGCAATCTTATGCATGTTTAGGCAGAAAAAAGACCCTACAAATCTAATTCTGCCTGAAGAGTGTTGGAAGTTGTGGGACTTCTTTGTGTTTGAACCTTTTTTTTTACCAATTCTGCCCTACAGTTTCTTATTTAAACTTTTCAGTGATTTGGACATTGGACTATCCCTTATTTCTCTCCCATCTCCCTTCTATTGGAAAGATACTAAAGATTTAGTGATCAGAATACACTAGAGCAAAATCCCTTTCTCTGTTGGTTCTTTTATAACTTTTATACTCATGTTCCGCTGCAGTGCAATGCAACAATCCCGGCCTAAGCTCCCCTGAATGATCTGCAGTACCATCCCAGGCTTTGTCATCAGGGACAAGAAGAGAAGAGCAGATTTATAACCCAGCAGTTTCTCCCCACTCTTTCCATTGTATTATCATTCCATCTTTTTTCTCAGGAAAGATCTACACTAGATCCCATTCTGTTCCATTTATGTGGGAGAATAGCTCAGTGTTCCTACAATATGCATTTATCACAGGTGGGGCACATGCCATGAATCAGTGTAGTTGTAAATATGACTCCTGTCACACACAAATGCAATTGCAGGAGAAGTGGAAGGGAAGGGGACTTGTGCAGGGAATTTTCTTTTAGTAGGTGCAAGTGTGTAAAGCTGCTAGGTACAAGTGTGAAAAAGACATGGAGAGAAAAAGAGGAAAGGTGAGATGAGGAAGAAGTTATGGTGCTGCTTGCTTCCATCATCCCATGGAAAGAACTAGATTTGGCTGCAGGCTTGTGATTCAACACCTCTGATATGGAGGAAGTTCATGGGCTTAGAGGCCCAGTCATTCTTGGTGAGATATACTGGAACAGCAGTTAGTATGTGAGCTGGTACAGTTCTCCTATAATACAGCCTAAAAGAGTCTTGGAGTCTGATTCAAAACTGGAAGATGCAGGGTTGGAACTTTCAGCTGAAATGCCAAAGCCCATGAACCCAGAGACAAACCGGACAAACGCTGAGAACTGGACCAGTAGTGTTGGGACAAACCCTTTCAGAATCCATCCCTCTAGAATCACCAGACTTTCTCTCACACTCAGCCCAGCCCTGCAAAGTGAGCTGAGCTGAGAGCAGCTGCAGGACATGGAAGATGGGTGCTGTGAGCAGGCATGCCAGGTGTCATTCTCTGTGTCATCCTTCTCTCATTGCTACCACTCTATTCTATAAACCTTTTAAAAAGCTTTCCCTGATTAGATTTCATTCTGTTCACTGGGAGTTTTCGGTCAAACTCAGGCTTTCAACAAAGACTAAGATGACCTTCTTTTGTTCCTTTGTTTGGGGTATAAAAGTACCCCCAAAACTACTATTACACAATACTTAGGACATTTTTAATTGGGCAAATTTTGCAATGTCTTCGAAGGCATAGACTGTTAGACTACTTATATATAAATTATACAAGTAAATGTGAGTGTGAGGAAGGCTGGTTACCCCAACATACTGGATGGAAAAAATATAGAAAGTGTCAGTAAGGAAAGACAGCTCTCTCTGGGGCTTGAAAGGCCTGGAAAGATGAGATAAGGCAAATTTTCTAACAATTTCTACTGCTTCTTCCCAGGTGTGATGATAGAACTGTAGTTCATTCAGACCTGCTAAGACTGCACGGCAGTGGCAAAGCAGGGAAAAAAGCAAAGCAAAGCAGCAGCCTTATATCAGCACCTGAAGACAATCAGAATGACCAAACAAAAGAGCAAATGAATGAATGAATGAATAACAAATCAAATCAATACTACAGGCTAAATGATGTCTAGTTTATCAGGAATGAGTGTGTAAGTGAATCATGCTAACATCTAATAACATGGCTACTTTCCACTGTTCAGTCTTACATGCTGTGTACTATCCCCATTTGTCTATGAATTTCTTTATGGCATTTGTATACTATTTACAATATCTTCAAAAGTAGTTCACAATATTAATATGATAACTAAGCCTGTCACCAATTTTTTAAAATTAGCCATTCAGATTAATTTTATCCAAGCAAACATTGGATGAATTTGCATAAATTTGCATATGAAAAAAACAATTATTATGAAGCCGGAAGCGTAATTTATTTTTAGGGGATGCTATAGAGGACAATATCTCATAACAGTTACTTAATTGTTGTATGTTGTATTTATAGCCTGCCTCTTTTTTTTTAAGGAGCCCAAGATAGTGTACATGATTCACCTCATCTCCATGTTATCCACAACACTGGGCCAAAGTCATCCAGTGATCCAGTGACCTTCAGAGCCAAGCAGGGACTTGAACCTGGGACTCCCTAAGATCTCCTCGATCCCTTCCCAGTCCAAGACAGTAACCACTATACCATGTGGGGTAGAAGAGGAGTCCAAAGGCTATTTGACCTAGCATCCTGTTTACCATGCTTTGGAATGGAGAGAAAGAAACAGGGCCAAATAATATCTGCCACAGTTGCTGTTCAGCAACATGTCTTCAGTGGCTTGGTACCCTCTTCTGGTGGTGTGTAGACACAATAGTAGCCATGCATGGAGAATGGAAAAGGGCCCTCTTCTCCATCGATTTGTCCAACCACCTTTTAAAGCTGACTAAGTTGGTGGCCATTGTCATATATTGTGATAGCAAATCCAATTGTATGCATGATTTAAAGTCATAAATTCAATTGGGAAGCTTTATCACATGCTCAGTCTCTTCCACTGAATCAACTGGGGACTTATTAATACTTATAGTTACTGTTCTATGCAAGGCTAAACCTGGGGGGTGGGGGGTAGGGGAGAAACCAAAAGTTTAACAGTAGTGGAAGAAAGGATTTTAAAAAGTGCTTAGGAAACAAACATGAACAGGATTCCATTGCCTTTCCTCCAGAAAGCTTGGACAGAGAGCTGAAATAACAGGCCTGATCCTGCATTCTGCTTTAGAGAAGGTTTAGACAGAAGGCAGGTCACTAGATGGTTTGGCCTTCAAGTCCTAGAAGTCTCTTCCACCATAGCCAATGGTCAATCATGCTGTGGGTGGATGCCCAAAACACATGGATGTCTACTTTCAGCCCTCCTCAGCATTAGGGTAAAATGGACAATCAAGGGGCAAGCAGGCCAGGAGAATGAGGACTCCTTGTCTTTGTTCTCGGCATGTTCATTGTACCATAAAAGCACAAGAAGACCTGGCTACAGCTAATGAACATAAATAAAAGTAGAAAATAGAGTTAGGCTCCAATCCTGTACACACGGACCTGAAAGTAAGTCCTGAGGAACTCAGTTGTGTTTCCTTTTGACTAGTGATATACTAATCGATTGCACTGTAAACGGGTGTGAATCTTGCCCAGTCTGACTTAATATGCAGTTAATATAACATGCACTTCATATGTTTGCTTAAAATATGATTAGAATTGGATTTGTACAACGTTCAGAAAACATATTTGAATTTACTTTCCGCCACCTTTTAAAATGAAGATGGTACTTTTCTTCTTCTAAATCGTAAGTATCTATTTTCATGCAGAGCTGTTTTCTCTGGAAAGCACTGTAATAGATAACCAAGCAACCAAGACTTTTATTTAATCAAGACACTAAAATTTCAACATTTTATTGCAATGATATTTACATACTATCAGCAGGATCCCAAGATATGAGACACATTTATGAGATATACATATAAAATTAGTAAGTGCCGAAAGGCTTAGAATGACAGCAGAAACACACCCAAGAATACTCCAAGGGAAAATGAAAAAACACCCCAGAGCTCAGACTTACTGATCTGAACTTGAGCACCCGTCATTGAAATAGTTTGTTTCACGTCCCACTTGCCTGTCTCCAATTTATACTGCTAGCTTCCTACAGAAACTTTGTTTATCACTCCCTTTAGCTTCCTTTCAGACTCATATTTAGAGAAACATTTGTCTAGTCTAACATCTGTTTCCCACTGTGACCAACCAGATCTCATTTCATTTCATGTATTACTTTTCTAAGTTCCTCAATAGATGAACTCTCTGTTGATTGACAAAAGTCTAACTTTTTAAAAAATAGAAAAATAGAAAATTTAAAAAAGTATAATGTATAACAGAGACACAAACAGAAACACACACACACACACACACACACAGAGTCTACCACAAATAAAGTCAAGACCTGATTAAATGCCATTCATATGCTTCCCGAAGCCTTAGAGAAGGAGGCCTTAACTGGTGCCAACACGATGCCAAAGTTGGCTCCAGACAAGCCTCACAGGAGACATCATTCCATAATTAGGAGGCTACCTCCAAGACCATCAGGAGGACCTCTGATGATGTACATAGCATATGGGTGGGTTCCTCAGGTCTTGTACTTCTCAGATGCCTCCACAAGCCGTGCACAAGGAGTGGGCACTCCTGCTGTTGGAATGAAGTGGCAGATGTCTTTCAACTTGAAGGCGTTATTGCATGTCCAAATGTCACTGAAGGAGAAAGAAGGTGCAGCCCCAGAGCCTGTCACTTGGGAGTAAGGCCCATCATGATCAGCACACTTATTTCTGAAAAGATACTGGATTGAGCTGTAAAGCAGCTGACCATTAGGCTGGCCTTTGCAGTCTCAGTTTTATTTCCACCTGTGAGAAGAAAAGGTGGACAACCCACATGCTGCACCATGAAGTTCTGGCTGCTTCCCCGCCCCCCTTCTCAAAGTGATGCTAGGAAGTCTTGATTGGCAGTGGAATAGCAGCAGGATTAATTCACTCACCTGCTTTCCAATTCGATTTATGCTATTTGCTGTCATTGTTGCTTTTCTGTGTTCTACGTTGTGCAAACAGGCCATTCTCTTCCAAAAAGGAAGAAATAGACAGAAACCTGGCATCAGAAATAACAATAATAATGACAAAAGGAAAGAGGCATGGAGGCAATCTTCATTCCCACACACCTCCCTCCCTCCACAGGATGTCCATAATCCTCCAAGTTTGGAAAGTTACACATATCACAGGGCTGCACCCTAATGAACCAAATACGAGTACTTACAGTCTCTCCCACAGAAATGTTGAAATGGAATATCTTTTCCCTTTGAAACCATGCCTTCACAGAAGACTGAAACCTGGCATCTTAAAATACATCTTTTCTCAAAGATCAGGATTTATGGTTTACAATAACACAGTTTAGATTAATGTTCTATAAGCAGTAATGAGAAATAATAAAATAGGACTGTATACCCATCTTAATAAATGAAGTTCTAAGGTAGCTAAAATAAAGGGTATGGGCAACTATAACAGATGGCATACTTATTCCTGACATAAAGCAGGTTACAGTTTATTTTCTTAGGAAGAATTTCTCTGATGTTCATCCTGAAAGCATTTTTCCTACCAAAAAGAAACCCCCATTAAAATGTATTTAATGCTGTGACAGTGTGACAGTCAATGGGATCTCTTTTAATGTTCTGCCTGCAAATTAACATACCTTTTGTACAGCTACACCAGGAAGACAAGGAGAACAATGCAAACCTTTTCTGACAGCCATTTGAGGAGGCTGGATGGAACAGTGGCAGAGGGCAATATCTGGCCCAGAGGTTCTGCAGATGAAGCTGCACCACTGGAGTCATCCCTGTGAGCAGAAGGACCCCAAACTAAGTGTTCCTTCCAGGCAGGATAGAGGCAGAACTGTTTAATCCAAAGCCCCTTCATTCACTGGAGAGGCACCAAATCAAGGCCTTCCTCTACACCACTTCAGAGTTGGTGTATCTAATGCACACATGGTGATACAGCGGGAGAGGAATTAACAATCCAAAGAACAGCATCAGACCCTCCCATCCAAAAAAACCAAAAAGATTCATGCATTCATATACAATCTGGACCAGAGATGTGTAACATGTAGTTCTCCAAGACATTTTGGCCTACAATTCCCATCAACACTAGCTAGCATACCTGGTGACAAAAGATCACAGGAGTTTAAGTGAAAACATGAAGGTCACAAGCTGCCCACCCCTGCCCTGCATCCCTGCAAGCTGGCATAGCCTTGGAAGTGGCAGATGATCCACCACTTCACACATGAGGCCCAACACCACTTAGGATTGCACTAATTCCAAATTTATACTTGGCCAATATATTTCTTAGAATTAACAGCAATTTTTCCCTAATAGTGAACAACAGTTTGAGTTTTGCTATGAACTGACTTTGCTACAAATGGGCTTTATTTCTCTGTGCATCTAGGAAAAATGTGTAATGTTTACTATATCCACACTGAAATACGGAAGGCATTTTTCTTGGTTGAAAAAGTTAATTCATTTCAACATCTGCTAATAAATGAATGTGTTAGCAATATCCTTTAAGTTTATAATTTTGTGAATTATAGTTCCCTTTTCCCAGATTCATGCACTAAAGAAGAATTCTAACAACACGTGTTTCATCTTGTTTCAAAGTTTGCAAAACTCTCTACCTTTTCATCCATGAGCCTTCTATTATTATCATTAAGGCAACAAACTCATGTACTTGAAAGAGATTTCTTTAGAATAAAATATTTAATTAAGAATGGAAACGAAAGGATAATTCCCACCAGTGGGTGGCATTTGCTCAAAGCCATATTCAACACATGCAATTTTGTGGTCTGTCATCAGAGAACAGTGTTTCACTGCTCTTTTTTTTCTAAGTCAATTTTAATTTAAGAATAGCTAAACTTACCTTGTCTGTTGAAGCCACCTGGGCTAATACAAATGGATACCATGCTGTTCAGCAAATGAAAACAGCTTTTTTAATGTGATTAGAAGGAAAGTGCCTATAATAATTCACTACGGACATTCTAACAGGCCGATGTTTTGACTTACTTGTGTCCAGAGGCCTACTTTTTGTTCTGAGTTCAGGAAGATATTTATTATTTATCCACTTATTTAACTTATATTCCCACCTTTCTGCCAAAAATGACAGTCATGGTGGCTAACAATAAAATACTGATTAAAAACAACAAAAGGTTGTCACTGTTCCAGTCCATCAGCCATACTTTATTCATATGATAGTCCATTCCATACCCACTTCTGCTTACTTTTTTGTATTTTCTTCCCATTCCATGCCACTGAGCATGCTCAGTTCTCTTTATATTTTATGGTTGTCCCTTTTAGGTTTTTTAAATATTATATAATATATTTTCTTAGTTTTCTTCAATAATCATTGACCCAAATTCTTACATCCATCTATAGGAAGTCATAAATTAAAAGCACAAGAGGTGAGACCAGTCTTTTAAAAGTACACAAAGGCAAATCTGTCCCAAAATAGCAGTTTTGGAACCACGCCAGTCACACTTGTTTGGTGCAGTTCATGAATCATACAATAGGTGCTGTGATACAACAGCAATCTTTTTATTACAGACCAGGGATGCTGACTAGAGCTATGTGCAAATGGCCTCCTGAAATTATCAAACCAATGGTGTTGGTAGAGAAAATAGAAGGAACATTTCATAAAAGTTTTTCAAGAGGAATAGAAATTCTCCAACAGATTGATGGGGTAGGCTGACCCCATAGCGCCACTTCTTATTTTTTCTATGCTGTTTGAAACATCCGACACCATGTTATAATCCCAACAATGCTCAGAACCATGCACCATTCATTATAGTTCATGGAAGCCTGGTAGCCATTATGCATCTTCCCCAGATCCACCACAGCAGGCATCATACTGGTATGTTGTAGGGAAAGAGTATTAAGAGAAACTTGCTTTTTTCCGGGGGGTGGGAAGTTACAGGGTTTGGAAACAAAAGAAACATCTCGGCAATTGATTCAGAAAAATGTCTTCTGAGAAATTATGGCTCCACTCTGATCTGAACAACACTTCTTAATAATGCAGTGAGACTAGCAGACTTAGACAAAGTCCAAGGTATGAACGAGCACTGGGATGTGGATGCATGTCTGAATGCATGCACATTAACAATCTGTGTGGATTTCTTTTGATGAATAGAATGCAACATGCTGTTATAACATACACACATACATAAAAATAAAAACAATCTACATAGATAACACCAGTTAAATCCCACACAGAATTGACTCCTGCATATAAATTTTCTAATGTATAAAGTCTCTTTACACAAGGTTTTCCAATTAATTATTGCAGGATAGGCATCAACATCCAACTAAGAAAACTCAAAACAAAACTCCTATTCTACTATGTTATTTTAAAATCACCATTGCTTATGTCCTAATACATATTCACCTTGAGTCCTATTTTTGAATGGAAAGAAAAGCAGAAATATGGCTGCCTTGTTTGCTTTCAATCTCTCATGAAATGCTCAATTAACTCACTTTTCTCCATTCCTTACAAGAAACCAGGAGTACCTCCTGGCAAAGACTGTTCAAGTGTACCCCAGACTAACTTCCTTACATAGCAGACCTTTAAAGATGAAGCTTTAGGCCAAGATTTTCTTCTCCCCATGGAAGAGCAAATTTGGGAAATACAGAATAAAGGAAGGCATTGAAGTAGTCCTGTGAACCAATAATAATACCACACGGGTGGCTGGAGGCTTGTCCTTAAAAATCAGAGTCAGTGAAGCCTTGACTCTGTCTGCTGATACCCATGTCCATTGCAAGGAATTGCTCTACAGATGAAGTCCAATAAAAGGAAGAAGAAAAATTATAGCAGAAAATGTATTAGGAAGCAATGTGAAATGTGTCAGAAATCCTCATACAGTGACTCTTTGAAGTTACATGCCAAGGATCCTTCTGAGTTTGACTTCAGAGAAGGCTGAGGGCCAAAACTCATACTGATTGAATGGGTGTGTATACCTTTCCCCTATCTCATGGCTTTGAATGCTTGTGAAAGGTTTGGGAACCAACAAAGTGCTGGACATTATTGTATAGCTCAGTAGCCCAGTTTTCTGCTCCCTTGTTCCTACTACATTCTAACACACCATTTGACCACCACTTCTTCCCTTCTTTCAAAACTCCATCTTCAGCCCTAAGCATCTTTGCATCCAGGTTTGTGTGGGGATTCTCATGTTACTTCCAAATGGGTAGTGTAATATGCTGGCATACATACTAATCTTGTAATCCGTGGCAATGAAATCAGCTTGATAGACACCAGAATGACTTTAATTCTGTTCCGTACATGATCCAGTAGGGATGTATAAATGCTGGAATGCCTGGCTCACTTGAATGGAATGGACCTCCTACCAGCTTCTGATGCAATCATTGGAAGTGGACTGAGCAGGGAGTAGAGGCTTCCATGGACTTCGGTCTCTGAGACAGTTGCACTGTAGCCATTTGTGCAAATTTCGTTCATGTTAGAAAAAATGCACAAACCAGAGCCCATCTTCGAGACTGAAGCCCATGGCCTAGCTCTGCTTCCATCACTGCAAATCAATGCTAGGGCAGGGCTGATGAACTGGAATCTGGGAGCCCAAATTGTGAAACATCTGTCCGATTCTCTCTCCCTCCATCCAATTTCTGCCTATCACTTATTCTAAAAAAGAGATAAGCTGCAACTGGTCCATGTTTCTGTCCTCTCTACCCTAACCTCTCATCCAGTACTTAAGAAAAATATGTGGTGCTCAGATAGATAAACGGAGCTTTACATTTGTTAACCTCCAATGTATTGCATTGTTTACTTTTAGAAGAATCAAAGCTTGGTCCATGCAAGCTGCTTCTCCATCTTAAGAGTCATAGATTATAGTCAAGTTTACACCTCTAGAATTTAAGGTAGGGCTGATACAAACAATGCCTATTCAATTTGGGAATGTGAAATTTTGGATTCCAGTTTGCATCCATCCCTATTAAAATGTGGCTCTGAGGCAGTGTAGCTCAAATCACAACATTGCTAAGTCATTTTGCTTCCATTTTCTTTTGTAACTTTATTACATTTTCTTATTTTCTGAGCTTTGTTTACAGAATTTTTCTTCATAAATCAAGCTTGCCAGCCTCTTGCAGGTTGATTACACAAAAATGCAGCTTGACTTTCCCAGGGTTGGTGACTTTGAGGTTAGCAAGCAAATAACATCAAGAATACCAGAGCCTGAGATCTTTCAAAAGTTTAACTAAATGTAGGAGCCCTGATCAGAAGGAATTTATGTATCCAGTGTTCAATATATCAGCGGGTTGGTTCTGAAGCTGAGTCAAAATTTCTTAAAATGATTGTTTTCCTGTGAAAATTTCTGCGAGTGTTCTTTTCCTGAAAACTGTCCTCAGGAAAGAAGAAGGCTTTAAATATTCTCAGTAGAGGGCTTAGTTGGGGGATGATAGAATTTGAGTCCAGTATATCTAGAAGGCATTCCATTACAGAATTCTGTTATGGATGGTTAACACTTGCAAACTGAATTCTGTCTCATTTTTTTCTCTTTCTCCCCACCATGGTTTCAGTTTATAAGATCATAGAGTGAATTCAAAATAACCATGCTGCTGGCATTTATTGTAACATGTAATAAATGCTATACATTTAAATTTAAAAATTATTCTCTGTAAATCTGTATATGGATCTAGATGCCAGTCCAGAAAGGCCCATGGTCCTAGTCTAGACATGCACCGCTTTCCTGAATTAATCCTCCACAGAACCTTTTAAATGCTCCACAACTTTCAAACTCAATGTTTGAGATTTCATATGACAATTTAAAAGGAAAAAATACAAGCACCAGGAAAGAAAATGCCATTGCTTTACTTTCCTCTTCAAATTATGATGATGTAGATCTGGAGTAGCTCTAGAAAAGAAAATTTTGCAAAGTGTTGGGGTGCATATGAAATTCATACATATGCCCATTTGAATCACTCTGAAAGCCATCAAAAGCATTTGGGCTATTCATAGTTAATTAGTACCAATGGTTTCAGTGGTGCTTAGCCGAGACTAATTTTAACTTAGTGGTGGGCATCTAGTGATTTTCCAGACATTTTGGCCTGCATTTCCCATCATCCCTCCCCATTGGCTATGTTGACTAATGGAAGTTGCTGGGGAAAACATCTTAGGGAACACAAGTTACCCACCTCTATTTTAACTGGAACAGTGTATTCATATTTTCTGCATATTTCCCCTTGAATTAAACAAGGGCTAGGCTAAAAAGTTAATAAAGAGCATAGCAGATCTCAAAGGGATAGAAGTGCCCATACGGAATGTAAATCACCATGGAATTACAGTAAGGAATTCCATGAGTATTAGAATCTTTTCTGCGCAATGTTAATGACACTGGCAGATTGTGAGCAATCATTTTCATTGACCTGATTGGAACATCAGCACATAAGTCTAGTGAATGTCAATAGGTGTGAGGCCTCCTTTACAGCAAACCCATTGGCCCTTGCATTTTAATAGGCACTACTTGATTATTTCCCCCCATTCTTAGTGACTTCATAGTCTTTCCCCATGCCCAGGCATACATTTGAACTTATGGTTACTTAAACATAGAAACCCGGGTCATTTGTCCAAGAAGCAGAGAAAAATCTAGCCACTGGGTCATGAACCTATTGCCTAATTGAGTAGTTTCGAATTTGTGAAAAATGAGAAGGCCCAGCAAATCCATTTAAAAAGTAGCATTTGTCCAACTAGAGTATGATGGACAGTCTTTTGCTGGCCTCCCCCCCCCCCCACCACTCCTTTTTGCTGTTCTTTTGTTTTGTTAGTATGACAAATGTGATCTGTACAAAGCTTTATCTCGATGGGTCTTTTTTTGTTCTGAATTGTTTTTTCATACACGCTTACAATAGAAACCTCTCAATAATATAAAAGCTCTACAGAGAGCACAAAAATGGATTGCAAAAAGCTCCAAAGGATATTCCTAAACTAGTGCATAGACAAGGGCCCTGATCATCAGAAAGGTTTCCATGAACTGAACACAGGTGGGCACTTTCAGGCTAACACTGTGTATGTGGGTGCTACAGGGAAAGGGCTGCAAGCACATCAGAGGTAGAACCCCAGAGAATACTGACTATTTTTCTAGAACTGGAGAGCAGCTGGGCAACACTCTGGGGCTTGTGTCATCAGCCAGGGTACCTGAACTGTGGCTATACCTCCTGCTTCTCAGGAATAACAACAAGCCAAGGAAGAGGTCAACTTAGCCCTTGTATTGGCCAGAAAAGCAGCTGCAGGGATCTTGCTTTGTCCTCCCTGACGAAAAGAACATTTGGATCCAAATGACAAGTGGTGTGGAAGCTCAGAAGCAAGTGGAAAATAAGTCTACCCCACCAACTGGCCAAAGGGCCAGGAACCAGCAACTGCTGATCAAGCTGAACACCAGAAAGACAAAATCAGCCAGGTCTGAAGTACATTTAAATGTCCACTTATGGCTCACTGGATTGTTTTTGCCTTGAAGAACTGATCTCCCCCTGTTTCCTCCCCCCCCCCCCACTCTCCTCCCCTTGTACATCTGGCCTGTTGAATGTGCACGCCTGATGCTAGAATCCTTCTCTCTCTTTGGAACACCCAAGCTGATAGTGTCGCCATAAGCCGCTCAATGTGGAGATTTATGGCCATGCCAGGCAGAGATGGAGGGACAGCACAGCCATGCCTGTGTGGCTTCCCCTGCTGCTGTTTCCATCCTGCACTTGTGCTAGATGGGCTTTCTGCTCATCTAGAGATCATCTTCAGAGGGGAAAAGAAGGACGCTGCAGAAGCCTCAGCTTAGCTCTTATCCCCTCCCTGCTCACTGGAATGCCTCTTTACCACACTTCAAAGTTACATTATTGACCTCAAAGAGAAACCAGCAAGGTCCTTTCTGTGTCATTTGCAATGGAAACCCAATTTCCAGTTCTACGGATAGAACACTATTTCTGCCTTCAGATCCAAGACTCCAAAATATCCCATCACCTCTGCTGCTGTCTAGGACCATATGATTGGTCCCTTGGAGACTCAAATATACTGACTTTTCTGAGTATAGACGACCTATTTCTGAGTATAGACAACCTATTTAGGTCTTCCCATGTGTTTTAATGCCACTTCCTGTCCCCATTCTCACGAACGCTCCAGTTCTTATCAGCCCTCAATTTGTTCAGTGATTTTAGTGTAACAGGTTGTCTAGCTGGCAGCAACAATAGTGATGTATGAGGAAACCGTCTGGAAGTGGAGATCCATCAGATTCCTTGGGCCCAGCTCCCCAGAATCCAGTCCACTTTGCAGCAGCCCAGAGTCCAAGTTCCTGGCAAGCAGCATTCTTGGGGTGCTCAGCAGGAATCAAGTCCCACGCTCTCTGCAAGCAATGTTCCTTCCCCCACATGCACCCTCAGCAGCAATGAGCAGGGAAGAAGGTTGACCACCAGGGAAGGCACCTGGTGCCCCCATTTGTGGCATCTCCTTTCCATGCGTGCCCTGCCAGCAGCGAGCTTGCTCACTGGAAAGGGTGCCCGGCTCACCTGATCACATCATCTCATGTCTGCATCCTGTAGCTGCTGCGAACCATTCTCCAAATTGTTTTTACATCTTTGCTTCATGTTTTTAATCCCCCCTCTTGCCTTTTCTCAAGGGCTCTGTGAAAACCCCCTGTATTTATTCACCCATGCTATAATGGAATGCTAAGACTCTCCCCATTTTATTAATCTATTCTGAAACAAATAAATATTCATGAAAGTCTTCACAAAATGCCAAAAAATATTAATTGGGATGCTGACCTCTGCCCTGCAAAAATAAAATGATATGAAATAAAATACCATGTGGAAATGACCTCCAGTTTTCTACAGATTTCTTTCAACTTTGGTATTAAAATGTGTGACCTAGCCCTCACCACAAAATACCTAATTAAAACTGAAGTATTGTCTAAAGTTTTAGAGTTACAAAAGAGAAACTCTTAGGTGGCCTACTTAGGGGGAAATTGTTTAGAAAATAATGCTGCTTTATTTAAAGTGTCTATGCTTTATTTCCTCAAAACAACAACCCCTTTTATGTTCCTGCCATCCTGCAAACAAGCCATGGAACTATTGAAAGTGTGTGAATAACCAGAGATATCCATGCTCTAGTAGCAATTGCTAACAGCATCATGTTGATCATTACCAACAATAGGTTTCCAGGGTTCCATTTACAGATGAAATTGCAGAAGCAGCCGGTCATACAATGTGGCTTCATGCTTCTAGAAACACTCCTTTCTGCAATGTGGCACACAATTGTTCACTGAATCCATTGGGATTTTCGAGTCCAAATTCAGAAATGCATCTCATTTTTCTGGCCATCAAGGACTCTTCAGAACCTCATGTCCTGGAATGATCTTTAAGGTGGGAAAGCAAGAAAAGATATTTCTAGAAAATGGTCCTTTCCAAAACAAACATCACCACCATCTCATATTAAACTTTTAGATGGTTGATTTGTTGAGTTTTGTAGCTTTTCTTAATAAGGCTGGGAAGAAAGCTGGTTGAAAGTTGACCTCCTGATTATGCAGAGAGAAATTTGGCAATTCTGAAGGAATGCACGTATCCTATTGCCTTTCGGTTCAGAAGGACTTACTTCCAAGTCCAAGTAAACTTGCATGGGTGGTTCTCCACTTGTTGCAATGTAGCAAAGGCGTGCCTTGAATCTGTCTGAATAATAGCATGGAAGGCAAGAAGGCAGAGCAGTCTTGCCCTTCATCCAGTAGCATTCCATGGCATGCACATATCAGGTGGCAAAGAGATGGAGAGAGAAAGAGAGAGAGAGATGGAGAATCACTATGGAGGGGCAAGAAGGATACAACAGATCTTGCTTGCCTTGTCAACTTTGATGGGGGGTGCCCTTGAAGCAAGAGTGGAGCACCTCCTCTTGGGAACCATCAGGCAAAATGGTGTAGCTGCTGGGCACAGACAGTTGGGCCGAGCAAGGGGCATGGTGTGCCAGGCAAAGTGAAGGCCGCATGGGACCAGCAAACCACAGAGGCAGGAAGATGGGTTGGAGGAGTGTCAATGGGGTTGGTGTCAGGGCAACTGTCTCCCTTGCCTCCTCCTGGTGAGTTCCAGAGTGTTACTGGGGTGGCCTGTACCCCTTCCTGCCCCAAAATTAAGCCACCACTCAATACACCATTGGAATTAAGCCCTTAAGGGCTTACTAAGTTGATCAAGAATGTGCTATGTAGTGTTAACTTGATGTCCATTGTACGGTTCATAAAATAAAACAAAGCAAGAATTTCTCCTTGTCAGATGTGAAAATACCTATACCAAATCAAATGTACATGAGTACAAACAAACATCCTCTTTTGGTTATCACAAACACTAAGCAAACAGCACTGGCATGAAAGGATGAACTGCTCTTTTGTTCAGCTGTGCTAAACCATAAGGGGTTATGAAAAATTCAGTTGCTTGGCTGGTAGCGCATAAAACAGCTTCACAGGCTCACTTTTCTCCATCACCATGATTCATGATGACAAAAAATGTACCATTGTGATATTCACTGTGTCTTGCTCTCTGTCAAAAAGCAATTTTCACACATTCCTTGTCCAATCCATTTGACTTGCCTACAAATGAAAACAAGCCTCATTGAATACAGTTCCCATTCAGCCAAGCTCAAGCCAAATACATACATGGCTGTTATGGAATTGACCTTATCAAGGTGCCTTGTTCCTGTTTATGGGAGCAGGAGGGACATGACAACCAATCAGACAAAACCTTAAATCAGAGAGAAATAAATCCTTTGTATTCTTTGGAAGCATGAAGTGACAGGAAGAAGGATTGTCCACTTACAGATTGTTTGCTTTTTAAATTCAGGTCTTCTTTAAAGCTAGTTTTATTTAAGATTGTGTTGTTATAGATTCTGAATGAAATTTATGCAACCATTCCAACAGGATGTGACTCTGTAGTGTGATGGTGTAATGTGGGATGTCTTGGGTATGAGTGGAGCAACACAAGAATTTTACTTTAGTTCAACCCAGGAGTTGGTCACTGCTTTAATGAGATTTTGCTACCATTACTTCTCTACAGACTTTAATAAAATAGCAAGTCTAAGTAATGGCAAGTCAATTAAAGACATTGAATTCATATGCATGTCAGATTCCCTATGTATTGTAATCTTAAGGGGACAATTAAAAAATTGAAAAGTCATAGGTACTGTATATTTGGTTCTAGTAGGAATGTTTGACTATAGGGAGCTGGAAAAACTTGCATAGATCTTATATAGCCCCAAAAAGGAAATCGTCCATAATTCAAAAAGCAATTCCTTTGGTATACAAAGAAACTATCTTTTTGATCTGCCTGGCTTGGGGAAATTTTTCAGAAAATGTGTGCTGTTACAATGTGAAACTAAGTTATAAAGGGCAATTCTGAAGCAGGAATAAATCAGCAGTGCATAATACATATTAGATAAACAGAAGATCTTCGGGACGAGAAGACTGGGAGCTAATTAGACTGAGACTGAGAGCTAATTAGACTGAGAGCTAATTTAGGTCTGCTAAACTTGCAGTGAAGTTGCTCTGAAGTCCGATAGTGCACTGGTCCCTAAAGTGATTTGAAGGGAAAGCAACCTTCTAGACGGTAGCTACGGCAGTCAGCCTGAAAGATCAGTTGATTTCTGGTAGAATTCTGCATATTGATCTATTGTTTTAAAATTATATATCAATAGCTAACAAAAGATATGAGATGGGCATATTTTTTTTCCTTGTAGCCATGGAATTTGCATGGGGGTCCTGTTTCTGAGCCCCTTTCTTTATATATGTATATTCATCCCTTACTCACTGCAACATGCAGTTATGATCTATGTGTGTGAAAAGCTATTATTGATCAAATAGCACAGACAGTTTGCACTATTATCCTTGAATGATCTTGTGATACGTAAATCACAGGACATCTGGTGGTTGTAGGCTTGGCTTGGCTTGCCTTGGCTTGGGCTGGGTTTTTTTCAGAAACCCTTCTACCAAATTGGAACATCTCTCTGACCTCATTAGATAGGTCTGCTCTCAGAATGCCCACCCTCCCTTGCAGCAAGCATGGAAAGTACTGTTCTGGCTGGGACCCCATGACTGTAAAAATGACCTAAGTGGCAGGAATTAGGGGGTGTTCCAGGGCAAGGAGAGAAGACTAAGGTTTTCTCTCCTTGCAGAAGACTGTTTTGTCCCCCTGAAGCCCGAAATGCCTAAGCTAAATGACTTGCAGTTAGCATAAAGAGCCCAGCAACTCCATTCTCCTCCCACTCTTTATAGGATGCTTATCATCCTGAATTGTGAGCTGTCTAGGAAGGCCTCAGCAGTTATAGGCAGCCTATAAATACATGTAAATAAATAAATACATTTGGAAAGTTATCAGCAGCTCCACTGGACTTGTGTGGTATGTTACATTACTGATGAATATCTATGTGTGTATTCAGTTGCACACATCTATGTGTGTATTCCTATGTGGAAGGAATATATTCAGTTTGCCCATCATCTTCATCATTGTTACATTTGCGGAAAATTATTGCCTGAAACAAACTCTTGATATAGTAAAAGGAAAAAAAGCAAATCCACCACCATGAGGGCAAGTTTTTTCATTAGTAAGAGCACCCAAAAATCTCCGATCCAAGTAATTGGTTTTGAAGAACATTGCTAGAATTCCTCACTTCTTCTTTTTCAGTAATGCACAATGAATGATGTATAATGAACTTTCTCATTATGAAAAGGGTGAAGAGCAATAGAAATAG
This sequence comes from Varanus komodoensis, assembly GCF_004798865.1. Lineage (NCBI taxonomy): Eukaryota > Metazoa > Chordata > Lepidosauria > Squamata > Varanidae > Varanus > Varanus komodoensis. The sequence continues at coordinate 34,964,497 of NW_025336481.1, read as the reverse complement.
TGAGGCAATACAATTAATAACACTAACCAAACAAGCCTGTCTTGTTATAAGTGTTAATACATAGCATTTTATTCTTTTACTGTTTGTACCATATTGCACTGTTTTAACAATTTGTATTGCATTTTTCTTATAATTGTTTGCACTCTGTCCAGAGAACATTTATTATTGGGCAGATTTTTAAAAATATAATAACTAACTGAATATGGTTAGCAATAGAAATTTGCCAGTATTTTAATTGTTAATCTGCTTTTAATGGTATTTTAATAGAATGTGGTATGCTTTTTATGAAATTATTAGTTCTGTTAAGATGAGATGAGTGCACGTTTATTGTCTTACTGTTTTACTGTTATTTGATTTTTGTGTTTCTATGTTGTTTTTGCATTATTTTATTGCTGTAACCCACTCAGGGAGCTGTGTGGCTAATAGGGCAGGCTAAGAATCAAATAACGAATAGTATAAATAAATAATATAAATACATACACAGTATTTATTTTCTTTAAGGTTGTAATTCTATTCACCCTTACCTTGAAATGATTGATTCCATTTGATGTGATTGCACTTACTTTTGAGTAAACATGATTAGTAAATTTTTACTGGTACAGGCCACTTTTTTGAACACATTAATTTAAAAAAAAAAGATATTTTGATGTCTAATTCCTTCTCTGTGTTGGGGTATGGTGGGGGGGGGCAGAGATAGAGAGAGATGAGACAGAGACAGAGACAGAGAGAAAGTGGTTTGTAATGTTTTACAATTGTAGACCTCATTAGGTGGATAAGTGACTTTCCTTAATTAATCAACTCCTGTGCTCCTTTGAAATATATGGGAAAGAGGGGATCGCTCATGTGGCAGTTCACTGCTGGACTCCACATTTCTGCCACTGGATTGGAGAAAGGTACCCAGAGCCCTTGCTGGAGGCCACCTAGACCAGGAACTGCTATCTACTCAACAGACATGTCCATCCATGTTTCTAGAAAGAAGCCAGTGAGAAAAGTTCCCCTATGTGAGCTCTGCCAACCTGCTTCCTTCCAGAAAAGAGCATTTCTGCTTGGTTCAATTTGCCTAAGAAGTGCTAAATCTCCATGGCAGAAGCTGCAGGAACTGCTTCTCCATGGAACTGAATATTAACTTCATTAGTGTTTCTACCAAACCCAGGGAATGGGAAGTAGTGTGTGGAACAAGGCACCCCTTCAGATACTCTGTTACCAAATGCTTTTGAACAGGATTGGGGACATGTTGTTGGACTCCAAATCATACCTTCCACAGCCAGTATAAAAAATGGGTAAGGATGACATAAGTTGTGGTCCAGCAACTTCCAGAATCATCCCTTCTTTTACTCTGCCTGAATTCAGCAATAGGAACTGGTAGTCTACAATCCCCACATTTTCTGTTGAGAAAAAGCATTCAGTCATGCTACTATAAATGCTCATATGCTCTAGGAGCAGAATTAGCACCTCATAAGTTATGAGGAATTGTGTGAAGTTTTTAACACATGCCGTGACAGCTGAATTGAGGCTATGAAGGTTCTGTCTGCGGTAGCACTGGGCTCAGCTTCTGAAAGGGATAAATATTTTGCCGGGATAGACAGTTGGTGACAAAAGGCAGAGCTTTTGTATTTTTGGGGTGTAGGAGGAGAAATTCACTAGAAGTCTTTAGACTTCTGTCAAGATGGCAGGCACCATTTTAGATTACCAAGAATGGCATTATAAGGAGCATTTTAAGGGGAGGAAATGGCAGCAGTCACTACAAAACGTGTTGTTGTAGCCAACACTTTTCCTCTGAAGGACTAACTTGAGTGGAGCTTTCTGGAACATCTAAAATGGCAGCTTCCAGCCTGATAGAACTTTGAGGGCCTCTCGTCAAATTTTTCCTGCCTTCAGTCCTATTTCTTTCCCAAATCACTCAAAGCCTTTCCATTTTGTGATAAATATGATCACTTGAAACAGGGACATTCCACCAAGCCCCAACTTGTGTTAGATTTCTTGTAGCCAGTTCACACATGATATTGCAGTCATCCATTGGTAAGCATGTATGTGCAAACCAGCCCATAGTTTCACATCTTGGCCAGGGAACCATAGGAAGTAGAAATTAAAGGGAAGGGTAAAAGCTTAAAAAGGGGAAAAGAAAAAGGCCAGATCATTTGGATTTTTTTAAGGAAGATTTTTACATACTCCTAAAGGAAGGGCCAGAATTTATTTCAGATGATGTGGGTTTATTCACAGTGACTGAGAGAAATGAATGGATATTTGTTCTAAATAGCTGACCATTCAAACTGAAATGCTGTTGCAGGCTGGCAGGTCATATATCCCTGACAGCTCCTGAGAGCAATATTTTCCCCTGCTCGTACAGGTGGCTTTTCTACCCAAGCCCATCTCCAGGGGCTGTTGTAGTTTATCATGATTCTGCAGCAATACCTAAACGTAATTTAAACACATATCACTTCCACACTGTTTGAGTAGGTAAAGTGACTTCTTTGGACCAGTAAGCATAAAGGGTTGCTCTTTTGTCCTTTAAATACACTCAGAAATTCCATACAAGCCCCCTACAGCAAATCTCTTGCTGGTAAAAGTAGCAACAGAATAAATGGCATAAGCTTTTGAAGTTCACAACAACTTTTGGTAAATCAAGTGTTTGGTTTCTCGGTTTCAAAAAGCATATGCCATGCCTTCTCTTGTTATAAAACAATTGTTCTTTGTCCTTGTCTGGGATCCAAAGACAAAACTATGATTATCTTTGTCTGAAATATATTGGTGCATGAATTTAATTTGGCATTTATGGGAAGTGCAGTGACCTTGTGCTTACACACTTTCATATATTGCTTCATTGTTTGCATCAATGTACATAACATTGTTCCTCTGTTATCGCACTCATGTGGAATTCAGATGTTAGGATGCAGTTCTCAATTTATTGCTTGCTTTTGTTAAATCAACATTAATAGAAGGTTCTGGCCAGCAGTAGCATTTCTCTTATATCAACGTGGATTTCTGCATTGCGAGCCATTTCAAGTCTGCCTTTAGCAATGCATGAATATAATTATATGGAATCTGCTAGTGCAAAACTTCTACCACTTATGGAACTCCCTTTTCATTCCTTAGCAGGTGATTCTGCTGGGCTGGTGGTAAAATAAGACTATTCTCTTTCTGTGGAGGAACCTTGAACATGAAATTCGGTGGAGGTTTTGCACAGAGGCAATGTTGGGGGATAGCCCACTTGGTGTGGAGCCCTGAATCTTTCCTTTGGAGCCCATTGTTGTGCATGGACACCATGCTAAGGTGCCTCTGAATGAATGGGCAACTGCACATTTCAATGGGAATCCAAGCTCAGATGGTGAGGTGGAGCTTATTCAGAAATCTTAGCATGGGAATGTCTGGGAAGATACAGAGGGAGGAGTTGGCAGTTGAGGAATGAGGAGATAGGAAAAGAGGAGGAGCTGACAGTCTGTGGGAACCCCAGTCTACCAATCTGTGGAGAAAATGTGGAGCCAGAGGCTGCATATGTCTCACAGCAGGGGAGTGGAGATGGAGAGCTCAGTAGTTTGTCAGACATAAGTCCCTCGTCCTGGGAAGGTGGTGCAGGTTGCTAGATGCCAGCACTGGATAGAATTGTTGGGTGAAATATGGGAAGAATGCAGACAAGCACAATTTCACAGTGCACCACCTTCTGGAGCAAGGTGCTGAAGGAGTATAAAAATGCATGAGAGTGATTGATGTTAAAGAGGGCTGAACGTTTCACTGTGGGTAAACTCAGAAAGATGTAACAAGACAGTCTATTGGAAAAATGGAGTTATAGAGTAGCATGTTCACTCAGGAGGTGGGCACTGGCTCATGACACCCCAAATTTTGGGAGGCCATGTGCCCTGTCACACTTCTGCCAATGGCCACTTGCTGAAATTAGAATACAAGAGCACTGATGCTCTTTGTTGGAACTATCTACCTGGATTAGTAGGCTTTTTGTCCACTTGTGCTTTATCCACTGCTTCCCCCAAATCTTGTTGCCTGATTTTTTCTTTTGAAATCATATGGCTTCATCTCCCATGTCCATACTTCTCTTTTACAAACAGGAGTGTCCTTAGGAGGCAGGGTCCTTTAGACACCCACAGAGAAAGAGACAGAGAGAAACTGACAGACAGGCAGTCAGTTTGCATAGGGAAATTAGCATGTGTACATTTTTTGGTCCTATAGGTTTGAGCCCTGAAGCTTTTCAGTTGCTAGCAGGGCCCCTGGGTGGGGTGGATTAAACTAGGCCCCTCCAGTGTGCCCCTTTGCTGCATGAGGCCACCTTCCCCCCAAGATTGCCATCTCTTTCTTATCATTGCTATCATGAACAAAGAGGCAGCGGCAACTTCTGCTCCTCCTCTTCACTACCTCCATTGTATGGGCCAGAGGGAGAGGCTGAGATGGCAAAGCAGAGGAACCAGTCCAAGGTGCTCTTGCCAATGGACCTTGCTGAGGTATGGACCCTCAGCTGGTGCCCAAATATGCCTTTCCTTGGCACCAGCCCCAGTTGCTTCATGGCTTTCCTTTTGATGGACAATAAATAATTTCTTTTGCTCAGCATTTAATGACCGAGGCGCGCACCGTTGGCACTGTTTTTAATGTATTGTGCAACTTGGTTGGAAATCACCCAATTCGGAGGGAAGACAAAGGAAACAAAATGTTTCTGGAACAAATGAACACAGTTGACCTCTTTGGAAGCAATCACCAAAATGGACACTTTGAGATGTTGCAAATATTTGCATTTGTGCGTTGGTGCCCAGGCCTCAGTTTAGTCACAATAGCAATTTCTCCACACTATGAAATTATACTGTGCATTAGAGGGAAAAAACATCAACAACAAGTATTTCTTCCAAAACACTTGCTAAATTCTTTTGCATTGGCACTGCAAAACTCTTTCATACCATACATCTACCACCTTAAATAAATTTGCTATCAGCAAAGAACCTTTAATTCTTCTTTTATCTGTAGATTTGTATCTTTGTTGACTTATCTCTTTTCAGCACACTCGATTCTAGATAACCATAATTTGTTCCTCTCCCCAAACTAGACTCTTTTCAAGTAGCCATGAACAACTTGTTAGTTTTAGATTCATTAGATCTGACACGATAACAGATTGTTTTCTCTATCATGCCTTCCTGCGTAGTGTACTGCATTTTAGATCGCCCCATCCTTGTTTTCCCCAGGGGTTTCTATTACTTTGATGCTGCATTTAAATAATAATAAAAAGTATACGGTATAGACACATTGACGCTGAAGAATAACCCTGTAGATCTGAAGCAGTACACTAATGGCTAATCACCATGAGCTACAGCTTGGGAAAATACCCATGCAGGACTAGATGCAGGCAATACATCATGAATTCTTGAATCATAAGTTGCCCAAGGACATTACATTGGCTAAACTGCCACAGTTATGCTGTTGCCCAGACTACAATTGGCAACAGACAGTTTTGGTGTAAAACCAGTGTGCAAAACCACACTGCGGTTGGGGTTCTCCCAGCCTCCTGGTCATTAGTTTTGCTAGATGGGCATCTCAGCCCACCCAGCAAAGGAACTTTGGAGGGGGAGAGAAGCAGCCTGGAGAAAGTACAGGAAAAAATGTATCTCTGCAGTCTCCTTCCTTCTCCAACAGCTGGAATCCCCACCCTACCCCAGTTTCTGTTATGACTTCAGGGAGGCAGCTTGTGCTGGTCTCTCCATGCCATCTTTGATGGGACATGGACTTCTCCTTTCAATGTCTGAGTGTGGTTTTCCACCTCAGAAAAGCTTTTTAGAGCCGTCTTATGGTGCTTGGGATGCTCACCTGTGGATCATAGGATTGTTCATATACAATCTTATGGAGATGAGAATAACCCTGCTTTTATCCAGGAGAACTAGAGGAGAAAAATCTATGTGTCCCTTCTCTTCTTACTCTTCATTTTCACTAGGCAACCATTTTTGGCTTCTAGCAAAAGCTGCTCTAGTCTCTTTCCCACTGCTTGAAATCTTTTGCTTGTAAACGTATTTGTTTGAATCCCTGGATAGCATCCCAAAGGGCATTTAGGTCCCTGTCAATTCTTTTGCACCCTGCTGGTTCTGCAGAACATGCAGCTCTCATTGCTTATGCACCAGTGGTTTGGTATTTCTGGAGGCAAGCTGAAACACAGGAAAATACTGATTTCTAGAATGGGGCAGGCCTGCGCAGCTTGTGCAAGAAATCTCTGCTGATCTGACCTGATCTGACCTGACCTGACCTAGAAATGAGCACTTCTGAACATTTCAGGGCTTTCTCTAGAAAGCACCAAATCTCCTTTGCATAGTAAGTGGTGTGTCCAGCTGGCACAAAAGGATCAGTAGAACCCACTGCTTATAGAAGACAGTCTTTAAGGGTTAGGGGATTGCAGCTTCTTTATCCTGACAGGCCTTTTATTTCCAACACCAAAAGCATCCTGTAGGACTTCCTGCTCCCATATTTACCTACTTGGCCCCTGAGATCTGTTTTGGAGGTCCTTCTGAAAGACCCATCCTCCAAGGAGGTAAGGAGGATGGCCAATAGACGGGCCTTTTCAGTAGATGCCCCTCACCTGAGGAACAACTTTCCAAAAGCAGTTCACTTGCACCCTCAATTCTATCTTTTTGGCATCAGGAGAAAACAACCCCATTATCTAGGCATTTTAATAATTGATTGTATCTTGACAGTGTTAAATCAATTGCCCTCAGCTGTGTATTGTGTTGCTTTTATTGGCTCTGCTTTTGTATTTTAACCATTTGTTTTTATTGTTATTGATATCCTATCAATAACAACACTAATTGTAGTCCGTTGATTGTGATTTGCTTAGAGGGCCCTTGGGCCAATTTGGTGGAAAATAAGCTTAATAAATAAATAGGTAAAATAATATCAGGCCAGCACAACATAGTTCTCTCCATCCCTGGGATGAGCTGCAGGTATTGAATCTGGACAGTGCAAATGGATGAGAACACTGTGTCAGAAAGTGCCAACACTAGCAAAGGTATTCATATTCAGGAGAGAAATATCTTGACACATTCGTGCATCCCTACGGGAGAGTAAGCCCCACTGAACCCCTAGGAAGGACTTGACTCTGAGTAGCTGTGGGATCACGCTGCTGGCCTCTGAGCTGTGTGCATGACCCTCACATTTATTTCCATTCTTTCTCACAAGCTCTGGGGTGTCCAACCTTTTGGCTTCTCTGGGCCACATTGGAAGAAGAATTGTCTTGGGCCACACATTAAATACAGAAACACTTAACAAAAACTGATGAGCAAAAAAAAGGTCTGTGCATACATTATATCTGCCACCACAGATATGCAAAAAAAGTCCTCACAATATAATCCTGAGAGAGCATCCATACGTTTATTTTATGTGACATTGCAACACGACTACGAAGTTGTGAGAAGCACACAATCGAGATACAAAAAAAATTGCAAAAAAATTTCTCATGATGTTTTAAGTAAGTTTATGATTTTGTGTTGGGCCGCATTCATAGCCATCCTGGGTTGCATGCAGCCTGCAGCCCCTGGGTTGGACACCCCTGCCCTAGATCGTATAGCACCCTGACCTGCCAGGGGCTTCCTTTACAGTAGCAGTTGCAGCTTTAAGTCTGGCCATCTGCAGCCCAACGCGCAACGATACTTATTCCTCTCTTGGCAACATGCTTGCCCATCACAGAGGAGAGAATTGTTGCTGATGGCAGTTTGTCCTTTGGCAAGTACTTCACGATCCACCCGTGAAACATCCACCCTTGTGCCAAAAATCAAATCCCATGATAATTTGGTGCAGCACTGCTCAAAATGAATGTTTAACCTTGGTCGGGTCATGCCTGTGCTTTATTCTACTAATGCTGTGTTCATTCTTGGAATATTCTAGTGTTTATCTAAATAAAGCAGCAGAAGCCAAGCAATTTCCTTATGGGGAACTTAATAAAATAATTAATCTGGAACAAGCAACCAAAGCACAAAGTGGATGGTAACAGAGCCATCATACAGTGTACAGATGAGGGGGGGAAACATTTTGGGAGTTATTATGGAAACTCATTTAAAGCAGCCAAACACTGCATTAGAACAGAAAAGCAGGCAGACAAATTGCATCACTGAGTACACACAAGCAGCTGTATTAATATTAAGACCTTAAAAGCTCATATAGTTTCTGATCACATCTGAACACATGGCTTTCTCTACAGTGCATGGTATTACAGGGACAAAGTTGCCTCCTTGTAAAGGGAAATGGGAAAGACAAAACAACAAATGCTCACAGGGGCCATATGTTTCCATTTACATTCCCTGCATCTTGAAACAGAAAATAAATGTCTTCAAGAACAATCCTATGTATGCTGGCTGGACTTGCTGGCAAATATAGATATTTTTCTGTTGAACCATACATAAGAGTATGTCCATATTTGTTTAACTAGATTTGCCCATTTTTATTGTAGGCTTGGCCTCATTTGGGGTATTTCAGGGTATTTGCAGGGAGCTGAAATGTGTCAACTCCAGTCGCTTCACAATCCCCATTTCTCAGGGCCTTGAAGCATAAAGTGACTGCTTACAAGTGTGGGTGAGCACCCCTCCTGGCTGGATGAAAACGCAGGTTAAGTAGAGGTATAAAATAGGCATACTATACTTATATGAGCTATAATATTCTTCTTGGGTATTTACCTTACCCCAAAAACTCAAATTTAAAAGATGTCCACCTATCTATAGTCCATGAAATCTCATTAATCAGCATATTCAAGTTTAAGTGACTCATTTGACAAATACTCCTGGGAATGGGTGTTCCAAATAAGTAATAATAGCTGCCTAGGTTGTATTTTTCTTTCTTTTCCTCTTTATGATTTTGGAAAAATGTTATAATACTTTAAAAGAAAGATGTACTGGCTTTTTCAGAAGGAATCTGTAACTCCCAGAAAGCAACTGCTTTGTGGTGCTTCTGAGGGAGCACCTTGTTTTAGGCTTAGGCAGCTCAAGTCTCAGAGGTATCCCTTCAGGTGCTCTATAGCTTTAAGTTATTCACAAATGCGCAGACTGCTAGGATATGGTTAAACAGAGTAATATGGAGGAACTCCATTGAGAAGTGAATTAGACTTGATCTACAATGGGTAATTTCAACTGAAATCCTATGGGCTGAGCTCTCCATGCTCAAAAAACTCTCAACCCAGGGTCCCAGGCTTAGGAGCACTGTATGCAAGGTAGAAGGTGAATACAAGCAATCCCGGCTTCTCATTTCCTCCTCCCCTGCCCATCTAGCAAAAGCATTTCAGAGTATGGGGACAAGAAGGCTGGGGAAAGCTACCTTCCATCCTGGCCTTTCTGATCTCTGTTCCTCCCACCCCATCACAACACTCCCTATACTTCTCTTCCACGTTGAATTTTCTCCAGGCTCAGAGTCAAAACCCCAAAATATCCTAGGGCCGCTCAGATGCTGTCAAGTGGCCATAGGATTGCTACCTCTATCTTTTTCTTTCTTCCTCAAATGTACACATTTCTCATGCATAAGTTAAAAGAACTGTTGCAGTGAAGATTAATTCCAAGTACATCAATGCCAGCATCAAAATAGTAACTTTGGTCCAGTGTTAATAAAGACAGTGAATAATATTAGTCAGAGACTATGTTTAAATGAAATTCACTAAATCATATTCATTAACTCAAAAAAGATAAAGCAAGCAAATGAAAATTCAAGTCTGAAGGCAAAAATAATTCTTTACAAAGATGATTTGTCTGCTCGGCTATCGTAATTTTCCCTCACGAAAAGAAGACATCTTATTCTAATTGCTTTTTCATCCCCTTTGAAACAAAGAATTCTGTTGCATTTGAAAACTAAATTTTGCTTATGCCGGCTGGTTTCAAAAGCATATTAAACTTTCAACATCAAAGGCTTTACTTAAGAGTTTTAAAATAACACTTGTTAACCGTTTGCTTTGCAATAAGCAAAAGAACAAATCTCTTCTGCAAACCCAAAGGGGACTGCAAAAAAAAAGTTCTCTTATGAAAAGGCAGTTTAAAGCCCCCAGTCTTGTCAGATTGCATCTATTTCCAAACTAGCACCCTCTGCACAAGGAAGCTTGACTTGCAACATGCTGCCAAATGATTTTATCACACATCCGGTGCAACTATGGGGGATACTATGTGACAAATGTGGTGGAATTACATTTCACCTAAGAAAATCTATTGCAGCACATGTGAGCAACAAGTCTTAGCAAATCTATGCTCAGAACCAGAAAGATAACTGGAAAAAGAAATGGACCTAAGAGACAGTGCCTTGCTGGCTTTCTTTCACTTGCAAGCTTTGCATGTTAAGTGGGTCACAATCCATGACCCAGAAAATTCCCACACCTGTTCACTACATGGTTCAGTACCCTGACACATTTCTCATAGATAGCTGCATGGATCCAGTCAACTCTTATGCTTGTAGTAGGGATGTGAGAGGAATCTATTTGGGGTGAGGAATCTACTGGATGCCCTGGGATCAGTCCTCTGGACTCCAGTCCACTTTGCAGTGGCTCAGTGGGTGCACACGGTACTCACCAGGAATCAAGTCCCTCATGCTGCACAAGCAATGCCCTTTTCCTGCACATGCCATTACTGACAGCAGCAAGCAGGGAAGAAAGTTGATCACTAGGAAGGGTGCCTGACGGCATGCTTGCTGTGCTACTTCTTCTCATCCTGCAGCTGCTCCTGATGGGGAAGGTTGCCCATTGTGCAACCAGGAAGCATTCATGGACTTCCTTTCAACTCAACCTGCCTTGCAGGACTGGCACAAGTATGAGAGGCAGTCTGTAAATGCTAGAGGGATGGCTTCTGAAAGCGTTCATTCAAACCCTCTTAGTTTATTTGTTCATTATATTTACATCCCCCCTTTCTCCCACTGTGGAACTCAAAGTGGCTGCATGTGGTTCCCAGGGGTCTCCCCTCCAAGCTCAGGCCCACCCCAGACCTGCTTAGCTTCATCAGGGTAGATGCCTTATGTGCCTTCAGACTACATTCTGGACCTTGGATAATCTCAGTTTAGTGCTATGCACAGGTAGGTCTACTTGAAGCAAACTTTCAGTCACACTGTCTCAGGGTTCATGGCAAATGGGTCACCAGAACTGACAATTCTGACTGCCGGTGAAAACCTTCTCAGAGTGGGTTGAGGAGAAGTGTGCAGACCCACAAGTTCCCCTAGAGAGCAAGCCAAACAATCCATTGTTCCCTCTCATCACTTTCCGCTCTTCCCATCCTCAGTCCTGGCTGCTGAAGCCCAGGAGTGGCAACCTACTGCATGACATGGGTGATCTTTATGGTAAGGAAGTCTCCGTTCTGTGGCTTGGAGATGCTGTTTCCAGTAGGTACATAGCAACCTGGGGAACTGGAGACAGTTCACACATGCTTCCATTGACTAGACTGGAAGGTATAGGCAGTCTCCATGTACCCAGCAGGGAAGAACACCAGTGAATATGCTTCAGAGCATTGTGGCTGAAGAATGAACCTTCAAGTCACCCAGCACTCTGTTCTCCCAGTGCCCATCTTCCAAAGGTAAATTTCCGTGTGAGTGTACAGAAGACCAGCTGGGAGAAATGGGGCTAGCAGCATCTTCTTTATTAGTGCTTTGTCAGGAAAAGAATCAGGAAGACCAGAAACCATTTTTAAGAATTCTCAGGGAAAGCTGGGTGTGTGGGATCACTGAAGGCATGCATAGAGTGTGGTGGATAAAGAGCTCACCCACAAATCATTTCTGGTGGCATCCCCATAGCACGTAAGGTGTGTGGTCTGGCCTTTTTACAAGACATCCTGACAGCACAGAGAACACCTGTTCCATAAATTTATGTGCTAGTACAGTAAGTCTGAAGGTCCTATCACAAATGGCTTTTCTTGCATACACAGCAGTCTGGGTACATTCCGTAGAAATTAAGCAACTGCTCACTTCACCAGATTTACCTGCATTCAGGAACCTCAGCATATTCTGGTGCCCAGAGGTGTACACTCTCAGGCTGGGTTCACACAACACGACAAGCAACCCAGTGCAGTGTAGTGGACTGTTTTTGAATTACTTTGAATCAGCCTAAACTGCAGTGCATCAGGTGCAGGCTAGACACAAGGAAGACATTCCTAACCGTTAGAGCAATGCAGCAGTGGAACCAGTTGCCAAGAGAGGTCATGTGCTCATCTGCACTGGAGACATTTAAAAAAAGCTAGACAGTTATCTGAATGGGATGGTGTGACTGCACTGGTGGAAAGATGGGACCTGATGGCCCTCTTGGTCCCTTCCAACCCTACCAATTCTATGAGTCTATGATTCTATGCTTATGGAGCCCCTAGCTAAGTGCCATCAGCTATATAATTTCTGAAAAATATTACCATTGAGGTTTACTGTGGCTACAATAAAACATTCTCACTGATATGGGGTGATAGAATGCCAGGCCCTTATAAGAAGGACCCTTATTAGTGAAACGGCCCTTCCAAGAGATCCACTGAATCATGTGGAATAAACCAGAAATGAACAAACCAATTTCAGTTGTCCTCACCAAGCAGATGAGAGCCACATTGTCTTCCCATAATTGGATTTTGCTTAACCAATCCTATTAGCATATAGGTTAAGAACAGAGGCTGCAGATGAATTACTTTCAAACCCAGTAGTCCAAATCTCCTCATTACTGTCCTTTATGAGCCATTAGATCCATCCAATCTGAGGAGGACTCTGACTAATCAGCTCAACTAACCTTTGCTTTTTCTAATGCCCTACCCTGTCCCTCAGTAAAATAAGAACCTTGCATGCAATGCCGGCTCTTAAGTTGTGATGCATAAACTCAACCTCATCGCTCAGAAACAACAGGATCTCTGGATCTTAAGAGCTCATAACACAAAACAGAAAAAAGCCAAGAGAACAGACAATCTCCCCAATTCCTCCTCAGTGTTCTCCTTTGTGGATCCCATAGACATGTATGTTGCTGTTCCTTTCCTTTCCTAGACAGACCTGGTGGCAGAGCAGTGGTTGAACAACAGTGGCACTAAAGTTTCTCTCTCTCCCTCCCTCCTGCTGTATCCTATCCTCCATCTGAGCACATCAGTACTAAGTCCAGTTGGGTCAGAAGTCCAGGAAGTCAGCGGGACTCCTGGTACTTTGAACCCAGTGCTGCAGAGAGGAGCCCTACAAACCTCATTACTGTTTCTGCCCCACCACACCCCATGCTTGAGAAAAGGGAAGAGTAGCAGGGAAGGGGGAGCTAGCTAATAGCACTAAGGGGCTGGCCGCAATAGAAAGCCAAACAAGCCCAGGTCCAAATTTTAAAGGTTATGGGCTCACCTCATCTTCAGGTGAGGCTTTTTGAATTAGAGGAATTCAGATTCTCACCCCCACCAATTCAAGTTTCACCCCCATCGCAAGTCTTCTGGTTAACCGTCTTCCTTGTGGATATATTTGCTAGAAACTAATCACATATTCTGTGACCTTTTGGTTCTTGTGATACATTTTTCCTGGATTTTACTGACCCTATAAAATTGGAAACTTAACTATCTTGTCCAGCTGAATTTGTGTAGTTTTTACTTTCTAAATTGGATCCTTTTGCTGGAATTGCTATCAAGGTGCTAGTTTTGAAGCTACAACTGAGTTGCTTTTGCAGTCTAGGGGACATCACCATCCAACACCATCCAGCAAGGAAGCAACAAGTAAGCCAAGAGTCCTGTGAATCTCAGCTAAGAAAAAAGAATCTGATTACATCAGAGCCACAATACGTAATATGAAAAATCATGGTCTACAACTTCTTGGGAATTTACCATTTCAAAATAGAAGTGTTGGATGTCAACATGCTTGGATGTCAACTTCAGGCAGTCATGGAGGAAGCTTAGACCAGTGTCTACTAGCCTCAGCTGTAGACACTTGAAACGGCAGTTCTGCTGACATTCCTCAAGAAGACATGAGATGAAATTCTGGCTAAGATAAGGAGGAGAAAGGAGTTGCAGAAGCCTCCAGGCCACAGCTGCTGGAGATCAGTAGGAACTGTGTCAGTAGTTCAACAAAATGAAGCTGTGAAAATGCCAAGCTGGACTGAAGTGGAGAAGGAAGGAATCACTGTTGCAGATCCAGAATTAAATGTGAAATGAACACGGAGGAGTGACATGAACTGTCAGTATTCCAGGATATTAGTTGCCAAAGGGACTCCTTGGGAAAAGCCTCCACCTTGAAAGCCAAGCTTTGTTAGCTCCCAAAGCCTGAATGCCAATAATTCCCAATAATTTAGTTTCAATTCTCTGTTCTGCCAAATGAACTTAAAAAGCTAACTTTATAAAAAGCTAAACCTGCTTGACTTTTCATAACAGTTGTTTATAAAATGACTACCATGTAACCTTAAACGAAGCAGGTTCATTTCTAAATTGTTACATAATAAAACTTAACTGATTAGAACTATAAATCAGTGCCTCATCACCCCTGGGAGGCAATGGATGTCTTCAATGCCTCTCCTCCACTGTGACCCTCCTGCACTTACTTGGGAGCTATGAAAGGAGATTTTAGGCACATTGAGCTAATAAGTCATTAGTGCAGGTAGAAATCCTTTCCCAGAGCATTCCAGTGGACTCTTACCCTCATTCAGTCAAATACAGTCATGCCCCTCTTCAGCCTTCCCACTCAACACAGGAGGTTTGGAATGAAAAATGTTTTTCCAGTGCATGCATCCTCAGATGAATGTTTGAATATGGTTACCAAAAACTGGAATATAAGAGGAAAACATACTATCTTACTCTCTGTGAATACACACACACACACACACATTGTGTGTGTGTGTGTGTGTGTGTGTGTGTGTGTAATGTTCAATCCTCTCTCCCCAGAAACTGACTTAGTACAGGAGTTGCCCCGTGCAATATTTCTAAAGATGCCAATTTGCTTTGGGGTGCACATTTTCGAAGCAGGCCAGGTCCAACTGACTTAGTTCAGGCACATGTGGTCGATTACCAGAAGTTGAAAAGAACAATATAAGAACTTCTACAAATATATATAAAAAGGGGGGAAAGAAAAGAAAGAAGAATCCTGAAAAAGTAAATGTACCCCAGAGATGACCAACATGAGCATTCTAGTATCTCTGTGTAAAGGAGAGAATTTTAACTAGGCCAGGTTCTTCACATTCTTGTATCACTATAATGAGACGATGTGAACTGAACTTACAACCCTGTGATAAGCGCTGCTGAAGAGTAAGATTGTCTCCCATGTAACTATTAAATATGCAAGGGTAGTAGCATAAGAAAAGTTGGTATTTATTCCCTGATCTGAACTACACAGAGAGAATTACTGTTCATAGTAGTTGCCAGGTGGGAAAAAAAACTTTCTGAAAGTTTCAGAGCTCTGACTACTTATTCATCTTTAATTTCTAAATGTCTTTGATGGAAATGAAATTAGTAAGAAAAAGCGGGCATGCTGCCTGTGTTATTCCATCAAAAAGACATAACGACTTTTTCTCAGAGAACATAAAGAGGGCAGTTTTGCTCACACAAATGGGATTTCAGAAATTCTCCTATTTACAAAATTACATCAAACTTAATTAGGGCTTGACAGGTTGAGTTGCACTCATGGTTAATATGCCTCATGGAAAGACCAAGTGAATGTGAAAAGAGGCATTCTTATTTAATCAATAATTGGAGGTTCACAGAAGGTACTCTAAAATGCTGAAGTGTCGTAGACATCCTGAAATTATGCACAGAAAACAGATTTGCAAAACAGACAGAATTCTAGGTAGCTTTAAAAATTGCTGTCGCAAATAAGAGTAGACTAGCAGAAATATCCTAGCAATATTTCATTCATGGCCTGCCTGAGACATTTTACTGTCTGAAGCAGAGGAGAAAATGGCCCCGCTTACCCACCCAGGTCAAAGCAAGCAGCATTCAAAGATGCATGAGAAGCAATTCCACATGCACCTCTCACCATCCTTGACAGGAAGCAAACAACAGCAGATTAAATCACCCTTCTGTTTTACTCCCAATCTGTTATTTGAAGCTGTCTCCTCACTTCGTACCAGTATGGCCATCCCTGTGCTGATGTCACATCTGGAATGTTCCCCTGAGACTGCATTGCACCTGTATCTAATGTTAGTTTAGCTTACATCCCATTTGTGTCAATGGCTCAATTCATTGTCCTGCCCCCATCTTCCTGCTACCACTTCCAATGCCTGGGGCAGATAATGCTCATGTGGAAATGAACTACATGACTTCTCCCTAGAGCAGAGGGGAATCCAACCAAGAAGCAGCATTACCATGGGAGGTGCTGTGAGATTATCAATCCACCCTGTTAGTACTACTGCCACGGAGATTTCACCAATCAGTGCTGGGGTGAGTGGAGAACAGAAGGAACATAGCAATCATGACTGTGCCAAGGGCAGTGTATTTCTGAAAATTATTTCTACCCTTGCAGGTTCTTCTCCAGACTTTTGCAAAATCTAAGCAGCAGTACCATGAAACTCCAGTGCAGACCAATAGGCATGTTTGCTAGGGCTGATTTGAGCAATGTTTTTCTGTTACTATGCGCATTGAGGGCAATGATTGCCTTGATGAAATAGATCCATCAATCTAACGGAAGTTCATCAGGAGCTGTAACTAATGTTAGTTTAGCTTAAGTCCCATTCATGCCAATGGCTCTATTCTAAATGCAAGTCAGGGAAACGATGGGGGAGAAAGGCTTCCTCTGTGCTGCAGAAGAAGAGTGCTCCATGAAAACAGAAACCAAAACATATGGTTGAGATTCAGACCACCAGTCCTTCAATGGAAAGTACTGTGGGAAATATCCTGTGTGTCAGCCAACAGGAAGAAGTCTGCCCTCCCACATCTTACACAGACATTTTATAGTTGAGAACACAGAGCAGAGTTTAGAGGCATGCAAAGGTTATTTGTGGACAGAGGAAGAGATGTTCTTATCAACTACAGAAGTTGCTTTAATCTTCAGTTACCCTTCATTTCTTAAAACATTAAGAAATGTATTAAATGTATTAATACTTAATATTAATTTCTGCTGATGTCTTTGTGTAAGAGCAAAATATTCCCCTACTTGATCCCTACACTTTTTGCCCTTTGCCTTTGTTTCTTTTGCTAACCAATCTCCAGCTAACCATGCTACTGCCTTTTTATTTAGGCCTCATTTAGTCTACCCTATTAATCAGCACTGGCTTCTATTATCTACCTGTGATTTGCAAAATTTGCTTCCACAGTGCTTCCTAGCTTCTGCCTGGTATCTACTCCTAAGTTTGTGACCACCACCAAACATTGTGGTATGAATTGTAGGAGTTAAATATGTGAAGAAACAATTCCTTTAATTTGCCAAGAAACCACTGATAATCAATTTCATTAAAATAGATCCAATTGCAAGGTCTGGATGGAGATTTAATCATACTAAGAGTAGCTGTAGCAAAAATTCCCAAGGGAGAGAAGTCTTTCAAAACAGCCAAATAATATTTGAGGTATAAAGGTTAGGAAATTAAATCATCTGTGGAATTTAGACATGATCTTGGAAAAGTTTGCATTCCCCATGAAGGCTCAATAGCTACATAGTCCACCCCAGCTCAGCCAGTGTTAATCATTTTTCAGTTCAACTGGTTTCAATGGGAAAATTCCACGCATGTTACAAACAGATTTTTTTCATGGATTTCCTTCCAGGATGTACACACAGCAAACCTTCTCCTTTTTGAGCCTCAGAAGAAAAAATGTATTTCTCCCCCTGTTAGAGTCCTCTGTCCACTATCTTGAAAGTAACAGGAAAAGCAAAAGAAATCATTCATTCATGTTCATTGGCGTCTTTGTTTTGCGTGTTTGCTTGCTTTTGCAGTGTTATTTCTTAAGTTTACACAAATGATTTATAATCCTGCTACAGTATTAATACTTTTTCAATAAATAAGTAAAGCCAGGATGTACTTTTCTACTCCCCAGTTCCTGAAACTGCCTGAGAAGTTCAAAACAATCTTAGGAGATGTGCTTTCTCCCACTATGTTTTGTCTGCATATTGAAAAATAAACAGATTACAAGGACAAGGTAAGTCTCCTTTATTTTCATGCTTAAGACTATTAATTTTCTGGGGGGGGGGGGAAGTTAGACTGGCTTTTTTTAACAGATATGCAGCATTTGAAAATTTCCATTAAAATTGCCATTTATCAAACACATAACCTTTGGCAAAACATTCTTCAATTTAACATGCAATTTTTTGGCATATTTAAATGTTGTTGGTTTTAATGTTGTCCTTTAAAGCATTTCACTTGAAAGATTTGTAAAAGGTATAACTTCCAATTCATAGCTTATGGCCATGAGGGGTTGGGTATGTTATGGTCCTAATATTAGTTTGACTTATACTATTAATGTATGCATAGCATCAGGCATTTCCATTTAATAATTGCAAACAAATAAAAGAACTGCTAACTTCATTAAGTAACATGTCAGACTGAACTTCCAGCTACCATTTAATTCCACCAAACATTTAAGTATAAGCATATTCTGACTTGGTTTGATTCCATCTAAGACAGCTATCTTTATCCAAGTATGGCAGAAACCCAGGTTCAAATCCTCTGCTATCAAGATGACCTTTTGGGGAGCTGGGCTCCCCAAAATTAAATTTCCCTTCCTAACTGCCATTGCAGTCACAGAATCATAACAGGTCACAACAAAGTAATGTGAGAGTTCTGAGGGATCCATCCTCCATGTCCTTCTCTCCTTGTCCAACATCTTCTCTGTGATGCTGTCATTTACATTTCAAGGAAAACATCCACCAGACAACAACCATCCTTTGCAATGTAAATAGCAGTTTCAGAGAGATTAGTGCTTGTTGTTGCTGCTGAAGCTTTGGCAGGGAACAAAAGAGTTAATATCTCCTTCTATCTCCTGATTTCATCCAGCTTTCCTGCTTGCTGCGCTTGATGTAAGGAAACAGACTGCATTCTAGCAATTATCCTCATGCCTACTTGGACTGTTAGAGTAGGGCTAGGCCTACAGCTTTGGTCAATAGAAAGAAAGTTGAATAAATATTTGCCCTTAAATTTAAATTCAGCTCTAACTTCATTGAATAGTCAGGTAAAGCACTTTCTTGACAAATTGGTTCCTCATGTTACAAATAGAGAAAATATTTATCTCAGAGAATAGCTATGAAAATAGAGCAGGTCAGAATCATTATCTACCATATTTATTACAGATATTGCACCATTGATAGCAATGTCTTTCTCCTACCTTATTTCTGCTGCCTGAAACATAATATTAAGTAAACTACTTAACAACCATCTGGGACACTACAAAAACATCTCTTTTTATTGTGTTATATACATTAAGTAATTTTTAATTAGCAGAAATGATGCCATTATTATGACAGCACACATTCGCTGTTCTACAACAGTGTTTAATGAGATTCTACAGGGGCATCCAGAAACTATACTTACTGTAAATTGATTATTACATCTACAATTGCTAACAAAGGTTGAAACAGAATGAATACAAGTGCATTTTTGCTTGTGACAGACACTTGGAAAGTGGGAAGGATTAGATGAGGAGGTGAAACTTTCTCATCATTAAATTTAGCAAAGATTGCTCACCCTTAAGCTTATACTACAGGGTTTTTACTTTTAATTAAGTTTTAACTGCTGTTTATGGAAATTTTCCTCTAAATCAGTATCAAACATGTCCTAAAGCCATTCATACATAACCACTAATTCATTCTGTGCTTGACAATCTGACTGCTGAAGCACTGTCAGCAAAATAGCTGATTATGCTAGATTTGGTTGAGGCTCATTTGCAATTTCTGATTAAACTGCTTTTATTGTACTGGATTGTAATGCTAATCAGAATTAGCTAGGTGCTGAAACATGATCAACATTTATCAGGGAATGAGGTTTTAAGGAGATCAAACCCAAAGTATAAATGGGACTAACCTGAGGTCTGTTTATTAAGATTAGCACTAGAGCAAAACAAATTTGCAGTGCAAGGAATTTTCTAATTTTGAGAATTCATTTTACAAGACTTTGTGGGGAAAAGAAAAAGCAACTGGAGGTTTCAAAGGCTTGAGTTTGTGATTAAATTTAAATGATTCAAGGCTCTACGGTAAACATTTGAACATCCTGTATATTGCTTTTTAAACAATAAGGGCTTTGTTCTGCACATTGCAGACTAAATCAGGATCAGGATCTCATAGCAAAAAATCCTCCATTTGAAGGCAACCCTGGCTATGATTAATATTAGCAGTTAATTACTGTCAGCTTGTAAGCACAAGGTGTCCAGGTTTGTCAGACAGAATAGTATGGGTTTTGTATGATGTCCTTAAGTTAATGATATAAAAGGTAATGTAAAATTGCCTTCCCAGCAATGCAATTCAGCTTTGCAGCTCTGAATATAAAACAACCTGGAAACACAGCTTAGTTCCAAGGCCAACTGAACCAGTGAACTTGCAGGTAAAGGTGCCATTCTGCTTGCTTTAGAGAAGGAGAGGGAAAGATGCCCCATGGGATCCTTGCTCAGTCCTACTGACCATTAGTGCAGCCTTCACGGCCATGCCATTGAAATCTGACGGCATGGCATGCTCCCTCTTGCTGAAGAAAAACACATAGTATTGAACTTCTTATGCATGCAGTGCCCAATTCTGTGCCCAGTCCTTTTATGTCAACGGGCCTCTTCCCCAACTACTCATGTATAGGATTGCTCATCTAATACGATGGGCACTAATAAGAAGCCAGTAATGAAATCAGACTCCTTTCCCCCCAAATTCAGTTGCATCCCTTCCCTAGTCTTGGTGCCTGGAATTGCAGCCTTGCTTCCAAGTAGCTATCTGTAGCACTGCAACCTGAATGAACTTAAATCCTGCAGTTATGCTTAATTTGTGAGCTGCATAATTTAGCTGTTTGTTAATAGACAACTCGTTTACGTAGTACTATTCTAACTTATTACAAGGTAACACTTTTGCAAATTACGTGCCAAGAGCTCCACAAAACAAAACAAAAATAGTACTCTTTCATTTGGCATATAATTCATTGATGCAATTTGCTGCTATAAGCCAGATGAGTGTTAAGTCTATTAGGTACATTAATGGAAGATAACTCTAGCCATATAGAACTTCCAGGTTCAGGCGTAGTACCAATTCCATCTACTGAGGAGTAGCATGAGCAATCTTAACCTGTTGCCTTCCAAATGTGATTTGGAGCTTCCTGAAGGCATCCATTTGGCTACCACAGGATGCTTCTTGGGTTCCTAACAGAGAACACGGAACTTTACAGAGTAACATATAGCTATGGCTGCTGCCCAAAGAGTGCCATTGTGATACAGTGGATAAAAGTACTGGATTGAGACAAGGGATATCTGAGTTCTAGTCACCACTTAGCCATGAAGTTCACTGGGTAACATTGAGCCAGTTATTCTGAGACAACACAATAGAGATATGATGGAGGCATTCTGGAAGGAAGCTCCAACGGATCCAACAATAAAATTATGATTAGGATCCTGGCTACAAATACTGTTCCCTGTGAGCATGTTTTGCTGAACAAATTAGTTTGGGACCACATGAAAAGGGAAAGCAATGGAATGTTCATAGCCCAAGCTATAGAACTAATCTTTGCAATGTTGCTATCTCACATTTTTTGTGGTTAAGGCAGGAGGAGAAGGTAAAATCACAATCTATGCATGATTCCTCAGAAGCCCAACTGTGTTTAATAAGGCTTACTCCCCAGTAAGTGTGTTAGGAATGAGTCCTTAAAGAACATGAAACATTACATTATAAAAAGTTCAATACTAGTTGTGGCCTATTTTCAATCCAGTATTACTTTGATTCAGTGTTTCACTTACAATGCTCATGTCCTTCACTATGAAACATGCATCTTACAATGAAGTGGGAGTGAAAAGAAATTTGTGATTCAGCAAAAAAAAATTAAAATTAAAAACTGTACACAGTAAAACTGTAAAATCTGTTCTCAATCCTCAGGCTAATTAGTCTGTTTAATTAGACTGTCTAATTGGAGGCTGTCTTGCTGTGAACAAGAATGAAGGTGTCAGAGACACCAGATTAAAATGCTTTGCTGATTAGACTTTTTTCTTTCATTCATTTAGAAAATCAGAAATGTTATACACGGTCACATAGCTCGAAAAGAGAGAAAGATGTTGCTTTTTTTCTTGGCCAATTATACCCATCATTACAGTTTTATGAGTTTTTCTGGTATTTCTTTTGTACATATTTCCTGATCAGCAGGGAGACAAAAAGCTTAGATTTCATAAAAAGCAATTCTTTATCTCACAGTTGGTTTTGAGTTTACTCAGGGAAAATAAGGTTTGAGGTTTTTTTTTCAGCAGAAGAGTGCTTAATTTCAAAGTGACCTGACACAATATAACTGCTTGTTACTGGAAGAGTGATATCGTCCCCACCAGCTTTAAAAAGACTGCAATTAAACTGTATCAGTAATACTCATTTACAGCATAAGAGAAGAAATTCGAAAGTAGACTTATTTTAACAATAAAATGGCACCTAGTTTGTCATTCACATGCAAAAATGAATTGCTTCTCCTGTTATCCACTGGCTAGGATTTTTATTGGATTATCAATGAATTCAGACATGAAAGAGACCCCGTAAAAATGCTAGGTCTCCCATTTCTATCAAGGACATTAAAATACGTGGCATTATTTTATGGGTGTTTTGTTAGCTTCTTTCCATGGCTTGTTCTTTTAACTTGTGCTAACTGGTTAAATTTAGTTTAGTTTATAGTTGGTTAAATTTGGTTTGGAATTCAGCTTTTAAATGCTGTAATGAAATGTTATGAGGTTTCAATTCTTACTTCCATTTTTATAATATTGTATGTGGTATTGTAAACCTCCCATCTTGATAGTCTGTGAGAAAATGGGAGAAAGAAGCGATATATGACCCATGGCAAGGGATGTTGTCTTTAATTCTTGACTTAACTTCAAAATATTATGAACTTGTGCTCAGTGAAGGCAACTGAGATTCTCAAAACCTTAACTTGGAATAGACTTGAAAGTCCTACAATGGGTTCTACTAATGACTGATCCTCAGACTTTTAGGACAGTTTGCATAATCTATCTATTATCTGACTCATATTGCATCTAAGATGGTAGAAGTGCTGCTTTGGAAAGCCAGTATGAGGAAGTGGTTAGACTGGGGACCCAGGAGTTCTGTGCTTTAGTCCCCACTCAAGCCAGGAAGTTCATTGGGTGACCATGGGGGTAAAATGCTGGGAAACCCAGGTGTCAGACTTGCAAGAAGGTCACAGGAGGATCTTGTTACATATAAGGAAGAGAGATCATAAATTGCACCCCAAGGACACAGGATACAGCTGCAGTGAGGGGCAAATGCTCTATCTGGAGTCAATAATTGGCCATCACCTCATGGGTCAGCTGGAGGGGGAGGGGGATAAAGCCTGGGGCCCTGAAAGTCTCACTGTTCCTCTTCAAGAAGTTCTACCTTTCTTGCCGTACTTCATGACAAAGAACACTGTGCTACCCTGTATTGCCCACGCTTGACACCATTATAGCATTTGAGCATGAAGCTGAAGCTAGGTTGAGCTTTCTTGTTCCAGGTGGGCCCACAAAGCCTGGGTGTTGGGGGGGGGGGTCTTTGGTTGGCCATGACCTTGTTGTTGCTGCTCTCCATCCCCTTCCCTTTCCCCTCTCTTCCTCTCCCTTTTAGCTGTGTTTAGTACCCTCTACTCCTAAACATTTAATAAAGTTATATTTTTCTCCAACACTTGGGTTTGTCATGTGCTGAATCCAGTATCTGGTCCAGGGCTCTGGGAGCAGGGAGTTGCTGGGCAGAATTTTTGGCCCAGTTGGCCATGTGAGTGGGGAATCCTGGCTAGCTTGCCACGACACACTCCTCTAAATCATTGTTCAGTGAAGGTAGCTTGACCCTCTTGCTAGGTATGCTATCACTCTCATTAGCATTCAAGCACATAGACTGGTGCTGAAAGCACTTCCTGAAATTGTGCCACAGAATATGAGACTTTTAAAATGTCACTTTTGCTGAAAAGGTATAATTTAAAGAGAATGAAAAAAAAAAATCTTAGCTCTTATTTTATATTCTCATGAAAGATTGTTAACTTAATTCCTGTAGACAAACCAGAGATCAGAAAAGCTCTATGAACTAAATGACCATCGTGGGTAAATCACTACTGCTTCATGGGCAAGGCTTGAGAGAGGAGGGTGTTTTATACCAGTCAGTAACAACATGCTTGCTCAGCATGTTCATGTTTAAAAGGTTTGCCTTTTTCAGGTCAATGTGATCATTCCTACAATAATCCCCCTGTGGCCCCATAAGAGGCCTTCTTTTCACAATGGGCAGGTATGTACACTACAACAAATCATGATGGTTTCTTTCGCAGGATAGTCTGTCCTGTCATCTAAACTCTGCCATGATACTTCAGCATGGTAAGTTTGGTTTTTAAAAGCCACAGTAAGAAACAATGGTCTGATCTATGGTTTCTGTGCTTCACCATAGTTTCTCTGCTTGTCCAAACCTGGCATTGTAGATTCCATGGTGCAACCACAGATTCCTTTGGAATGAGTGGTAGCCACTGCAGGAGCTGCTCTAGTTATCCAATGTGGGATTGAATTTCAGGCTTGATGGCTGATAAGGTATGTGCCAACAGTGGGAGGACTGAGTAAGGATGGTGGAAACCATGCTAGTGTTGAAACCATGCTATCATCTGCCAGATACATACAGGCCAAATAAAACCCTACATCATGGAAACCATGCAAGGTTGTTTGTTGTGATGTGTGAACCCAGCCAATATGTCCGCCATGTGAGAATTCTCATGCTGTCTGTGTGCATCAGCCCTCCATATGAATCAAGAAAGCAGCTATGGATTCATTTCCAACAATCTTAGTTGGGATTAGGGAAAGATCATTGGATACTGTGTCACAGTTCTTCCTAAACTCTACACAAACAGCTGATCACATAGTAAAATTTCCCTCTTCCGAACCACTTCAGAATGGAATCTTAATTAAATGTCCTGTATTTAAAAAATGGGAACAATTATTTCAGGAGAAAGGCATTGGCTGAATTTGCTAATTTCTTTGATTCTTGTGTTCTTGTGTTCAGTTGTGCCATTGGTATGTTTATTTGTATGTTATGATATATGCCTTCAATAGCATCCTTTGGTAAAAGTTGGAATATATATTTAATTAATTGATTGAATATTAAGTCATCCCTGCATATAAATAACCAGCTATTGCGAAGAATGTTACTGTGTGTCGTGGAAAAGCCACAACTTTCAGAGGCAGGTAGATGGAAGAAGGCCTTGGGGAACAGGTAGCCTCAGAAGATCCCAGCACTATGCAAGATGTACTGGAACCCTCAGGGGCTCACATCTGTCCAGAGAGGTAGAGACCTCTCCTGACTCAGGTGGTCACGTAGTATCCCCTTCTATCTCCCAAGAGTGCCAATGCCTTAAGATACATGATAGAGCAGAGGCTAGCGATTGGAACACTGCTTACCAAAGAGACTGCTCATAAGCAAGGCTTTCATAAGCAAGTCATCTTGCTTAAGTTTCTACTGTGAAGCCATTGAGTCTTGAGAAGGGTAATGGTAGCTCTGGCCAGATCAGCTATTATAACTTGAGATCTTCTGGAAACCGTGCTTTATTTTCTGCTCCCATCTTGTTTTCCTTGACTCCCTTTCTCCTTTAACCTCAATGCTACTGACATCTGGATTAATGCCCAACCCCACTTTTTGAACTGTGTTCTTACCTGACTTCTCTTCCACTTTTGGCCCTTGGCTGCATCTCAGACCTCTCTTCTGGAAACCAACTACTTGTCTTCTAACTTGTGCTTGATTGCTACTTGTATCTTGACCACTCCTGCCTTTCTGGACTGGAATCATCACCTTGACTATTTTCCTCATTAGTTGACTTGCCTATTGAACTAAGCCCTATGTTTGCATATCATAGAGCTGAACAGGAGACTAGGTTAGTCTTCACCTCAACACATTGATGTACAGGCAAGTTGGAGGGATGAGCTGAGCATGAGGGAACATTCATGCATCAACTGCTGCTCTGTCCATTTTTTATTGAGAATTACATTTTTGTATTCCATTCTGTAGGATTGTTTGTTTGATCCACCTTGGAGTGTTAACACACATAATCAGCATGCAATTGTTGAAATGAAAGAACAAATGAATCAATAAAGACCTCTTAGCTAGGACAGGACCTTAGCTTTTCCAGGACATTTGATAATAACCTATAAAAAACAGGAATGAATTTGGTAGTTTCTCAGTATAAAAACTGTACTGCATAGACAAGCTGCCACTCAACATTGTTTTTAAAATGAAACATCATAATACGGCTGGGAACAGCTTCAAACATATGACCCAGAGTTTCAGAGATGGCCTACTCCCATTTTATAATATCAGTGTGTCAGAAGAAGGACATGTTAATCAGTTCTTGCCCCAGGACCCTTCATCTTCCCTGTCCCGAAGTTCTGTAGATGTGAGTTTGTAATTTCCATACTATTTTGGTGCAATGGTGCATGAAGGAATTCATGACATAGCATATTGTTCAAGCCTTTTCATAGGACTGAGCACTCAAGTAGAGTTGGATTATATGCAGAGGTATGCAAGCACTA
The DNA here is from genome assembly GCF_004798865.1 of Varanus komodoensis. Classification (NCBI taxonomy): domain Eukaryota; kingdom Metazoa; phylum Chordata; class Lepidosauria; order Squamata; family Varanidae; genus Varanus; species Varanus komodoensis. The sequence continues at coordinate 34,937,975 of NW_025336481.1, read as the reverse complement.
ATGTGCCCCAAATGACTTTCTTCATGCCCACCAAGGCAACCTATCCTTTCCTTTCCTTTCCTTTCCTTTCCTTTCCTTTCCTTTCCTTTCCTTTCCTTTATGTTTCATGAAAACATATATTGATGAAAGAAATAAAGCATGTGCTCAAGAACACATCTAAATGGATGAGCACGGTGCCCAAGTTTAGAATCTTTGGATCCATGTTTACTCCCTTTCCACCCACTGGGGTAATTCCAGGACATGCCATTTCTCCCCTCTATAAGGTCAGAATTCCAACCTATCCCTCCAACATTTCCTTTCCTTGTTAAAAGTATTTTCTTACTGGAGTTGGGATCATGACTAAGCCGTTGGCATCTCCTTTTAGCATGAATATCTCTCAGCTATATGATGGACTTTATAGCTATTATTTGGAAATGTTGATTGCAGGCATGTATAATGAAACCAACTAGGAAGAAAAAAAAAAGTTGTGGGAAAGGAATATGGTGATATTGGAATTTGTGTGTTCAAAGTTGTTGTTTAGTGTGTTGTGGCTCAAACCATACCTCTGCCTTGTACACAGTCATTTGGACAGGTTACTTGTCCCTTGGCAGTCATTTTGTATGGAGGCTGAAACAGTTTTTCTAATTGCCAAACGTGTCCATATTTCCAAAATGATGTCATGTCCCCACACTGGAGGAAAGGAGCCCAGAATTCACCATGTAACTCTGACCTAAGATCTTCATTACTTTATGGATCAAGATTGGCTTGGGAATGTGGAGAGCTGTAGGACTTGTTTCCATCTAAACATGCATAGGATTGTGCCTTGCTTGTTGTTTGTTTAAATGTGGGGAAGAAGTTACCTGTCCTAATGGGTATGTTTATGGGTGATGGATTTGTGGCATAGTTTCCAGCTGCAACAGTGAGTGAAGCACTTCCAGATAAGTAAACTCAGATTGATCCAAAATCAAGACAAAGTGATGTAGCTTTTAGAAACTGAACAGTTGGCAGTTTGCTTGGCTGCACTCAAGTGTTCTACAAGTGCCTGGAGCCTGTTCATTTGTGATTTCTAATATGCTTTCACATCAGGATGATTTTCCATTATTTCATTTCTGTAATGATACATGATGTTCGCAGCTGCAGGTTAATATTAAAGCAAGAAATTGACCTAAGGAGGCTCGATCTAAATAGTTCTACCCAGTTTCTTTATACAGCCAACAATGAAGGATGGATTCTTTATGAAAGTTCTTCCTTTTTAATGGATTTTTCATACTGCGTGATTTGCTTATTATAGAGACAAGTTTATATCACCGATGTATAGTTTATGTCCCAAAGCAGTAATATTGAAATATGTTTATTTGAAATCTATTTTTCCTATTATGGGTTTTTTTAAATACTAGCAGTTAAAAATGAGAAATAATTAAACAGCTTTTTTGCATTAAGGCCTGAATATTCTGATACAATGTGAATTCTATTTTTGAATGCCTTATACTTTAGCCAGCAACACTAGATGTTCATTTTCTTTTAATTCCTAACCTTCTGTCAATCGCTACTACATCCTATCTTCAACTTACACTTTAGTATCCAGCCATAAAAAGTAAAATAATTATTAGTGATTTGACTATGCAGTAATAGTATGAATAATTTATTATGTAGAAAGATAACCAGCCAACGAAATTAATAAGTGGAAATACTATTACACATAACTTCTTTTTAATGGGGATAATAACAGTGGAAAAATATAGGTATAAAGGGAAGAGAATTTTTGAGAAAATTGTTAGAGATTAAAAGAATATTCAATGAATTTCAACTATTTTTTAAAAAGTGATTGAGTAGAAAGAACAGTATTTGTCGACTAACAGTGATTTTTTAAAAAAATTCTTGATATTCTTGCTTAAAAACCTTGGTGTTTTTCTGCCTTTTTTATTCTCATTTTTTCTTTCTCTCTTTTAACTTTACTGTTATTAAAATAATAAAATAAAAAATTGAAAAAGTCAAAAATTATTTAAGACTTGTTACAATTACCCAACAGTATAAGAAACATAAAACAACATTTACAGCAGAAATTATTGATTGAAATTGATTAATCATTGGAGATTGGGATTATAAGAAACAGTTTACAGGGGCCACAAAGATTCTTGTATACACTTCACAGTACTACCTTTCAAGGTGTGTTCATTCAGTCATTCTTCCTAAATGTCTTTTTAAGCTTTGGGTGCCCTTGGAATATTCACTCACTCTTGCTTTATTGATAAACGTTTATATTGAACAAAGTCTCAAACAGAGCAAATTATCCAGTTTGGTGCTGATAAACCATATCTCTGTGCAACTGATAAAGTTCTATTTTATTACTTGTCCATTGGCTGGATAGTAGCATAAAAATGACATATTTGTGTCATCCTCCAGTGAAGATCACTTCCTCCTGCAGTCAGAATAAAAAAAAACCTGGAGTCAAGATGCCTTCAGTAGCTCATCCTACACTTCCTAATTAGGAACATGTAACCTCTTGAACTCCTTTGGGTCATACATTGCAATTGAATCATGGGAATAACTTCCCAATAGACTGCTGCTTTCATCATCCAGCAAGTGTTGAAGTTTTACATGCCCTTGATTTGGTTGGAAGGGTTTAGCATCCAAACAACTCTCAGCAGCCGTACTATGCATACATTATCCGCTTAGCTGGGAGTAAAGTCCACTGGCCCTAAAATAACTTGAAATTGAATAGACATGCATATATCATATTGCCCTTGGCTAAGAACAAAGGGGCTTCAAACAGATTAACTTTGGCTGGATTTCACCTATAAAGGATTACCCAATTGGGTCTACTTTCAATAATGAAAATAGTAACCATACATCCAAAACTGGAAACAAAGTAGGTTCTTCATCACTTACAAGAGAGCCAAACTTTGCGGGGATGATAGATCCAATGCCTGGGAGAAAGAAGCTGGGAAAAGTGGTCTGGTACCTTTCTGGGGTTGGAACTTCTTGTGATTTATTGTCACTGCCAAGATTCTTTGTTCCAAGGGGTAAAAAAATGAATTAAAAACAAAAAAGACACCTGTTTCAGTTTTACTCAGTCCAGTCCAGTCCAGAAAGAAAGTGGAACAACCTCCATTTCAAAAGAACTTTTGCTCTTTTGTCAAGAGAGAAAAGGTTGCAAAACACAATTCAGGACTTTCATGCCTGATTTATTAATGGCTGTTAATTGCCACTTTGGGGCATACACATAGACAAAAAGTGAAAACAATTCAGCACTGAATTTTTGAAGAGTGCCTGCTAACACTGTTATTGGATTTGTAGCCAGTGCCTTTGGTTATTGCTTTGTACCACTTTGAATATTCATGTGTTGCTCATGTCATCAAGTGTCATTAATTAGCATTTTAATGATTGAATTTTCTACATCTGGTATGTGTGTCATTTTCCTCCCCCACCTGCAACTTGTGCTCTTTAATACTCCATAAAAGCTTGTGATGTGTTTTGTATTCACATTTGGTTCTTTTATCTCCCATCCCTCCTGGCATGTACACTGGGTGGTTTTTAAAAAACTCAACAGCATTCAGTTTATTAAATGAGTCCTGCTCTTTTGGACAGTGCCAACAGCCCTGTGTGGCAGGGGAAGAAGTATTTTACTTTAGGGATATAATAAATCAATAAAAACATCCAAACTGAAATTCAAACAGCCAAATAAAAATATATTTCTTTGTGTTGAACATTAATGCAATTTAGAGTACAATCATATGGGATTGCCACTCTATAGACACAGGGCTGTGTTAATTATATGAATTTTATAACAAGGCCTTGCTGTGTGTGAGTTGTGGCAGTGCTTTTCTACTCCCCTGGCCAGAAAACTGGAAGTGAGGAAGAGCTTTATTTTTAGTGAGCCATTGTTTTTGTCATTTTTTCCTGTCATCTCTACAAGTAAAAGGGCTAGAGATAGAGGGCATTATACAGTAAAAGCTGAAATACCAGGGAAGAGACTGAAATATCCTTTGGCTCAGGTCTGGGTACCACATCAACACACTACAGGTTCTAAGCTTGTCCTCTTGGCTTAGGCTATCCTAGTTTCCCTTGCCTATCCTCTTCCCCCAGGTACCACCTGCTCCCAGCTTATGTGTAGTTTTCCATCCATCCAAAATGTTCCTCTTAAGACCTGGCTTAGTGGCATTAAGAGGGGGCAAAATATGCTGGTGCCTTAAATTATTTTTTTAATTTGGCACTGTGGCTTTTGCCTTCAGTCCCACCTTCTACTGGCATGAAGCCCCCAAGAGCTTTTCCAAAGCATAATACAACCCTTGAGCTGAAAGGGGTAGGGATGTGTGAAGAATCCATTTTGGGGTGGGAATCTATCAAATTCCCTGGGCTCAGCGCCTCAGAGTCCAGCCCAGCTTCTCATGGCCATGAGTCTGAATTCCTGGTGAGCATACCTGCCAGGAAATGAACACGTGATTTGTCATGCAGGTAGCATTTCTCTTCTGCATGCATGTTTTGCAACCTTTGTGCTAACTGAAGAGTAATCTGCAATTAATAAAGCATTCCTATCCATGAATTCAAGAGTGAAAACATGAAACCAAGGCCAATGAAAAGAAACATACATAGCACACTTATCAAATCTATAAGCTAGATTGGCTTGGTCTCTTGCTCTGTGGTTGCTAATTGTACTAATGGTACGTGTACATGGTAAAGTGCTATACAAACACAAGAATAGTCCCTAGAACAACAACAAATTCCAAATGAAAAAGTGGACAACTTCAGGCTGTCCTGATGTTCTCACCTACAACTCCCATCAGCCAGTATGTCATGAGCTGGTCCTTTCCCTCCTCCCCTTCAGTTCCAGGACTCAGTCCTTTGGAAATGCTGTTCCTTTACTGAGACTCCACAGATAACAGAGCAGTGAACTCTAAATAGCCTTCTACCAAAGCTGAAAAGAGAAGCCTCTGCTCATGTAAAGAGCTGACTCCAAGTTGGAAACTTTTCCACAATCCCTCCCTTTTAGTGATACTTCTGCCTCCACCTCAGGGTGGCTCTCACTGCAGAAATGGTAAAGCCCTTCTAATCGAGCAGCTTGTTTCTCCCAATGTCCTCTCACTGGGTCAAGGACTGGGTCTCACACACGCTCCCTCTGCCTCTTGACAACCCATCCTCCCTTTCCAAATCAGGCTGAATCTCACACTCAGCCTGAGAAACTTCACTAGGCACAGTTGATGGAGCTTCAAAGACTTTGCTCCTCTTCCCATTGAGAACCCAATGATGCTACTCCCATGGATCATTCTTCAATGTGCCGAAGACCTGGCCATTCTCTGAACACCATAGCCAATGGGGAGCAATGGTGGAAGCTGTATGTAAAAATATCTGGAGGACCAAAAGTGGCTGCCCCCATTACGGAGAAAGGCTGGAAGATTCCCAAGCAAGCATCAGGTAGAGATTCCAGGTTTTGCTGTTCTCCCTTCAAGGAGAAAAGAAATGTCAGAAGCACCCAGTGCTGTCGCTACTGCCTTGTGGTTGCAGGTCATTAAGTGCAGGGAGGCTCCAAGGATTGTTTCTCCTTGAATTATTGTGACAGAACATGATGGTCTCTGGTGCAGAGAGCTTATCAGCATAGCTGTCCCTGAATATATAACTTACAACATTAGGAATTAATCCAATATCTTATGCTGTGTAAATGACTTCTGCTTCAGCATATGCAACCATTTGTAAAGCGTGTAGGGCAATGTTTTTCAAACTTTCTAGGAGGAACCCAATTTTCCTCCTACTCCTGCAACCAAACCAGCCATAAAGAACACTTGGAAGGAAAGAAAGCCCTGTTGCAGAAATGATTGCATTGAAACCCTCACAGAGTGTAATCCTGCACACTGGAGTTGCCATCTTTTCACTGGATCTCATAGCCTTGGCATTAAGTAAAGCATCTTCTGCAGCTGTTAATGGTGGGTGGCATCAGTCTGCAGGGTGGGCTGCAATCAAGCCACTGCATGTATGCGCACAGCAGCAAGAGCTGGTTAAAAAAGTTGGCAACCTAAATCCAACAGGTAAGGCTGAAGTATCAAAGCCTGCTCAGGTAGGGAGCTGATGATCCACTGACCCTCCATAAGCACCTATGGGGGTAAAAAGGACACAAGGGTTCCTGTGCACATAATGAGCTGTCCTCTCCCACTAGAAGTGAGAAAGGTGTGATCAAGAGAGAGGATGCTTTATGCCATGGTGACTTCCTTGTATAACAAAGCCAACTTGGCTCATATTTTGTCATAATTTAGGCAGTAGGTTAAGAGTTTCTTTTAATTTGTCATGCTTTTGGAAAAGCATGACAAACTCATTGCTTTTCATTGCACTCCATAATCTGCTGTTTTATTGAACTTTTAGCAGAACAGTTTGTTTTTATTGTATTTTATGTGCATACGAGGCACCCCTGAAAGAGCTTAATACAGGCAGGTGTATTCCTTTTGAAAAATCTGTTAATGGAACATTTTCATTTCTTAAATCTTGGCAGGTAGGTACTGATGTTTTCACTGAGGAATCCTTGATAAGCTTCCAAGGAACTCTTGAGTTTTCCTGATATCAGGATAGCTGCTTGTCCATACCATAACAAGAAGACTGGCATTGCCAGAGGGCACCAATTTGTCCCAAATTTTCATATAGTAATTGATTTGTATTGAGACAATTTAGCAAGACCAACTAGAATTTAAGCAGGCATGCAATATATTTCACTGCAAAGGAAAAGGCTAAGACCAAGAGTCCTACATGGCTTGTTCTGTCTGCTATTTATGGGCCAAAAGTGGATGTCAACTTCAAGGCCACGACCCTCCTGGTTCCTTAGAGCTCACCAGCCTTGATCAGGCAGCCCTCCAAACATAGGGCTGCACATGTTCAGAGGATCTATCAGGTCTGGCTTACAGGTGTGGTTGCGTAGATAGTGTTTCCTCCAACATATCAGAAAAGCATAAACCATGAGGAGAACCAGGCATGTTAGCTGTGTGCTTCACAAGGGGCTGTCTAAGTGAGCCTCCGGAAAAGAAATGGGGCAAGAAAGGAAATGATAGCAGTAATTCCACCTGTGCAGACATCTGTCACATTACATTTATTTCTGTCATACTGGAGAGCCTCCTCAATCAAAGGGGGGTTGTACACATCATGCACCTGCCTTAAACAGGCCATGAATTTCCATGATAGTCACAAAGGGACTTGCAAGCACTTATATACAGTCGCACTTTTTCACTGATCCTTCTTGTCAATACAGGGAACAGAATAGATATAGATATGGCTGCTTCAAACTGCGTATGGGTTCTTGGGTAGGCTGAGGCTGGGCAGACTTTGAGATCCAGAAGTTCTGATCACTGGTCATGCAGACAAGGGTGTCTGGGAGTTAAAGTTCCCAGTATCTTGAGATCTATCTTCTGCCTGCCCCTGGAAAATAAGAAATCCCCCTTGCAATCTTACCTGGGAATGTTATAGAACTTAGTGAACTACTTCTGAGTAGACAAGATTGCTCTGCACAGCAAATCTCTTATTGCCTCTATTACTAACTTAAACACCATTGAAACATTCCACTTAAATTCAGAAAAAAAGAAAAGAATAATGTAGCTCCCTCCTTCTATATAACTTGGGCTGAATTTGTATTAAATGTTTATAAAATCTAGGGAAAAATGGAAAATAGAAAAACATGTCTAGTTTGAAATGGAGAGGTTTCTGGTTTCTTTATGGGGGTGGCTGTATAAGAAACATTGCGCAATGCTATAGAAACTTCAAAGCAAGATAAAGTTTAGATGTAAGTACTGCGGGAAGAACAACGATGACACAATGAGATTTGTTATAGACTTTAAAAATAAAAAGTTCCACATGTTATTGGCAATATGCAAGTGTAATTACTCGTCAAAATAATCTCTAATAATAGATGTTATTTCCAAGAAAAAATAAATAATTCAAGGTATTAAGAGCTTCATTCAATACATTAAAAGCCAAACAAGAGGAGGGGAAAATGTAGGATCAAAACGTAGTAAGTGTATGAACAATGAGAAGGTGAAGAATAGATTCTGGTACAAGGGTGTTAGGTCATTAATAAACATAATAGAGAGCACAAGAGGGAAATGAGGTTCAGAGGAAATGATGGGGATGTTTCGTTATGTAGTAATTGGCTACCATTGCATCATAGTCAGTTTTACATAACTAGATGCACTTGGACTGCTGGAAATACATAAGCAGGACATGCCTGCAATAACATCCTCCCACCCATGTTCCCCAGCAGCTGGTGTACAAAGACATGTTGCTCTGCCCCTGGAGATAGCATATCATCATCAGGACTAGTAGCACTGATAGCCCTATTTATTTATTTATTTAAAACATTTTTATGCCGCCCCATTCGCCGAAGCCTCGGGGCGGCTCACAACATAAATTAAAATATAATACATTAAAAATATAAAATAAAATTAACAATATAAAATAAGTCGCCCTGGCCGGATAAAATAAGCAAATAATATTAACAATTAAAATGACGTTTAAATAAAAAGGTCTTCGCCTGGCACCGAAAAACAAATAACGACGGCGCCAGGCGGACCTCTCTGCAGCTATTCAGTTGATTAATCAGATGGCAGCACAGATGAATTCAAGGCAGGCAGAGGATGGGCATCTGAGAGGGAGAATGAGACAGACAGACAGAATGAGAGACAGAGAGACTAGAGTCAGGCCCATGGACATCGTACAAGGAGTTTTCTATTTTCAATATGATTCAACTGCGCAATGCTTGGTCTTGTCACGTGTTGTGTTGGTCTAGTGTTGTGTGTTTCATCAGGTGATTTGCAAGACCACATTCCAGGACTTATAAAAGGAAGTGGATTTTCTCACAATTCATTCATGGGATTCATGGCAACCCTACCCATGACAAGTAAATGGAACTTGCATGCCTACAACCAGAATGATACCAGATGTTGCAGAAATCCAACTGAGAGAGTTTATTGCCTTCATGCCCCCTTGTAAGTGTCCCACAAGCTATGATATATAATAATTATAATATTATAATTATAATATTATAATATTCATGTGTGGAAAATGGAAGCTTGAGTAGTTCAAATTGGAAACCACCAATTTCCTAGAAATTTCCTAGAGCTTGGCAGTATGCCATTTTATCGCAGGAGAATGGAATGAAGAGCTGCCCAAAAGGTTTCTTGCCAAGATTTCCCACAGAGGGCCAAAGTAAAGGTGTTTTTAGTAGCTCTGGACCTGTCCAAGTATGACACACCAATGCCCACCTGTGCATTACAGGCCTGATGTCACAGATCTTTACTCTATTTCACACTGGTTGAGAAGGTAGCCAGGTGTCTCCAGCTGCAGAAGACAGAGCTCTTTTTGAAAGTCTGCCATATGATCATTCTTAGTGTCCTGAATTTGAAGAGCTGTCTCATTTTAATATATAATATCAAATATTATACATATAAATATATAATAATATATATTGATAATATATAATATTAATATTATAATATTATTCATTATTATAAATAATAATCACACCCTGTCCACCAAAAGTTAGCTCTATGTTTGTTTAATTTCATTTCCATTCTACCCAACAGTCAAAACTCTCCGGGTGTTTAACAGCTAACTGTGACACACAATTTTTAAAAACTCAAGATTTTAATATGAAATTAAAACAGGAATTAAAACAAATGGAGCAACTACAACAAAGTCGGGCATTTCTCCTTCCCAATCCCCTTGCAAACAGTGCCTCTCAAACTGCAGCACCAGTCCTGCCATATGATCTCTGGGGGTGGGAGCAGGTGGAACAGCCCACCCATGATGGAAGAGCATCTTTCCCTTAAAGCAATGCCTCCCAAACGCCCATGCACAGGCCAGTTGGTCACTGTCGTCCATGCTATGGTGAGATGGACTATTTCAGTTAGAAGAATCATTTCCCAATTTGTGTATAAATTGGTGCATACAGTTTTCTGCACTTTGCTCTCCCCTTCTGAGCGCTCTTTTAGTGCTACATGTCATCTTGTGTCTACCCCATACCTGTGGCCTGAACCCATGCACTGGACCGTAGCTTACTATGAGAGGTCCATGGAGTGTTATGATTCATTCCTCAAAGTCTATCCCTGCCCTGGTGATCTGAGGGAGGGGAATATTGGTTCTTCCAGCTTTTAGATGACTTCTACATCTCAATCCAGCTTCAGTTGTTCTGAAGGTACACTCTGTGCAGTTTAGTTATTCCTTACTCTTGGCAAGCTGTATTTGGGCAGGTAATTTTGGCCTGTTGGTTTCTTTCCAACTCTATTATTCTAGAACTTCAGATAAGGAAGAAACATTGCTCTACAAGTCCCCTGGCATCACTGTCTAGAATACATAGGAACAAGAGGGAGAGAGGGAGGGAGGGAACCACTGATCTCCAAATCAAATGCCCTTAAGTATGGTCTGACTAATGGAAGGCCTCCATCTTATAGTACCATCGACCATACTCAACAGAAAAATCTAAGGCAAAATTAAGCCGTAATCAGCTATTAAAATTTAAAAGAATTTTAAAAGATCCTTCCAGTTAAAGACAATAAAAATAATTAGTAAACAATTCAAAACAGTAAGCCGCATTGAGAAAAAGGGGTCTTGACCTGTCTTCAAAAAGCAGTTCTTTAGTAACGTTAATTATTTGACAGTTGAACAGTATATAATCCCTCTGTTGTATTAAGTAGCACAAACTGCTAACCAAGTGGCTCTTCAGATGTTAAGAATGATATCAAGAGGCTCTCTGTGTATATTTTGATTTTTTTCTGAAGACAAACATTTGTTTCGGATCTCCAAAGAGCATGACCATTAGGTTTTCTTGATTTGCTAAATGAGCTCTTATTTTTAGCAAAAGACTAGACAGCTGATAAAGATGCTTTTGAAAAAGCTTTCTGCTAGGGATGTGCATTGGATTCAGCTCTAGCATGATGCAAACTGGGCCCCTTCCATCCATTCCTGATTTTTCCTGAGGGGAAGTAGATTTCCCTCCAAGGCAATTAAAACCAGAGCTAGACACTACATGAAGCTTTGTGTGGAACTGGAGCTTCAGAAAAGCAGACAGCTGGTCTCCCAAAATAAGAGGGATGAAATGCAACTAAGTGCATAACAGGCCCACCTTCTAATCCAAGGGCTTTCTTGTCACTGTGCTTTGGTGGAAGGTTCGCAAGATACATAGAATTGTTTCTCTGAGCTTCCTTTTCTCGGCCACTGAGTTGTTCTGTAGCAAGAAAGTAGGAAGGGAAACTGTTTGGTTGTGGATGAAGTAGGATGATTTCAAGTTTTGCTTGTTCATGATTACAACATCTTTTCAATTATTCTCTTCAAGTATTCAATCGTTCCTTCACTTGGACTTTTTTTTACAGCAATGAAACATCCATTCTTCCAGGGCAACCATACTTCATTATTTTTTGAAGTGTCCAACTGATTTTCAGTCATGGTAACTCCATAGTTCTGAATCTGTCCCTGAAAATTTGCAGGTTCCTTGTCCAGGGAAAAGTCTATGGCAAATTCCATTGCAGCAAATCCATAGGGTAGGGAGGGAAGAAGAAATTAATTACTCACATCCACTTAAACCACCATACCTATTCTTCTGAAACATTTCAAGTTTCTTACTTAGAGTGATCTCTATGCTATCTACCATTCTCATGGTCCACAAGGAACATAGGGAAATACATGCATCCATTTTTAAAAATGCATTCAATATGTAAAGGTTGTTGCACAGATCTAGCTGTAGCCATTCATCTGACACAATCCTTCCTGTACCAATTCATCTGATACATGACTTGGCCTGCTTGATTCCTTCAGAAGGGAGAAGTGACTCTGCAAGTATTATTCAATTGTGCCATGAAATAATAAGGAAAAGAGCATAATCTGTAGTTTCCTATAAAAATAAGAAGCAACTTATACTGGTACAAAGCATGTGCCTGCATGTGCATGTCTACACACTTACACATGAAAATCCTAGACCTATTTTCAGACATCTGGTAGTCACCATCCATTCCTGTAAGGCTACTGTGACTGAAAATTTCATCCAAAGGTATATTCATTTTCTTATTTCCCATGAGAGTCAATAAGAGGAAACCCAAGTTGAGAAACTTGAGTGCATTATCTGAGTTGAGGCAGAGCGCTCCAAATAAATTTACAGTAGATCAGGCCATTTTCTGAAGTATTAAATCAGGATTCAGTCTGAATCTTGGGAGTCTCCCATGAGGTATATCCAGCCTGTGGCTCAGAGATTCCCTCCCCTTGCTTGAAATCATGATTTTTCATATGGAACATGTTCAGCTTGTCTCACTTTTAGATAAAAAGCTTTCAGGTGTCTTAAACAGTCTCTGCTCTAAACTCCATGGGCAAAAATATTATAAAAGCTCACGCTTTAGTTGATTTTATAAACAGAACTCTCAGCTTTCCATGAAATCAGTTATTTGAAGAGGCATCCTAGCATTTAAAGGGAAAGCAAGTATATAGCTATGAAAAATATTTAGAATTCAAGAGAGAATTCAAATTTCTAAATGTTTGTAGCACGAAATACTGGTACAGGTACATATGCATTCAGTTACATGTTTTTTTTTCTCATACAGTCAAATGGGAGGGGAGGGGAGGGGAGGGAGAAACTCTGTTATTTCTATTCCCATGGACATTTTTTATGATTTTTTCCAAATTACAAACTATCACTTTGCTTGAACTTACTTTATTTCATTAGACCCGTCTATGTCCCAAAGACCCTTCCATAAACTAGTTTCAGTTCTTATCAGGTGAGTAATGAAAAATTATCATCTGCTAAAATGTTGTATTTGTCAATTAGATTTTAATTTATTTTTTGCTTCAGTGCTAGTTTTTGCTGTCATAAAGGAGACCCTCAGGTAAGATATAATGATACGTGCAAGCAACCAAATTCTGATCAACCATCTCAGCATGTGTTGGTGAGCTTTTTGCACCAGTGCTGTGTTGGATTTAGTTGGATCCCACTTTGTACTGTCACTGGCTCACCCAAGGCAGATCAAGGGGAAAATGACACGTGTGACAGATGTGATTTTTTAAACAAGGCCAGGGAGAGAGAAAGGAATCCAAGATTGTTCAAGCCATGGATACACCATTGGTATCCACATGCCATCAGCAAGGAAATCAAGGGTTTCTGGAAAAAGCAGTTCCATAGCCTGAGAACCAGAGCAGAGATTGGCCTCTCACATTTACTCACTAGCTGCATTTCTAGTGTCATCATATGATATGGAGCAGGGCCTCCTCTGGATATCTGAAAAGACAGTTAGAATCATACCGACCCTAAGCCACAGTCTTAGGGCTGTTCACCCAGATCCAGATTGCAGTATCTTCCGCTGGGTCTATTGGCAGGCAAGTGCGCTTAGGACCAGAGGCTAAATCTCCTCATCCAGCAAGCAACTCTGTCATAAGGAAAATGAAAGGATTCAAGGAAAACCTTATAAATGCAAAGCACCATACCATAATGACCCTTTAACTTACACAGCTTTCAAACAATGCAAAGCAAAACTAGTTGCCAGTCTGTTTGACCATTCAGCTCAGCACAGTTCCTTATCATCACCTGCTAATTGATCCTTTTAATGGAGAACTTCTACATACAAAGCATGTACTCTGTCTGTGACTATGGTCCCTCCCTTTCTGCTCTCTTTATTGATGTTGTATTTCCCTTTTAATGTATTAAGTAAGTTTTTATTGATCCTTTCTAAATGGAAGCTGTTGTGGGAATCTTTTGTAAATTGAAATGAGTTTTAAATATGTAGACTAAATCAGTAGACATTTATTTTATCAGATTCCTATAAAACCAGAATGAAGAGGGACCTACAGAACAAGCTTTTCAGACTCTAAGACATGGAGCATAGGTATGCAGAGGTGGGAGCATGTTCCTTCAGATACCAAGCCATGGAAAATATTATAGGTGTAAAGCAGAACTTTGAGTTGGAATGAGAAATAAACTGGAAATAAGCACAAGTGAGACAGGATCACAGTAATATTTTAAAAATACCTGGTCCTACTAAAATGCTATGGTTGATGGCATGGTTTATATCAGCTGTGGTTTTCAGATTATCTTCAAAAGCAACCCCATGTGCAGCAAATTCCAAGTCCAAATGAGAAGTTGAAGCTGTTTGGAGCACAGCTGCCAGAGTGTCTTTCTCCAGAGACTACCCTAGCAGGAACACTAGCCTAGCGTGTCCTGCATGACGGAGAACACCTGAGCAGCTCATGACAGCACTCCGACAGCACTCCTGAGCAACAACCTCGTCCTTCAGGGGATACAGCCTTTCCAAACTTGGATGAATCCCACTCACCTGTATACAGGCACTATCACTTATCAGTGCCTCATCTGGTTCATGGGCTATATCCAGTGCCGGTCCTATTTAGCGCAGACCCACTGAAATAAATGGGACTTAGATTATACTAAAATTAGACACAGCCCCATTCTTTCAGCCAGGCACATTGCTAGTCTAACACAAGCACAGCCTTCTTTGGTTTGATAGAGCAAACCAAATAGTGTTGTAAGCCGCCCCGAGGTTTCGGCAAGGGGCGGCATAGAAATGTTGTAATAATAATAATAATAATAATAATAATAATAATAATAATAATAATAGAGTTTTGTGTCATCAGCAAGCTGATGGCAATGCAATCCAAACTGCGGGAGCACCTTCCTTCTAGAGTTTCATGTAGTTGTCTAACCTGTAGAACCAAAGATGCTACAGGACTGAGCAGAAACCTCTCAGCATCATCTTCTGTAAATGGCCTTCCACATATCAGCAGAACCACCACAGAAAGTCCGATCCACACCCATCTTGCACAGCTTCTCCTGAAGAGTAGCATGGCCAATGGTCCTGGAAGGTGCTGATTGGTCTAGGAGAACCAACAGAGTAGCACTTCCCTATCTCAATCCCAGAAGAGGTGTCTAAGGCTATGTCAGTATAAATATCAGGCCTAAACTCAGAAAGTTGGTCTCATCCAAGAAAGCCTAGATCTGTTCCACTACCATACGCACCTTATCTAAGGGAATATTCACATGGGCCCCTCTCTCTCTCTTTCTGTGTGTGTGTATGTGAAATACTTGAGAATAATCCCACCAATGCTAAGTATTTCCAACTCCATGTTCCATAAGTTACCCAGAAATCCCACAACATTCACTCTGTTATCAAACAGGTCTGACATAAAGAGCATAAACATAGCAGAGAAACAAAGAAGATGAAGTCAAGCAGAAATGGCCTAAAACCTCATTAGGGGAGTTAAACTGACAAGGAATAGAGGATTGTTCTGGAAGTGAATAGAAGCTATAAAAGATTATTTAAATACACAAATGGAAGAGATCAATGAGTGAAGCAAGTAGACCATGAAGAAAGGGTGATGGGAATTGAGACGCAGGAACAAGACATAGGAGAAAAATTAAATTAGTTCTTGTCTTCAGTATTAAACAGGGAAAATTAAAAATGAAATACATGGAATGGAACACCATTTTCTGAAAGGGAAAAGACAGAGGTAATAATTCCATAGTAGTAAAAAGCTCTTGCACTCTACAATCAAAGAACCTGGGCAGTCTTCTAAAAGAAATGAGGTGTACCTGAAATTGTTGTCCAGTCAATAGTGAGAACATCTCCTATAGTAAGTTTCAACAAATACTCCTTGGAAGAGGAGAGAAATTAGAGAGACTCCAACCTTAATAACATGTTTCAGGAAATGATTTCATGCCATAAGAGTGGGTGTACATTGACAGGACAAATTGCAACAAAGATCTGCCAAGAAACACTAAAGCCAACATAACACCTAATTTAACCACAGGTCCTAGATTGGAATGCAACACCTTGACACTTATTTAGGTCAACCTTCTGCAGTCTGGTGGCCTTCAGAGACAACTCCCCGAATTCCCATCCAGCAGGGCCGCTGACTAGGAATTCTGGGTGTCACACTCCAAATGTGTCAGGAGGCACAAGGTTGGATAAGGATGATCTAGGAGGTTCTAGTTGTCGTCCCCAGTAGAGAAGACAACATGTCTAATAAATTGTATGGGGAGGGACTAATGGTCTTGTACATGGCCATTGGTTTATGAATGACAAAATGTTTCACCTTGTTCTTCATGCTGCTTAGCTTCTGGTCTCATTGAATTTGGAAGGAGATGTGGTTGGATTTGGAAAAAAAAAGTCCAGGGGAAAACTCAGCTGCTTAAAAGTTAAAAGAACAGGGATTTCCTATTCTAAGTATAGCAGTTAGAATTCTCCCTTGATTATTGTTCCCATTTTGGACAATTTGCACATTGGTGAAATGTCACCATTTTACCCTTGCATTATTCTACAATTTTACAAATGAGTAAATGAAATGGAGAACTTTAAGCTTTCATGCAAAGTGAAGCCTACCTAACAACTCAACCATAACCCTACTCCCTATATGGCAAAAGTCCAAATGTTGGAGATGACAGGTATTTGCAGAATTTCACCTGTGTGCAATTACAGCAGGGATTTTATTGTAAATATATACATTATAATTTTAGGGAAATAGTACATGCACAGAATTATGGTAGCTATATTCCCAAATTGGAATTAAATCAGAGTGGAACTAACCAGGTTTTGAAATCATGGGAAAAAATAAGTAACGGAACTGTACATTTCCAGTTATCCCTAATATGGATAACAATGGGGGGGGAGGGGTCAGAACTTATCAGAAGCCCATAAAAATCCAACACCATGTCTGACAGGTTTGTCAGTCTGAATGTAGGAGAAAAAGCCAAACTTCATTCAGATAAGAATAAATTACTGTGGCCTAGTATATTGATAGATCTGGCTTTATGTGACCAGCCTTCCTCAGAAGCAGCTGCAGTCATTCTGAAACCAGAAGGGATGCTCCTTGATCTGGCCTCTCTGTTTAACACTCAGGTAGAGCTGCAGGAAGAGAAAGGGATTCAGAGAGCTTCCTTCCGCTTTTGGTTTTCAGGATCCAATCAAGCATTGCGCAGCTGGAAACTCCTTCAAGAATATCTGTTGTGCAGTATTCCCTGAAGAATGTGCACAGTTCTGGTTGAAACACCTTTAAAAAGGGTATTGAAAAGCAAAGCTGGAAAAGCTGTAGAAAAGGATGATCAAAGGGCAGTAGCTAGTCCCCCATGGGGGAAGCTGAAAACAATTCTAGTTCTTACTGAAATTGATTGAGGTTTTTAAAAGATTTTTAAAATCTGTACATTGGAATTTTATGCTGCACTTTACTGTATTTTTATTTTTGCACTTGTGTTATGAATTGCTGTAAGCTTCCCAGAAACCTTCCATTACCGGGTGGCATAGAAACTCAGTTAATAAATAAATGGCTTTGGGAGTATTTCACTTACCAAAAAAAGGCAATTATGGAGGCGTATAATACAGGTGAAGACATTTGTTCATAGTATGAAGAAAGTGAATATGGAAAAAAATCTTTCATAATGCTAGAAGGCAGAGTTGTCCATTGAAGTAGATTCATGACAGACAAAAGCAGAAGTACCTTTCCACACATGAAATGTGTTACCACAATAGGTTTAAAAGGGGGGTAGAAAAATGTATGAAGAATAAAGTGACCAATGGCTACTAGTCCTGAGCAGGAAGGGGTTATGACTACCATGTCCTACTTGTGGGGACCTGATTGGTCATTGCATGAACATAATGCTTGGCAAGATAAGCCTTTCATCTGACTCAGCAAGGCTTTTCAAAATGTTCTTCTGATGTTGTGACTTTTAAGAGTCAAGCCAATTTGCTCTTCAATAATCAGCTCCTATTGATTTTACAGAAGCACTGAACTTTTCGCTCTCTCCTGACATTCAACATTTAAATCCTTTTACTTGTCTGTAGAACACATGCACCATTGTCCTTCACTGACTCCGCACACTTTGAAACTCTTGACTCCAGAACAATGCTGGCCACCCAGCCAGTGAATTTTTACATTTCAAGTTCAGCTTCAGTGGAGACGATAAATGAAACTTAAGCACAGTACTGCTCATAAGCATTGATACAATTACATCTTCTACCACAATGAGCCCAAAAAGAAGTTATAACCCACTTGTAACTCCCAGAAGGAAGAAAAAATAAAGGGCAAGAATATGTGAACTCTAAAAGTATGTGCATGATTTCCCATACTGTGGAAAACAGAGTATTTGGAAAAGCTGTCTGGCCATGTAAAATTCAGTTAATAGCAGTGAAATCTATAGCAGGATTCAATTAACCTGTTCCTCTACAGAGAGGAAGAAAGTGTTGTCTCCATAGCACCTCTCTTAAATAACATGTGAAGAAGTCTTTAAGAGTCATAGATGGCACCATGTGCATAGTTCATTTCCTCCAATAAAACCTCAATGGCTGCTATCTGCATTTAACAACCGTTCATAAACCGTAGAATTGGTTTTGCTTTAAGGGATGTTCATTGTTCCCTTGATCACAGCAAATAATAAACACATCCATAGTACGCCACATCATTAAAGGGATGGTGCCTGGATGATACATTACTGCATTGTGTCATCAACAAACCAACCCTTTGATAATGCACTACTATGCTAAATATATCATCAAAGTGCCATCATTCCAATGATGAAGTGCTATACCAGCTGGTGGAATCCTTTTCTTAAAGAGATTGCAGTTCCAAAGTTTCTTTAAAAAGAGGCTGAATGAGGTGGTATGCCAACCAGAAGGTGGTATATGAAAGAAAGAGGGCTTTTCCTTGTGAGGCATTTGTTATGTGCTCATTTACAGGTTCTTTAGAGGGTGACATGATTCTCCAGTTTTAAGTGGGAAAATGATGAGTTATTCCTAAAAGCAAAAGAAAAGGTGTCACAGTACTTGTGCAGTTATGATATTCGATGATAGCACATTGCCACCTAGAGGTTACATAGCAGAAAAGCAGGAAAGCAAACTATGTTGAGCTAGGAACTCAATTCTCCAATAGAACTGAAAATAGATACAGCAATTAACAGCTTCATGTAGCAAAGCTCAGAAAGAGAGAGCTTTCTGAAGAGTATCAAATTGTTCTTTTTATGGAATAACAATTCCTTAAAGCAGAGCTGTTAACCTTCTTTCTTCTAGAGGACTGAATTCAATGTCAGAAAACTTTCTGGGACGATATTCTTACAACGGGTGCAACTGAAGACAAAGGGGACAGTCCCCAAGGCAAAAAGGAGCAGGACCAAAATACCAAACACTCATCCAGATACAGTATAGTCTAAGCTAAAATTTCTTAATGAAGAAAGCTAAGTCTTAGGAGAAGCATTCCAGCCTATTAGAATAGGAAAAAACAGTTAGGCTGGCTATTTCTAACTGTTTCTGAGAAAGTGGTAGGGTCAGAAGAAGAGGTAGGATCATCTGGGAAAACCCCAGAGAGCCAAACTGGGACCACAGATGACCTATATTTAGTCCCAGGTCGAGCTTTAGCCTCCTTGTCTTAATGTGGTGTTAGGAAGCATCCAATAATTCAATAATATAAAACCACATTAAAACCTATTAAAATAATGGGGAAATTAAAAGGTTTTCGGCTAGCACCAAAAAGAAAAAAGGGTTTGTGTCAGGCGAACCT
This sequence comes from Varanus komodoensis, assembly GCF_004798865.1. Lineage (NCBI taxonomy): Eukaryota > Metazoa > Chordata > Lepidosauria > Squamata > Varanidae > Varanus > Varanus komodoensis. The sequence continues at coordinate 34,918,496 of NW_025336481.1, read as the reverse complement.
CTGTGGGGAGCATATTCCATAATCAAGGCACCACTGCCGAGAAGGCCCTCCTCCGGGTACCACCCTCCTAATCTCTTTCAGAAGGGCTCCCAAAGAAGGACCTTCATTTCAGATCTCAAGGGGCAGGAGGGTGTACAGGGAAGGAGGTGCTCCTTCAGGTATCTAGGACCCAAGCCGTTTAGGACTTTATAGGTCATTACCAGCACCTTAAATTGGACCCAGACTTCAATTGGCAGGCAGTGTAAGTAGTAAAGGACTGATATTATAAGCAAATACCTGCCAGTCCCCATTAATATCCTTTTCTGAACCAACTGAAGTATTTGGAGCATCTTCAAAGGCAGCCCCACGTAGAGTGCATTACAATAATTCAGTCGGGAAGTTACAAGGGCGTGGGTCACCATTGCTAGGCATTGCTCATCCAGGGAAGGGTGCAGTTGGTAAATCAGTCAAAGCTGAAGAAAAGTGCTCCTCACCACTTCTGCCACCTGAGATTCCAGTGACAGCTCTGGATTGAGGAGCATTCCCAAACTGCACACCCTGTCCTTTAGAGGGAGTGCAAGTAGTCATGAACAGGAAAACGATATTAACATGTAACAACACTGGAATACAGACTCTGTGGATGTTGAAGGTCTCCATTCATGACATTCTTCCCTGTGAGTAATTCTGTCTATCTCAGTGGAGATCATTTCTATGCAGGCATGTGAATGCATTGTGCATTGGTTTAGTAGACCTTTTCTCCCACTCCTTCCAGAGATCTTGAAATGTATAATTTTGTATGAATACAGAATCTCTTTCTCTAAGAAAGCATCCCCATATCCTCATCAAGCTACATTCCAAAGATTCTTGGAGGGAAGTCATAACATTTTAAGTTGTTTGTACCCAATGTTAGTATGTATTGTATGCATACACCTTTAGATGTCTTAAGATCCATCAAAACTTTAAAGAGCTTCTTTACCATGTCAAGAAGTAATTGTGGGTAGGAATTCACCATCCCTTAAATATTTTAAACAATAAAGACTAGCGTAGCAGAATTAGGGAAGCATCTCTTATGCTGTGATTTTGCTTCTATTTTCTGTTCTTATTTTCCCAAAAGAACATTTTCAGTTTCCCAGCTGATGTCTTTTACAGGCAAATAGAACTTTTGCAGAATTTTTGATACTACAAAATAGAATGTTTGATACCCCCATTGGAGTATCTCACTAATGTAGGTCACTCATGAGTCATGATAAGGATTTTTTCTAGCCTCAGCTTCCCCACCTATATGTTTTGGACTACAGTTCCCAGGGTTTCTGATCACTGGTCAAGCTTGCTGGGGCTGATGGAAATTAAAGTCTAAAACAGTTAGAGGCTACCAGTTTGGAGAACATTGCCTGATCTACCCTAAAAGACAGACAGACTGACTGACCTACAGTTAAACCTACAGAAAGTTTAACCTACAAAATGTTTTCACATCATTTCCATATGGTTGTCATACACTGGCTCTGGCAGTGAGCAAGTGGGGATCAGGGCCCCAATATTACGAGCTCCAACTTGTAGAGGTTATCTGATGGGTAATGGACAAATCTGTCAATTTTGGCCTCTTTCAGTTTCCCTCCACTAGCACCCCGCACACCCAATGTAAGTTTTGTTCGCCATGAACTCTGAATATGTTCCCCAGTCTTAAATTCAGTTTTTCTCAAGCTGAGAATTTGTTTTAAGTCCACAGGAAAAGTCAGACTTCTACAAATGTATACCTTTTGCACCGAATGTTGCCTGATCTATATTTTAACAGGCAATTTCTCTCACATTCACTAATTTTGTAATCTTATATGATTTTGTCTGCACTTTCCACTATCGGCTTTTTTGTATCATACAGAAAACATATGCATTTTTGTATGAATTTTTAATTGAAGAGCCCCATAGAAAAAACATAGAGAGTTGCAAATTTCAAAATAAAACTTTCAGCTCACACATTGACTTGAAAGTGTGCAGTTGGGCAAGTTTGCATTGAAGAGTGAACTTCAGCAATTTCTTGGGAACTGTTAATCTGCTTTTCTCATCAGTCAAAGAACTTCTCCACACAAGATATTTATCATCTACTCACCATAGTTTGCAGGTGTTCTGCATACCACTGTCATCTTCTAGGACCTCTAGAAATAGACAATTATATGGAGAGGTGAATTAATGACAGGACAGGGGACCATGCCATTAAAATAAACAAATAGCTGCACACTGCATTCAGTGAATAGCTGGGGCATTTTGACTAGTTGTGAACCCAATTTCTCTCTTGTTGTACCTTCCAGCTTCAGCAGCTCTTCCTCTAAGTCTCCTGATTCCTAAAGCATCCATCTTTTATGTAGCTTGCTCCTTAGATGATATGTTTCCCCAGGCCAAGCCAGATTTCTGATTGACGGCTAAATGTCAACATTGCATCATTTCAAAATGGCAGTTAGTGTTGTATTTTTGTCAAGCCAGCCACAGATCACCAAAAATGTGCAAGTTTTTTGAGGTCTCCATGCCTTTTCTTTTGTGAGAAAGAGTGAGAAAAGCATGGTGCTTTGTAAATGGCAGAATGAACCAGAATGACAAGCTCATATATTTTTGTATTTCTGCCTACTGTGGTGTGGCAATGTGTGAGGAATCTGTTTTGGGCATGAGAATCTGTTGGATTCACTCCACTCTGGCCTGCTTTCTCACAGTTCAGAGCTCAACTTCCTTTTGAGCATGCTGAGCATTTGTGCAGGTGCACAAATGGTGTCCTTTCTCCATGCATGTGACTTGTGACCTTTGTGCAGCACATACTGTGGAAGGAGGTTTGTCAGTTAGAAGACTTCCTCTTGGCTTGGCTTGCTTCCTAAGGCAGGACTAAGCACAAGAAAAAGTCTAACTAACAGAAGAGGGCCAGATTCTGAGGAAGACCATCACAACCTGTTGTACTGCCACTTTCTGGTTGCATAATGGAGCCTCTAGAAAGGCAGAGAAGATAGGTTGGGAAACAGGAAAAAATGCACCTAAAGGAGCTTATCCCACAAAACAAATCCTGTCACAGAAGCCTTGATAAAGGTGTGGTTCAGAATAAGTCCTGGGAGTCAGCAAGCATTTATGTGGATATAAAGACAGAATCAGGATGTGCCCTTGCTTTCCTTAGGTAAAGGAAGTAATAGAGGGAAGATATTGCGGATCACTCTGTCTCTTGGGTAATTCAGTAACAGCCACAATTAACCCAACAAGAATGCAGGATAAGGTCTAATCAATGAATGGGATACACTTGGGATTTCATCCTAAATAGATGAATATGATTATCTAGAGACCAGTCAATAATATTGATTGGTCCAGTTAACTTCCAAATATCAGTGCTTGTTTATTTTGTAATGAAAATATCATTTCCTATATGAAACATAGTTTTAAACTTAATTTTCTGTTCACCAATGTCATGGTTGACTGGATCAGTTTCCCCGCATATCTCTTTCTTGCGTGCATTCTTCTAGCCCACTAGAATGAAAATATGCCAGAAACTTTTCCACAGCAATCATATTTCTTTCTCAGAAGTTTCAGACATAGCTGTGAGAGAAATGGAACAAGAGGCAGGGAAGACAAGTTCCACTGAAAGACTTCGAAAAGTGTCAGAAAATTCTGCTCACAGAAGCAGAATGGCTGGGGAAATCTGGGACATCTATGGGACAAAGTCACAACATGATCCTATGTATGTGTATGAAATGTGGGCCTTGTTGAGTTTAAGGAGGTCTGCTCCCAGATTGTATACAGGGTTGCAGTTTTAAGCTACAAATTTATCACTAGGTAGCTGAGACTAAGTCCTAGTTGAATAGGACTTACTTTTAATGTACAGGATTGTGATTTAAAAGCAATTAGACATTTTCCCTAATTTTTTTTTTTAAAAAATTGAGAATGGGGTTGGGGGCTGAGGCAGTGCTGTATCGGGAAGAGAAGTACAGAGTCAAAGGCATTTTGTTTCATTGAGATCATCAATTTAATTTTTAACAAGTTATTCTTCTTTTTCACTTACAATGGAGTGTATCAGATGGAGCTAAGGAGAGAGAAAGAGAGAACCAGGTAATAATAAAAAGAATGATGGGTGAGCTGACTCTGCAGGCAAATTAGTGCTGAATTGTCACTTTGCAACACTGACTAAATCATAATGTGGTCAATATATCAATAAACAACTTAAAAGCTTCTTTTAAAAATGTCTCAGTGTGACATTATAAAAAGGTTGGTGATAATATTGTGTCACTTTCTACACCCCAAGTGGCCAGCAAATTCAAAGCTACCCACTTAGCTCTGTGCAGTCGACATTGTTGTTCCTGGATTATAGGCTCTTTAGCATATGGCTGAAATATTTCTGTGAACTTAAAGCTCTTGTTCATTGCTCTCCTTGCAAATTCAGTTTGAATCATAGTCATTTCTTCTGCCTCCTCATCTTCCAAAGTTCAACAGCATCACTCGTCAGCTTCATTTAACTTTACAAACAATATGGCAGGACTTGAAATATATTAAAATGGAAATTTCCAGACATGCAGACACATGATGGCTAAGGAGAGAGGCAAAATAATGATAGTAATCTGCTACATTTTGGAGCCTGCAGAAGCTAAAACAGATATTTCTACCACGGTCAATGAGTGATGAGACCAGATGAAGGGAAACTGCATTTTCCCATTGCATGGGTGGCTAATTTGTTCTACAGAAGATCCATTGTTCTTACACGTAGCATCAGTTCAACTGTGTTCCTTTTTCCCAGTGGAAGAACAGAAGAGTGACCTAAGAAGGCACCAGCAAACTGAGAAGGATCCAGACTTTCTTCTGGATTTGGTGTGATTTTTCTGATTTAACATGGGTTGTGGCACACCTGACTTCAAGCCAGCTGGATTTAATTTTATTAGCCAATAGGTATCCCCATCTCCAAAGCACAGTTAAAATCCAGGAAAGTTGTTGGGAATATGTCATGGCTGTAATGAACATGTTGGGGAGAATCTACACCAGAGCTTTTCTGCTTCTCAGACAGTGCTCTGGAGGCAGTTATGCAAAATGCTACTACTACTGCTGTTACTACTACTAATGAATTCAGTGCTGTTTCCACTGTGTTGAAAATGTGATCATGTGCCACACATAATAACAATTGTGGGAGAAGCTGGAAAGGGGTTGTGTGCAAGGAAATAGCCCTGTATGTTGTCAGAGCCATTATGAGAAGGGGAGGACCAATTGTCCCTCCCGGTGTACTGTAACCCTTAAAAAAGTAACCTTGTCCTTCCCTGCACACAGTGCTTGGAAATTATCCTTTGGAAAAGCCTTCCCCTGAGGACAGTGGAAGTCTCTTCCCAAGCCTAATTGATGTTGGGGTGAGGCATGGACAGGAGCTGAATCCAAGGAAGGGAATGTTAATCCAGCAAACCTTTGCTGCAAAGCAATAGAAGGGTTTGTCTGGGCCTAATTGCAGCATGTGGGCAATCTTTGTGTTTGTGCATGTGTGGGCACAGATGTACACTGAGTGTAGGGGTCAGAAGAAGATAGAAACAGAGGATGTCTCACCCGCTGCCAGCAGGCAGTTTTGGAGACATCACCATTGAGGCAATGCAGCCCTTGGGACAAGAAAATTTCCCTGCCCCTGGGTTAATATCCCTGGAATATTCCTTCCATCTGCTTTCCCGTCACAACAATGAGCATTTTCTGGTTGATATATTTAAACGGATATATTTCAAGGAAGGTATCTGGTTCCTTTTGGGTCTGCTCATGCTGCTCCAGGGGATGTAGAAGCTGCAGAGAAAACCCACAGGCTGCATGCCCCAGTTCATGAGTACTGGATATATGAACTTACTACCATGAGCAACCTTTCAATAATGTCATTGAAACAAGCCCAGTGGACCAGGACTTGATGTCTCATATTCTTTGCACATCTTCAAGCAAAATGTGTGCAGAGTGAGTATGGTGGATTCAGGTCTTGTGTAATAATCTCTGAACTAACTCACAGATTTGGGGTCTTCTTGATTACAGTTAATCAGTTCAGGACTAGCAAATTAACCTTAATTCATAGGAAACTTCATTGACTTTAATGGAGCTTACCTCCTAGGTGTAATGCTTAATAAGTTTTCTATAGCACCCAATAGGTGAAGTGTTCTGGGTGGTTTACAACAGCACCGAAAAATACTGTATAAAAAATGAACCGCATCATTAAAAGGTGATCATACGAAAAATGAAACCAAATTTAAAACACATATAAAAAATTAGAATAACTTAAACAACGCAAATCTTAAGACCTGGATAAATAGCTAACAAAGCCCCAGTAAACTAATTAATGCCCTGTAGTAGAGGACAGTCTTAACTGGCACTAAAAAGATATTAAGCTGTTCTGACACTGGCTATAAATCTTTCTTATGCTACATGCTGGGGATCGGGGGGAGAATTGTTTGATTGCATTCTTACTTAAACCTGGATTTTCATCATCTTAGGTGAACTTTTGGCTCTTCAGCCCCTTTCTGTAAAATATGCTCATCTGGTAACTCTAGAAAAGATACAGGGGCACCGCAGCCTAGTGACATCGCACTGAAATGCTATGAGTACCTCTTTTTCATTTATGTGCTGGCACAGCAAGTCTTCCAATCAGCCTATGAGATGATCCTAAATGAAAATAATCTATTGCCCTAAGAAACTACTTAGAGGATGAAAAACTGGTATATAACTCTGGCTATGATCATTTTTCAATATTATTATTTATGCACAGGCTCTGTAAACTGGAAGGTACATTGGACAGGAGGTGACACTAATCAAGATTTCTCTCTCTCTCTCCCTCCCTCCTACCACCCTCCCTCACTCTGTGTGTGCGTGTGTCTGTTCTCACCTGCCTTATCTGTAGCCAATAATTGAGGAATGACTGTAGACCTTGTTTTTGGTCCTTTGCTTGTTTCAAGGCATTAGAAACTCAGAGGTCTCTGAGATCAGCTTTTGCCTAAGAAGGGCACAACCCCTGGGGTTGTACTTTCATGTCACATTAAGAGTGAGCGAAGCCACAGTGCTGACCAGGAGAACAATTCCAAAATCTGTATTAGTACAATAGCCAAACCAAAAGATGGGGGGAAAGTGGAGAAATTTTGGGGATCTCCAAATCAATTCATCAGTCAAGAGTAAGCTCTTCCCTGTTTGTTTTTTGTTGGGATCTTTGTTCTGTGTTTGTTTGTTACATCTTGCCTGCTGGAGATCTCAAAAAACTTGCACATTTTTGGTGATCTGTGGCTGGCTTGACAAAAATATGACACTAACAGCCATTTTGAAATGATGCAATGTTGACATTTAGCCAGCAATCAGAAATCTGGCTTGGCCTAGAGAAATATATCAAAGGAGCAAGCTACATAAAAGGATGGATGCTTTAGGAGTCAGGAGACTTAGAGGAAGAGCTGCTGAAGCTGGAAGGTACAACAAGAGAGGAATTGGGTTCACAACTAGTCAAAACGCCCCAGCTATTCACTGAATGCAGTGTGCAGCTATTTGTTTATTTTAATGGCATGGTCCCCTGTCCTGTCATTAATTCACCTCTAACAATATGCTACAATTGAGATGGACTGCTTCCTATAACTGATGTTTCATCATGGAAAAAATGTTATATGCATCAATGACCAGCACATAATATCAAGTGACCTCCTTTCTAACCCTACCTACTGTGTTATAACTGATTTTTAAATGAAGGTGACCCAATTGTCTCACGTACAATCCTTCTCCTACCAAAATGAAGAGCAAAATTCCCATTGGTTATTAACAGTGCTGCATTGCCTCCATTAAACTGATGCGGACTAAACACACACATTTTGCATTCAGGAAGTGATACCCATCACGTCTTTATTTGCGTGAATAAATGAGCCACCGCAGATCTCATACAATCATTTTCATATGAAGTCAGTTCACACATTCAGACACTGACAAACAAGAGGCAAGGAATCTAGTGAGATTTACAGGTTGGTTTGGCAAAACATTAATTGTCTGCCTCCAAGAACTTGCTCCACTGTGTCTCCCAGTCTAATATATATTTTTGTGTTGTTAAAGGAGCACTGGTATATTTTATCTTGATCCTAGAAAAGCATTCTGATTATCATTCCGTCTCAAATTAAGTGCAATTGGAGACATCTAATCAGCATGATTTGTTATTGATTCAGCAGGATGCTAAGGTAAGGATTTTACCTTCTGCCACTCAGTGTTGATGTGGCTTAGCAGGTATCATGCTTCAAACACTCTCTGTTTAGCGCTAATGCTGATATCTGAAGTATCCATTTACTGACAGGTCAGTAGAGCTGTTTGGGGAAAATGCGTACAGTGGGCACTGTTTTCACCCCAACATAACAATGGGCTCAGTCTACACTAGAACAAAAATAAACCATGTGCCACACACAGAGGCTAGGTTCACACACTGCACTGACTGCACTTTTTTTTAACCATCTGTAGATTTTTGCCTGGACTGACCAATCAGAACATTATGTGGTTACTCAAGCTGTATGGTATCCACACTCCTTGCTCCATCCTCCTGGCCTCACCACACATCCAGGCAGCCCCCCTGAGCAAAATTCCTGTCCCTGCCTGTGGACTGCAGCAGCCTCTCGAGGCAAGTTCTTCCCTTCTGCCCTTGCTGCGTTGCTGCAGCATTTCTAGCTCTTCAGCCCTCACAGAGATTTTTATTAAATGAAAATATACACTTGCTGCTATTTGCCCTTCTTTCTCCATGAGTTTTTGTGCTGTCTCCCTGTTTTTAAGCAAACAAGGAAATGATCAAATAATTTGACCAATGGGAATAAAGTAAGCAATGATGCATCTTTTACTAGGGAGCAGAGGGCACTAGAAATTGAAGGTTAGAAGGGGTCACTTATGCAGCAGCTCTTGCCAGAGGAATCTATAGTGGATCTATATTGACAATGGTAAAATGGAGATCCAGGTCCAGACAACTGGAGAAGTGATGGTGAAGAGGAGAAAGATGAGAACAAACCATTGGTTCTCCTCCACAAAAACTGAAGTATAGTGATGCTATCTGGCTCTCAGGTATGTGGGAAATCAGCTACCTAGTTTGTGCTGGGAGAGAGGGGCAAAGTAATACCATCACAGCACAATGTACCATCACCATACCACAGAAAATGAGTTTTTAAGGATCAGCCTCTACTATATTTGGTAACTGAACAATGTATAGTATCATTCTGAAGCTAAATTTGGCTGCTCTAATTTTCTGTCTAGGCTGATTTCCGCCTAGCAAGGTCGCCCAAGGTGGCATGGTCAAAGATGAATGCACCACCTTCTGGAGTAGCAATGACATCAGTAGAAGAGAATGATACCTCTAATGGTGAGGTATACAGAGAAACTATTGAAGAGCAGCTACTGGGCGGCAGCAGTAGCTGAAGATGGCACTGGTGGAGGATCTTTCACTAACTACAGCAATAACTCATGCTAACTCTGATTAGTACTGCACAGGAGAAAGCAATGGGAAATCACTTCTGAATTTTTCTTACCTTGAAAACCCTATGATGAAGGAATCCAGAATAAAGCAAGAGATAGTACCAGAAGATGAATAATTCAGGTCAGAAATACACAATACATATAATCTAAACATGGAACGTGTGAACCAAAGCAAACTGGAAACCGTAAAGCAAAAATGGAATAGTTAGATATTGCAGTACTTCATGTGAGTGAAGTAGAGTAGACTGGAATGGGACATTTTCAGTCAGACAAACACAGTGTTTTAGTCTGGAGATGATAAACTCAGAAGAAATGCAGTGGCTCTAATATTGAGGCAAGATGTGGCAGTAAGGACCTATCATGCAAAGTCTGACCAAATGACATCAATCCCAATCTCAGAAAACCTATCAACATAACCATCATTCAAGTGTACTCTCCAGCATCAGATGCTGAAGAAGAAGAAGAGATTGAAAATTCATATGCAAGTGTTCAAGAGGAAGCTGACAAAACACCAAAACAAGATATGCTGATAATCATTGATGATTGGAATGCAAAAGTCAGAAACAAAGCAAAATCCAGGATTTGTGGGAGAATTTAGCCTAGGGATTGAAAACAAAGCAGAAAAACAACTCAGAATTCTGTGAAGCCAACACTATGTTTACTGTAAAATATATACTTCAGGGAACTGATCAGATTACCAAATTTATTTATTTGTTAAGATTTATATTCCACCTTTTTTCTTACAAAGAACTCAGAGCAGCTTACATAATTCTCCTCCTGCTCTCTCAATCTTATCCCCACAACGACAACCCTGTGAGGTAGGTTGGACTGAGCATCTGTGACTGGCCCAAATTCACCCAGTGGGCTCCATGTCTGAGTCCCAGTCCTGTGCTCTTAACCACTACACTGCACTGGCTCTCACAGATGATTAATAAAGAAATCAAATAGACATGTAATTGGAAGTAAAAGATGGAGAAGTTGTATTCTTAACTGCTAAAACAAGACCAGGAGCAGATTCATGGTACCACAGAATAGTAAAGTTGGAAGGGACCAAGAATGCATCAGATCTAGCCCTCAAGGGGCCAGGAAGACCATAAAGCTTCAGCTGAACTTTAAGAAACAAAAATTACGGCTACAGAAGAATTGTACAACTTCACTGTCAAACATGAAAAAATTGCAGATGTAAAAGATTCTACACACCTTGATTCAATTATCAATTCAAATGGAGGCTGCAGTCAAGAAATTAAAAGCCTGAGAGTTGAAAAGGCAGCAATGAAGGAACTAGGAATGATAATCAAATGTGAGGACATTTCACTGGAGACCAAGGCCAAGATCATCCGCATTACTGCATTCCCAATCACCCTGTATGGATCTGAACGCTGGATAGTGACAAAAGCTGAAAGGAAGAAAATTGATCTGTTTGAAACATGGTGCTGGAGGAAGGATTTAAAATTATGCTGGGCAAACAGAAAGACAAATTAGTGGATCCTGGTTCAACTTTCCCCAGAAGGAAAATGGTGAAAATGAAGCTGTTGTACTTTGGGCACATCGCAAGAAGGGAAGGCTCACTGTGTCTGGGTCCAGGGCCAGGAAGTGGGGTGGCCAGGGATGGGACACAGGTATTGGGGCTAGGGCAACAGAGCTTGAGGTGAGACAGAGCCCAAATGTAAGGTTTAATGGCAAGCCCAGTAGCAAAGTCCAAGTAGTAGTAAACAAACAGGCCAGGGCCAAGAACCAGATGTATGTATCACAGCGGGGCAACAACTGGTCAGGAACAAGACAAGGATCAAGAACTAAGAGGACAAACAGAGGTGCAGGTATCTTGGACAGGATACATGGCAAGCATCAGGCTCTTGAGGCAGGATAACTGGCAGAATACATGGCATGGCAGGGTACGCAGTGAGATGCAGAAGACAAGAGGAACCAAATGCAGCAAAGTGAAAGCAAGATGCAGGAGCTGAATCACAGCTAGCAGACAAACCCTGTACTGTTCAGGTAACACAGCAAGAAACACAGTGAGGCAGGATGCAGGCCAGGCAAGAGGTATGCACAACAGCAAACAGATCCTCTAATGCTGAGGCAACATGGCAAGGCAGGATATACTGCAAGAACCAGGAAAAGGCACGACAGCAAACAAAATTAGCCAGTTCTGAAAGGAAGAGCTTGCTCTTAGATAGCTCTTCTTCCAGAACTCTTTAATAGATGGAGGGCCTGGGACCAATCCTGTGAATATGGTGGTGGTTGCTCTCATTCTGGACACCAGAAGAGCCCAGATCTTGGCACACTGAAGAAGACAACAGTGCTAGGGAAAGCCAACACAGAAGAAGACAATGAAAACTAAGAGATGGATCAATTCCTGAAAGGAAGCCACAGACTTGAATTTAGGAGAACCAAGCTGAGCTGTGATGGAAGGACATTTTGGAGAGCATCCATTCATAGAGCCACCATAAGTCAAAGATAACTTCACAGCATGTGGCAACCGCAAAGCTTCTGTAAAGATTTGTCATCAAAATTCAGACGGAAACCATTACATCCTCACTTTATTTGCTGCCAATAGCATAGGTCCCAGAGAGGGGGAATTGAGCCCGGCACTGCCCAAAGTTGCCCATCTTTGGTCTCATCAGGAAAATAACTCTGAATCACAGATCTTATGCCTACAGACCAGGGATCCAGACAGTATCCACAACACCAACTATATTTCTAACCACTGATAATGTCTCAAAATGCCAGTTCCCATGTATCTTGAGTGATTTTAATCTCAAAATAGCTTAGCTGAATTAAGAAAATTAAAAAGTAAATTGTTGCATTGTACTTTCTTCAAGGATTATTCCCTTGTTCATTGTAAGTTGTGAGGCTTCGGGTATTATACTGAATTATTAATAGAATTGTGCAGGGAAAAATGCACAGAAAAATTATTTTGCCTTGGTTTCATTTGCTCTACTGCCAATGTTTTGAAATTATTTTCCCAGGCTTTCTTGGTTCTACCTAAAATATGCTGGATAGACAAATTCATTAGTCCCAAGTGGAATGTAATTATGCAAGCACCAGCAGTTTGTAATAACAACTGTGACACTATTCAATCCATTTTTAAAAGCTTGGGGATGACAGGTCAAGGGTGGGATGAATGTTGTACTGCATATATTGTGGAAAACTCTAGTCACCATCAGGGACTGTCCAAAACATTTTGTTTCCTGAAACAGAGCAGCAAATGGCACTATATCCATCCATTCCTGCCCAATCCAAATCCTTGCCCTTTCATGAGTGCGTCTATATTTAAAGCAAATATGGGAGAGATAATCCTATCTTTTTCAGTGTTGTGTTTGGTCCAGATCAGACAAAGAACTGAATATAACTTTTGAAACTGTATATGTTAAACTGATCTTATAATATTTCAAATGCAGGCTTTATCATTCATATTTGTGAAAATCAATAAGCTATATTCCTATTACATACGTGTTTTTATAGCAAAGCCACTGAATTATGTCACTTTCACTCTTTAGGTCAGGGGTCTCAAACTCAACTTACCTGGGGGCTGCTGGAAGTAGAGTCTGGGTGAGGCTGGGCCACATCAAGTATTCCACCACCGTGGTGGTGGTGGGCCGCTCATCCCGCATCACTCCCGGAGGCTGGCCTGGGCGCCGCCGGTGCTTTGAAGGCCGCAGGGCCCCTCCCCCATGCCCTGCCCATCCCGGCAATTGGCCCGCGGGCCACAAGTTTGAGACCCCTGCTTTAGGTAAAATGTTGGTATTTGAACTCTGCCCAAATCAATCATGGTATTATGTCAGTTTAACACTTTACGGAAATGTTGGTATTGAATTCTTTTCACAAAACAATCATTTTAAAAGAAAAACCACGTAGGTTGTATGTTGCTAGTCACAAAGTTGTGCCCAACCCTTCACGACCCCACAGACAACATTCGTCCAGGCTCTCCACCATCCCTTGGAGTCCACCCAAGCTCACACCCACTGCCCCAGTGACTCCATCTAGCCACCTCATCCTCTGCTGTCTCCTTCTCCTTTTGTCGTCAATCATTCCCAGCATCAGGGTCTCCTCCAATGAGTTGTTCCTTCTCTTTAGGTTGTATACACCTCCATATACCATCTCTCTTTCTTTCATATACCAGTTGGCAGTGGTGATCAAATATTCAAGAGGAATGCTATGTGGAAAGAACAAACCACAGTGATGCATGATATCATGAGGTGTTCCACAATTCCAAACTACCGTGCAGAAAATACTATTGCTATTACTCATGCACAAATATTCATATACACAGAACAAGATCTTGAATTAGAGAAGGACTCTCTTCTAAGAGTATATGGATGAATTCCTTATTTTCCGAGGGGATCACTCTGTTCATCACTAGTCTTTTACTTAAAATGCCTTATGGATCTAAATTTCCACTAGCATTTGTCTGCATTTTATATTCAGTATTCAGGCCTATTTCATGAAGGAGCCATTAATAAAACTAATCTTACAGAAAGTGGAAAAATTACTTTGTCCACCAGCCCTGTCCCCTTTGTTCCCCTTATCTTAGCTTTCCTGCTTTCCCACTTCTAGTCATTCATCATCCCTTTGGTTGAAACTTCAATTTAACTTTTTGCATTCAATACACCAGCAACATACTTCACAACAAATGTTTGTTGCTCATTGAATAATATAAGTGCGATTAAGCTTTATATTTAATCCTAAAATCATTTGACTCAAATTTTGTCCCAAGTATGTTCTTGTATATCTGGAAAGTATGCCTACCACAGTTATTTTCTATCTACACACTGAATAAAAACCAAGCTTACTGGTGCTGGTAGGACAAAACTTTCCAAACTAAGACCTCTGGTTTAATTTGTCAACTATAGGGAAATACTATAAAAATGTAAAGTTGGTTAAGAATCCCTATGCTTATTTGTTGGCATATAATATATTTTTATCTTCAGATTTTCCACCTTAACCAGTTTAGGAATTTTCTTGTCTGGGCCCCTTCTCTAAATGAATTCTAGACTTATCAGAACAGAAAACAGACATAGTTATGGTTGTTAGAAATGTATGGCTTATAATGCCATATCCATTACATTCCCACCTTAAATGCACTCTGTAGGGAAACAAAATGTAAGCATTTTAAGCTAGAATCAACCAATGGGTGCTATTGATTGTTTTTTGTTGTTCGTTGTTTTGTGGATAAATATGATTTGCCTGACATGGCTAAATAACAATATTTGCAAATGCAACATTTGTTAATAACTAGATTTGGCTCTGCTGCTTTTACACATTCCCCATCTCCCTCACTATTGAGAGCACTTGTTGAAGCTGAACAAGCAAATTAACCTATGATCCTAAAATACATATTCATGATACAGAGGATCTTCGAGAGAAAGAGAACAGGGAACTAGATTGTCTGATTTTGCCTAATCAATGGATTACTGCCTTTGTTCTTTTTCTGACAACTCTATGGAACTCAGGTTGTGTCTTACTCAGAAAAAAGGTTGGTTTAATCTTATTGGGTGCCATAATGTCTCTTTCATAAGGACTTGTCTCCAGTGACTATTAGAGGTATCATGCGGCTAATATTCTTTTAAGGATATGTTTTGCCAATTCTCAGTAGTTGCCCTTTTGTGGAGGAGGTAGTTAGGTGGATAAAGTTTGCTTTAGAACACTCCTTGATATTTATGAATATCCGTGTATTTAAATTATCTACCTGCTTCCTGAAAGTCCATACATGGTCAGCAAAATGGATTCTCACCATTTGCACTCATCTCTTACATGAAATAGACTGAAGACCTTACAATGCTTTTGAATGGTGTGTGTATAGATGCCACCTGCGAATGGATATGCATTTTAAGTGTATGTAGAGATTTTTAAAATGCGCAAGCGCATGCACGCACGTGTGTACATACAATTTACTGCATATGCGTTGACACCGATATTTTGAATCAATGTAGCTACACTTCTTTTTTTACTTTTGTTGAAATGTTATAATTAAGTCTACAAATTCCTATCCTAGATTAAGCCAAAGATTAATATGCATCAGTGCTGTGTGTCTAAAGTGATAGTCTCGTGCTATTGAGTCAGAGCCTTTATACAACCTGGTGCCTTCCAGATGTTTTAGATGGCCACTCCCAGATTCCTGCTATTAGCCAGGCTAGCTGCTACTGAGAAAAGCTGAAGTCACAAACATCTGGAAGGCACCAGCTGGTGGAAGTCTGCCCTAAGGAACCTGACATCTTGGAGGCAGGGATGCACTTCTAAAGGAGAGTGCATTACACAATGCAAATGCATTTAATTCAAGACAGTTCTTCCATCTTGTGTCAGGTAAAGAGCATGGATGCCTCCCCTGATTTGAATTCCACTGAGCAGGGTGAAAAGGAGGCAGATCAGGATCTACTGTTAGATCCCTGGAAGACTTGCAAAAGATTAGCAAGGATTTCTGACTTCCACTGCTTGGAAGTAGCAGCCGCAACATGTCCCTTTTCCACCCTAGTTTGTACTGATGAAATGAAGGGAGCCCTTTTCCCTGCTAAGTAGGGAAAACACTTATCAGTTGCAGATCAGAAAAAGTTTTTCCTCACTCCAAGGCAGAAGCAAGTGGGCCAGTGGAAGAAGCTGCCAAAGTAGAGGTTTCTCACCCCTGTTTTAGAAAAGGTTGGGCAGTGCAGACCACACTAGACAGTGATGGATGGAGGGTAGTCTCAAGGATCATCCTTTTCTTTGCCTTTCCCCTGTTCTTACAGGGAGAATTAATACATGTCTTTCAGACCACTGCAAGCTTTTTCAGATTTTGTGCTCCTGTAGGTTTGCTCTGATATGAATCCTTCTACCCTTCATGTCTAAGGAGAAAAACACAGAGACCAAGGAATCTTCACTTGTTGAAGAAAACAGCTGATCCGTTCCTTCCCTGCCTATACTAGTTTTTGGCTACCTGAAAGAACTACTTTCTTGTGTAAAAGCCTTCCTAGGTCTAAAGATCTTCAGGCATGATCCTTCTTTTGATACTGCCACCTCCAGAGGTGCATCAGAGATGATGGTGCAAGAGAAGACCTTTATGGTGGCCCCTTCTAGGCTCCAGAAGTTGCTGTCCTGGGAGGCTGCCTTGCCTTTCTCATCATGGCCCTTTTCCAGCAGGGAAAGACCTCTTTCTTCAAGTAGGCCTTTGGCATGGAAGCAGATCTGTTGGGTTAGATGCTGTTTTTGTTCTGTTATTGCTGTGTTTTTTCTATGTTTTATTGCATAATTTTATTGTTGCTTTAATCAAGTTTTATTCATGAATGTACACTGTCTGGAATGCCATTTTTTCTTGGTAGAAAAGCAAGCAAAGTACAATTCAAAAAATATCAATTAAGCTGGCAGTAGTACTGTCCAGGGGCAGCAAGCACAACCTACTGATTAAAAGGTGTGAGACAACAGCAGTGGGTGCAAGCATCCCCAGATTCTAAAATGTTTGCAAAGATTTCTCTGGACTTCAGCCTAATCATTGTTGTTGAACATGGGATGCTTGATTTTGCCAATGATCACCAGTCCTAGAAAGACTTTTCTAGAACCCCACCCATGCAATGCATCTTTTGCTCTATCCAGTTCCTTCTTTCAGCAGAAGGCATGAGGAGATCACAGAAATTCACAATAATTTCCAAGTTCCTTCCTGCTAACAAATAAAGCCAAGTACCAACAGGTGGTATGTGGGCAAATAGAATCACTAATGTTTCAGAGAAATCTACAGTAGCATCTCTCAGGACTGTTAGTCCACTGGAGGCTTCAAAGCATGAGAAAAGCTATTCATAACCAGCCTTAAAATGCCAATGCCATTTGACATATTTCCATATGCTGATTTTCTAAATCCCTTGATCATTGGAATGAGGCCATTTTCTAAGAATCATTGCTTTAATTTGGGACAATAATGCCTGTTTATCTCAGCTAAGCTTTTCACAGACTGCATTCTTTCTTACAACAAAGTGGAGCAGAAATACCTCTAGCAGAGGAGTGAGGAAAAAGATGTCACTTATCTAATAACAATTATGTCCTAAACACCTTCTATATTTTAGGACTAGCGTCCTAAATGCTAGAATGGAGGTCATGACACTCCACTTTACTTTCTTGAAATGAAAACAAGTTTTTGTTTTGCTTTTTACTGTGGGTTCCATGCAGAGAAAGAAAAAAGGCTTTTCAGCAGGGCTCAATAGAGATTTATTTTTCTTCCTCATGAGTTAACAGGTGGCTTTACATTAGCATTTTGCAAGGGCAGGCTGGCCTGACACAGTTTAGGAAATATTGGGATGAATATGGACCATCAGCCATATACTGTGGCCTGCTGAGTTCTTAATAATTCACCCGCAAGCCCAAACACATTTACCCAGGCCTGGCAGGCCATTGAAGGCATTGATCATAAGCTGTTTTCAGATGGTGGATCCCCAGGTGAGCAGTCTTGGCTTAAACCTTCAAATCTGGTCCTGGACCACAAAATGTGGAACCATATTTTGGTCACCATGCCAATGCCTTATTTGATCTTTTTTATTATTATGGCAATAGTATGAACCTACCAGCCTTGAACTTCCACTATCTGGGGACCCCAGCACCCAATTCTATGTTAGCTGGTGCTTCATAAGCATAGAAATTCACGGAGTAGGATGGGTCATAAATACTAACTCTCATCTACATTGCATTTTATGTCCTGTGATTGAAACAAAGCCGAGCAATTAAATCAGCTTTGCAACTCAGCTCCCTTCCATTCCCCATACCTGCTATTTTGAGTCCAGAGTGGTTTCCCACACTCATTTCTTTGATGAATGATTATTTAAGGATTTATGACCTTGTTAACCTTTTGTAAGTTTATCTTTCCACAATAAAGGATATCTTAAAAACTAAATGAGCTTTCTCTGAAACTATAACAAGGTTATATTGTGCTCTGGCTCTATGAAGGCAGGCAGTTCATGCATTTCTTTCCTAATTTATTCCAGTTTTTAAATACCTCTTAAATTACCATCTTGATTTTCTTCCATGCACACCTCGGGACAGCTTGCATACTCTGAAATTGAATAAAATAAAACAAAAGCAAGCTGAACTCCATTACAAAAAGAACTGCAGTGAACACATCAGGGAATGAGTATTTCCCTGGTAAGCAACCAATCTTTTGACTGCCTCGCTGCGCTGGAGACTTAGCAGACTATTTAACACTCCAAAGGCTGGTGGCAAACGATGTCTATCATGAGTGCAACCTTATTTCCCTACAGCAATCCACATGGAAGCATATTAGTTAGAGATGGAAAAGTCTTATTATATTTGTTGTGTTCATCCTCGTATGGATGCCCACAGAGGAACACCTCAAATATTAAACTGATATTGCATATGAGGATAGCAAAGGGGACACTACTAGCTAAAAGGCCTAAAGTTAAGGCTTCTGTGATGGATGTAGATGAAGTCCATATTGAAGTGAGATCTGAGGGGAAAATAGTTTATTTCTCAGTCGCAGTGAGGTAATTTTTCCTTCCAAATACTGCTGACCAAGTCCCCCCCCCCCGTGTGTGTGTGTGTGTGTGTGTGTGTGTGAGAGAGAGAGAGAGAGAGAGAGAGAGAGAGAGAGAGAGAGAGAAATACTTTGCTAGAGAATCCCTTTCCCTCCTTTGATATGATTTCACTGATACATCCATAGATCTGAGATGGCCATGGAGGGGGGTTAAACCCCTCCTTAACAATATGACTCCTATATGTTTCCTAACATACATAGGGCTGGAGCTTTAGGAATTAAACTGTTTAGCATCCTGACATTATATAATTTAAAACAATCAGATTATCATTCATCCGGAAAACTACAACCAGAGAGTTCTCTATTAATTTTTAGAGTTAAAATAAAACTAAATGAGTTTCATAATGCACAGAGATATGGTGCTTGACTAATTAAGGTTAAACATATTGTAATAGGTTAGTTTTGTGTTGATTTTGCTCACCGCTTTAATCACTCTGATTTTTCTGTAATAATTATAAATGGAAATTAATATACATGGATTAAAGATGCAGTCCTGAATGCATACCCAGGAGTATATCCCAGAATCCAGTGGAATTTACTTCTTAGTAGAAAATACATAGGATCACGCTGCAAGTTCTGTCCACCTCCATCATACCTATTCTTTCTTCCCTCCCCTC
Organism: Varanus komodoensis; assembly: GCF_004798865.1. Classification (NCBI taxonomy): domain Eukaryota; kingdom Metazoa; phylum Chordata; class Lepidosauria; order Squamata; family Varanidae; genus Varanus; species Varanus komodoensis. The sequence continues at coordinate 34,898,960 of NW_025336481.1, read as the reverse complement.
AAAAGACTATTGAAAGAGCAGATCAATCTGCCCATCCAGCAGAAGGCTTTCAGGCACCATGTCATGGTGCTTGTTTGCTCCCAGTGGCATAACACCTACAGTCTCGCTTGCTCCCACAATCGTGGGAGTGACAATATTTTATTTTTATACTCTGTTGTCAACCATCCAGACAGCTTTGGGTACAGGTGATATAGAAATGAAATTATTTAATAGCAACAGTAGCAACCTCACCCTCTATGCCACATCACCCAGCTCCTATCCTATGGAGGAACACTGCCTCTGACATAGGAGGGAGAAAACAGCCATCAGGATGAGGACCCAGGGATTAGCTTTATCTTCCATGAATTGGTCCAATCCCCTTTCAAGGATTCATCACTATATCTTGTGGAAATGAATTCCATAGGTAAATGTATACAGTGTAAAGAAGTACTCCCTGAATCTCCAGCCAGTCGGATGCATGGAATGATGCTGAGTGTTAATTTTTTGAGAAAGGGAAAAAGGGATTCCATATCCACTCTCTCCCCACCATGTGCAGTTCTGTAGCTCGGCCATGTTTCTGACATCACTGCCTGAAGGGAATCACTGCCTGAAGGGAAGAGAAAGAAGTTGGATGGCAGTAGAATTGGGTGTCTCAGATTTCCAAACTAAACAAGGGAACTATTCAGGGATTCTTTAGTTCACTTCAGGAGCTCGCCCCCACCTTGGCATCTTTCTGAATCAGAGATATTTGCTCACATTCTGTATCTCTATCTCTCTGCACTGTCCTGGCCATGTAATTTTTTTCTTGGTTATTTATCTTAGCAGCATCACAGGTAATCAGTGCAAACTCTTTCCTCTTTTTTCCCACCTTTGATTTACCTCTCTGACATACAAGCAAATCATGATAATTAGCCATGTAAACAAGCTCAAAACTTTACCCTAAAATATAGCCAGTTTGATTTGGGGTGGGGGGAGAAAAGAGAGAACAATCCTCCTGCATCATTCACATTAGATTAAATAGGAAAAAGCAAATTGCACGCAACAGTTGGAAACACTCAAAGGGGAGGGAGGAAGGGAGATCAGAATTGACTGGATATTGACCAGGAGCTGAGCATCTGCTGCTTCTATTATCTGTGTTCATTTGCAGTCTGCATTTTTAATGCTTATCAATTTTTTAACTTCACCCCCCCCTTTTTTCCTGCCTGCTGTTGTAAGCTTCATAAAAGATGGAAAAGCTGAAGAGGATTAATTTTCTTTGAATTACGTTCAGCAGCAGAGTCACAGCTGTGTCAGTTTCTCAAATCGAGCGAGATATTTACCATCCTCTCGCTTTCCCCCTCCACTGCAAGCAGACTTGCATGTAGACATTGTGCTGAATATTTAAAGTGAGATTTTTTCCCTGATAACTCAAACATCATTATGCTCCTTTGAGCTGCATACTACATGCCATTTGAGTTCTTGCTTTAATTTATGTCCTTACCCCGGGATCTCTTGAGTTCTCAAAGGGAAACCTTTCAAGCACAGAGTACCTGGATGATCGCATCAAATGTGCCAGTCAATTCAGAATGGAGAAAACTCCAGGTTCCACCCAAGAATCTTTTTTTTTTGGGGGGGGGGGAGAGCATGAGTGGGTTGTTGTTTGTTTGGTTTTTTATTTTATTTTGTATTTTATTATTTTTAAGGAAAGAGCATCAGGTTTCCACATGAATAGTGTCAGTCACTAGTGACTTTGGACAGAGCACAGTGATTGCAGTGGGAGGGGACATCCCTGTGCACACATCTGAGCAGCTTCAATCTATGTTGCAATGATATATAGGTACAGGAATTTATACATATAAGTATGATATACACATGCACACTCATCTACACAGAGGATTTAGATCAGGGTGGGCAACATGTGGTCCCACTGTCCTCTCCTATGCCCTTAACATCATTGCTGTGTCACCAGAATTCAGCAATGAGAGAGGGAAGAAACCCTTAAAACTCCACCCAAACACACACACAAAGAGAGAGATAGATAGAAGCAAATTATTCCGCAGATGCACTGAGCTAGAATGCAACAGGAATATGATTTTCAGGATTCACTCCCTGTGTGCCCCTAAGGACCAAACTTGAGTATCACACCTATTCCTACATGCTGGTTTTACCATGAAGGAAAAACATAGTACAACAAGTATTAGAAGTAGGCCATTCCAATACAGTGACTCATGGCTTAGCGCTGGTTCACAGTTGTGGTCCAAATGTTGCACTTTTGTTCTCTTGCCTTGCTCAGATGGAGGCAGTGGGGAAAAGTGCTGAAAAGTGCATAAGATGAGGCTGTGTGGAACTTAAATGACTGAAGGATGGGAACAGGCAGCATGAATGAGAAATGGGTTTTCTTTTTTCTGGTTGTTTGCTTTAGAAAATTAGAGGGGAAATGGATTTTCTTTTCCTTTATTTTTCCCCCTTTGGGAGCAAATATTTCAGGAGCAAGACAGGACACTAAGTATGGGGATGAAATTCGAAGGTTAAGTTGCTGTTTAAAAGATGTTCAGAAACTGAATTGAAGCCATCTTGAATTCAAAACCATTGGCCTACACCCTCAAAACTTAAATCAAGTTCTTGGTATTACATGACTAAATATTATCTGCATTATGGGAGCTATCAGACTTTACAAAGTTTCCCATCAGGATAGTACTGATCGTTTTACGGTTCCACCAGGGGTTTTCTGTCTTTTTAGATGGCCATTGCAGAGATATCCCATTTAATTGAGTTTAATAGCTTGTATTTATGGATTGATATAGTTCACTTAACCTACTATTTCCTAAGTTGTCTTAACTATATGAAGATAAGAAACGATATCTGCAACAATTTCATGTTGGCCCTATGTAAATCCACAGCCAATTGAATTTTTACTAGGCAATAGCAAGAATTGAGTAAAACCAAGAGTAGTTTATATGCTTTTTCAATGGGGCATGCACATCAAAGGAATTACCTTTCCAGCTCATGTGGTGGATCGTTTTAATGATCGATACCTGCATTAATCTTGGCATTCTTGGATATTTGCTATATCAAATCATTTTTAATGATCTGAATAAATGCATTCTATATTGACTTAAATAATTGGAATGGGCTAAATATTTAGAGGGTAGGATCTGGTGGGACATGAATTTTGGAAGAAAATAAATTTTTGGAAGCAGAAATAATTTGCAGTTGGGAAAATTAATCTTTAAAGAGATGGAATTGTTTCATAGGTGTACAGCTGAAGAATGGCCATTGGGGCAGTTGTGTTGCAGGAAGGTGTGCTAACCTTTTTCCTTCTCTAAAGTTCTCATCGCCCCAACTACTACCAATACACCTTCCTAATGCCCTGTAAAATGGGAATACAGGATGTGGCTCACAGGTGCAGCTGTCAGATGCCAATCAAGGAGGCTCACCCAGCACCCCACCTCACTTACTGATAGACTTCTACAACCATTTTTTTACCAGCAGCAAATTGTCCTGGCCTTATTGAAGCTGTTTTCACTTTCCTTGAAAATGTTCCACCTACTCTGGTCTTCTTTAGGCTGGGAATAGATTTTGTCTCTCCTGCCATACAACAGAGCCTAGAAGTATCAAATCAGCAGAGATTAAAAAATTAATTTGTCATCATATTAGACACAGGTCAAGGGTGCAATCAGAAATTTACAAGGGGATATTAGAAGAACTACCCAGAATCTGGTAGTCTGGTGTCATAAACACTTCTAGGGGAAGTGTTACTTACTTAGGGAAGTGAAGTATCCTATTTTATAGAGGACCGTGCTCTGTTTTGGAGAGCTGATATAGGACATTCCTCTGTTTGAAAGTATCTATTCTAATGTAAAATCAAAGAACCAGAAGAGTTAGCAGGGCTGACTGAGTAGATTCCAGGTCACCTATTCCATCTTTTCTAGTGTGATACTGTATTTCTATTTAAAGTATAGTTGTTATTTCTAAATTTGTACCTATCTATAGATATTTGCATATGCAGAAGTTATGCAGATCCACAGCCTCTTTTGTTCCCTTTGTTTTTATGACACAGTTTATCCCGTTGGGAAAGGAGGTTCAAATTCAAGAATGTTCGAATTCAAGAATTCATCCAACTTGCCCTATTCAGACATTATACCAAAGCTGCACTGAGAAGCCCCCGGCATCATGCCTGCCACCTAACCCCACCCCTCAAGTTTGTAGTCAGCATTGACATTCACAAGGGTGGGTCTTTGTGCATACCTCTGTATATGTGAAGGTAGATATCCTAGTAGATATTTGTAGATATAAATATATTCATAAATAATTTGTAGATGCAAATATCCTGGTAGATATTTGTGCTGCATGCATGGATGCCCTGGAGAGGAATGCTTGGCACAGTGATGTCAGGAGTGAGGCTACTAAGCATCAGCTCTGTCCCATATTGCTTCATCTGTGGGTGGTATAGAAGTGACATCAAGGAGAAGGACCAGGGCCAGGACCAGGACCAAAAACACTTGGGTATGACTTTTGGCACTAAATCAAAAACACAGGAAAAACAAGCTGAAAGTACTCGTGTAATTTATGTAAGCCATCCTGAGGCATTAAGCGAAACTCTAAATGAATGAATGAATGAATGAATGAATGAATGAATAATAGAGCAATATAGGACAGGATATAGGGCTGACCATATAAAGATGACCAAATCCAGCTAGTGGTTCAATGGAAGGAAGGAAAAACCAGGACACTGTCTTAGAATTAGAGCTCAATCGTAGTCCCTAAACTTTGAAATTTCAAGGAGAACATGGATAATTCACCTTTCAAAATATAATAAGGAGCATCATTCCATTGTCCTTTAAAATGCCAACTATTTCAACTCCTTAATTAAAGTGCAAACAATATGCTATTATATTATTATTATTACTGTCTCATGAAACCAAGACACATTTCCATATGCTTATTGCAAATAAAATTTTAAAAAGTGCAACCACTTATCCCCGGTAAGTTTAAATCAAAGATACCGATCAAATGGCTAGTTAATCTACTTTTGAAAGTAATTATAATATAACTAGATCTGATACTGATAAAAATTGCCCATTTACTTTTAGCATTATTAGCAGAAGCATATTCGTCATACTTAATGTTTTTTCCTCCTAGCATCCTAATTGATTGGGTAATTTAAAAGTAGGCAGAACAGTAGTAATCAAGAAGTAATCGTGCATTTCCATGTTAATACAGACATTCTGTTTCCCAGCTCTCATTTGCTTGGGGCCTGATCATTTTCTATCTTTTGACACACCAAGCTAGAATGTTATTACAGAAGATGTAAAAATCTTTCCAAGGTATTCCCCATGAGGAAAGGTATGAGAGAGCCAATGCTGCATCCTCACCGGATATTTTTGCTGGATGGCTGAATGATTTTATCTTTTGATGCTGATCCACGTTTATTGCTTTGCTGCCTTTTAAACTGTTTTGCATCTGCTATGTTAATATCTAAATTGCAAGACTATAAGGAATTTGATGTGATGATGAAGCCTCTGGCAATGACTGGCTTACACTGGTTTGCGCTCACAGAGGACCTAGGCTCTGGCTGCCAATTGATAATGCTCTGATCTGAGAGAGATGCAGGGCAGGTGAAGGTCCTAAAATAGCAGGCCATGTTAGCAATACAGAATGTTAATTCAAATTTTGCATGCTGTAAAGCTAAATTTCCCTCACTCTGTAGTCAGTATGGACTATATGGGTCAAATGTAGCTTCAAAGCAAGTTCTGTTTGACTCATTTAGCACCCTGAAGTGCTAATGCTTCATTCTGGATTGTTTCATCATAGAGTTTTCAAGGTAAGGAGTTTCAGAAGTGGTTTATCATTGCTTTCTTCTCTGCATTACTAATCAAAGATAGCTTAAACATCACTGCAACTGTCTGTGAAAGATCCACTTTCAGTTTCATTTAGCAATGCAGTAACTTTTCTTCAGGAGTTTATCTGCCCCTACCACCATTAAAGATATCCACTCCCTTCAACTATGCCCACTTCTTCTGTTGAGGGTGGATGCATCTCAGCCTGGTATATCAATTTTGACCATTCCATTTTGGGTGACCACGCTAGGAGACCACCCTGGTCAAACCATCTGGCCTTCTGGCAGCTTTGTTCTCAGCTTCTCTGACACCCAGAAGCCCCATCACCATGTCAAAGTGTGCATTCAAGAGTGGGAGTTTCACTGGAAACCAAGGCCAAGGTCATCCATGCTATTGTATTCCCAATCACTATGTATGGGTGTGAAAGCTAGACAATGAAGAAAGCTGAGAGGAAGTAAAATGATGCATTGAATACTTGCTGTTGGAGGATAGTTTTGTGAATACCCTGGGCTGGCAGAAAGACAAACAAATGGGTCATAGATCAAATTAAGCCACAGCTTTCCTTAGAAGCAAAAATGACAAAACTGAGGCTGTTATACTGTTGGCACATCATAAGAAAGCAAGACTCATTGGAGAAGCCTGCTATCCTAGGGAAAGTTGAATGCAGAAGAAGAAAAGAAAGATGAAACATGAAATGGATTTGATAAAGGAAGCCATAGCCTTGAATTTAGAAGAGCTGAGCAGGGCTTTCATTCTTAGGGTAACTATGAGTCAGAGAAAACAACAGCAAGAACTAATGTTCCCTTTTTTAATCTTAAAAATGGGGGAGAATTTCCCATGGTGTGTGGCCCACAAGAATCAGGGAAAGGTGAAAGGACACCCATGTTTGTAGAGTGGCTACTTATGCATTATTTGAAAAGAGCCCTGACTATAGAAAATAAGTGTTTAGCTGGCAGTCCCCTCACCATGGCCTGCTCTTTAATAAATGTACAGCTGCAGAGGCAGGCACAAGGTCCACCATGGAGCTACTACAAGAGAGCATCCCTGTGATTGGTTATCCTTCTCCCAGTGCTGAGGCACACTTGTCTCATAATGCAGTATCTTTATGCTGGTGGCTTCCCCACTTGCACAGTATTTCATTAGCTGTTCACGTAAGGCAACAAGCAACCATAGTTTGCTTGCTCATTTATCACAATCTACCCAAAAGATGATTGTTTAAATGTTATTGCAGTTTCTGTTCTCCCTGCTTAGTCCTTCCACTGTTGACAAGTATCCCAACAGTCACTGAACCTGAAATTCAATCTGAAAAGGCATTGCTACCTGTCCATGTCACCTGCTTCTTCTTCTTCACTGGTATCCACACAGAGGCTGGATGGACCCCATGGTAGTTTCAAATCCTGAATTCAGACAACACAACAAGCCATGGTGTTATGGAGAAACCATAAGACAACCCATTGTTTCTTATTATGGTTTCTAAAGAGCAAACTTGCCATGGTGTAATACCATGACTGGGTTTAGACAACACAACAGACCAACAATGGCTAAACACCCCCAACCATGTCATGTTTTCTGAACCCAAACACTGGCTGACAGGAGCATGGGAACTGCATTTCACTTTGAAAGTACTCAAGGAAAGGGAAGAACTTTCCATGTTGAAGCCATTTTAACTGGCAACCCCATGTCTGCTTTAAGAGTCAGTCTTCACAAACAGAGGCACGTTTCCAGCATATATTTTGGGATGAGAATTCTTTCAAAGAATCACCTCTCTTTATTTTCTAGCATCAGCTAGAAAAGCACAGGGAAAAGGTTCCTGGCTTTCATTCTTTCTTTGAAGTGATATGCACACCAAGTTTAATTGGAGTCAGTAACTTTCAGTGAGTGATAGCAAGAGAAGCTGCTGAGAGAACAAATATTGGAAAGCCACATCCATGGCCCATGCTATTGTTTAGAAATATATATGTGTGTGTCTGCTTCAAAGGCATCTATCTCACTCTGAAGGCTGACTATGAGCAGTCCAATGATACTGGAAAGATTGAGACAGACAGTGGAGTGAGATTTGTAAGCTGCAGTTTAGCATTATGGGAATAAACCTGCTTTCTCCCATCCCTTTTCTTTAGCACAGCCATAAGAAAACATCTGCTTCCTGATTTAAATCACAGTTTGTCATTACTTCTGAATGAACGAGTGTGGGTAATTTAATTGCTGATTTATTGGAAACAAGTCTGGTTCAGAAACTCCCATTTGATCTTGGTCAATAGGAGCAGCTCCACCCAATACTCCCCACAGCATCCCCCTAAAAAGTTGTCTATACCCAACGTCTGTATTCATTGGTATTTAGAGCAGTTGCATTCTTAAGTGCAACAAAATAAGGATGTGCAAAATTTAGGGATTCTAGCAAGAGTCCAGCAGAGGAGCAAGGGGAGGGTGTGTTTGAGAGAGAGAGAGAGAGAGGTGGGGGGAAGAGCGTTGTCTGTCTCATTAAGTATAAGAAAACTTTTAATGAAGAGGTTTCACTGCTGTAATTTGCTTGACAACACTCACTTTCTGATTAGGGTACTTGTTGCAACTCCCATCTCAATATACAGTGCCACAAAATTCAGATCATCATGACAGAATTGAATTTATCCTCATTTAGTACTGTAATTAAAGTGCATACACTCAACCTTGTTCTTGTCTCCTTTTATATTTTAACCCAAATGCTACTTACATTCCTGGAATTTATTGTTGTTCCCAAATGACTATGTTTTGATCTATTACCATTAGGCTAAATATGTGAGTAGGATAATTGAATGACTCACGGCATAGCATCAAGATTCCAGGTAGATATAGTTGCCATCATTCTTTGGCTGTTATTCCTTCCTTTAAGAGTGCCGACATGTTAGTGAAGGGTAACTGCATCCCAGTATCATCTTCAATTTAATATAGCCCAAGTTTGTACAAAACGTCATCATCTTCCTGTCAGTATAATTGGGATTCTATATGCGTTTTGGAAACTCAATTCACTCCCTAAACAACATCTCACTTCATGTCATAAGTAGTCATTGTTTGCCTGTTTTCACTGTCAGCTTGCAAATCATCTTCTGGAGCACGTAGAAAAATAATTAAGTGGCAAGAAATCAGCCATCCATATCAGCACAATTGAACGCTATATCAATAACAGGACATATACTTGAAACCTCAGCTCAATAGGAGTTGAATCCACCTTCTTTCTATGCCAGACACCTCATTGATTCAAGTACAAAAAATCTTTAATTACCAAGTAACAAGAACTTTCAGGTGTTCAATTATCCACCAGATGGAGCCCATATAGTATCTGAGAACAAGGGAAACATATGGAAATTAACAAGGAAAAATGAGTACATTTTTTTATTAAAAGGCTACAAGATTGGTGCAGTGTAGATTATGCCAAGATCCATATGCTGATAGAACAGCCTAAGAAGATGTTATATGCCATATACCTTGCTTCTTCAGTATCCCAGTTCATTGAAATTTTCATTCAGAAGTAAATCTTATTCTTAGTAAGGAAGGCCACCCTCTAGTCCTTCACCCTTTTACTACGAAAGAAAAAAATAATAAATCATATTACATATGGGGGGACAAGCAGAAACCCATGCCTCCTTCCCTTTGCTCTTCTCCCCCTGCCCCCCCCATCCCCAACAATTTGGTGCTTTTTTCAATGTTTGCATAGTTCACCACCACTAGATACCATTCTCCAAGGCCAAAATGCCTCTCCAAAAGCTTAGTAACTGGCAATAAGAACTTTAGTCTAAAGTTTTCTGGTATTTTGGGTTCTCCCAACTTTTGTCTTCACTCCTGCCCACCCTTGGAAGGTGGGTCCTAAGCAAGTCTTTGAAATGGAAAATAGCCTCCACATGGAGAAGCTCATGTACCCCCAGCCTAGTAAAACATTCACACAGATCTACATGCCTTTTCCAGTAAGAGTCGGTGTTAAGCCCTTTTCAGTCATCACCCCACCCACTGCCAGCATCACCCAGTAGACCTGAGAAAGAGCCTTATTGGAAATCCCAGAGAGATACTACCAGTTAATGTAGGCAGTGCTAAACTGAACCTTCAACAGAAGGCATCTTCCTGTCTTCCTGAGATCAAGAACAAGCCCACTGCCTCTTCTTTTTTCTGTGTGTCCCCCACTGCCAGTCCTGTGGCCCTCCATATATCAGGGAGTTACTTTTCTTGCATTTCCTGTGTTCGGAGTTACATCAAAAGCCTATACAGGCAGAGCAGGCTTTGGTCCTATAACTAATTACCAGTATCACTTCAGTCCATAGGACCTTATCCTATGAATACTTACAGAGCAGTCTAAGCAGCCCTGATCTGCACCAACGGACTATGATGATCATGTGAGATAACAAGGATCAGTAAAAATTTTTATTGCTGTACTTGTGTTATTGAGCTGTTATGTTCAATTAAACAGTGGGGAATAGTACATGTCCCTTGGTGGATAGGATACCCTTGTGACAGATACATAAACCTGTCATGGATAAATTATATCACATTGATTACAATTATTCTGCTTTTAACATGGCTAAAACTGGATCTTACCACAGGGGTTTTATAGCATTAGGAAACATAAAGTTGGACTCTAAAGTCTGACAGGGAAGGAACACAGGAACCATCCTACTGGTATGGACTAACTTCAACACTCATTTCTCAAAAAGAAATCTGGCATTAGTGGAGAGGGATACACTGATAGGCTATGCTGGTATTCAGAGACACCTGGTACCTCAGTGTCACCAGCTATAAGGGGATTAGAATCCTCAAGAAGGTCAAGGATTCTCTTGGATATCTGTCATTCCACCCATATTCTAGAATGTGTATTTTAAAAACTTAGATAGATCCTACACCAATACCCAAACAAACCTCCAAATCTGAAGATTTTTCTTGCAACTTTGCAGCTGAGAGTGCAAACAAATGCCTACTGCAATTTTGTGTCTATTTTTGTGTCCATTCTGAGCTTCCTTTTTCACAGACTATCCCAAGCTTCATTTATATCTTGTACAAAGGAGCACGTGAAATGCAAGAAAAGTTGTGCTTTGTATGAATTTCTGAATATTCCATCAATCTTTCCACTCCTGATCCATTATAGCAAGTCTTTACTGCAAGTCTTTACATGGTTTGGTTCTTCAGATGGCATAGTGAAGTAGCCACAGCAGGTAAATGGCAATGCGAACTCTCTCTCTACACAAGGAGTTGCCAACTATACAGCTGCACTCATTTTTTGATAACTGTTTGAAATGGCACTGTTTGACATAACAGAGATTTTCTCATGCACATCTCTACTTCCAGTGGCATTTCCTTCTAAATTGTAACCAGTTGCTTATACTGATGTGTGAACTCACCCTGGGTACATTCATCATTTACTTGAAAAGTAATATATGTGTTCATGTCTGCTTGAATGAGACTTCCTCTTTAACATGAAATCCCGATCTATGCATACAATTCTGGCACAAGCAGGTGCATCTCAGCAGCTGTAGTGTGAGTGCATTGTGACATCATTTGTCGCCATGCTAAAGAGTCTGCTTCCGACTAGTGTCCATGTGGGCTGCCTGCAGGATGATGTCACAGGATCATTACTCAGCAGCATCAAGCACTGGCATGAAAATGAACCCACAGAGTCATCTCCCTCCTTGAAGCCAGAGTTGTAGCAGTGGGGATGACAAGGAGGGAAGCCACTGAGATGACTCCATTGAGTGTTGGGATCCAGGGGTTGGTGCTGGGACTACTGAAAATGAACACTTTTATTGGACACACTTTGAAGCTCACCATCAATTCCGGCTTAACAGCAAGTTCCAGTTTCTCTAGTATGGCAGGCATCATACCTTTTGACCAAAACTAATTACAGACCTTACTTTCCCATCCTCAATTTGCTAGTTCAACATGAGTGCCAGATGGAGTTCAGGTTCAGCTCACTTTTGACAATTGGCAGTACCCTATCGCTGGGCAAGTGTTTTGGTGTTTAAAGATGTTTCATTTATAGGGGTATCTGCATCATGATGTTTTCAACAAAGGAGGTGGGGGCAAATTTACTTCACAAAGATTTACACACAGCAATCGCTTCTCCTACTTTAGGAGAAGTAGGACACTGTTAGTTTGTCACACTCTGCCCTGTCACTCAGAATTGGCTAGTAAGGAGCTCTGTCCCCTCCTGATCCCACTTCACCAGCAGCTTGACCCTCAGATCCCTGCTTATCATGCTGTAGTCATTTTCTCCAGTTTAGGCAGTGATAACATAGTTGCCAGCAGATGCCTGGCATCCAACAAGCACTGAACAGACAAATGCCCCACTCAGAAATAAGTAGGCCGGTTGTTCTACGTCAGAATGTAGCTAGTTACTTTAGAAGTTCCCATTATGTTTGCTGCAATAAAAAGACATCAGTTTGACGCATTCTGCATACCTTTCACTTTTTAATCATATTCATCTCTGCAGATACAGTTAACGAGATTGCAACTTTAACACAATTTTTTTACAGCAAAATAATGTTAAAGGATTGCAATTAGTGCCTTTTAATACAAACAGTTTCATTTGTGAAATAGGATTTTAAGTGATAAGCCATCTGTTGTTCTCCCTTCTAATGGTTGCAACTTCTTACATATTTTTAATGGTGATCCTAATTTAGATCATACTTCATCATTGGGAAATAAATAGATACAGGACTGCTGTTTGTTCCCATCATCATTTTATGCATTAAATGCCAAATGCTCATTAGTTCTTGCAAGAAGAACTATAACAACTCAACATATAGAATTTTGCATCTCAATAACTTAGAGAAAGCTTGCCTTTGTGTAATGGGTTTGCACAATAACATAATCCCGAACAAAAGAAATACAAAAAAACAAGCCACTGCAACATCTTTGCTTAAAAATCAGAAACACACAATGCATATTGCTGTCTTTAAGCACTGCAGAAACTTTAAAAACTGGAAGAGAATGCATATTAAAAGACAAATAACCTGACCTTACACAATTTTCCTTGAAAGCAGAAACAAATTATTTTAGAGTACCATTGAAGATCAGAAAAGAAAGCTTCTGTGAACTATTGAATATTTTAAGCAATGTTGTTCATTTGCAGAGTCAAACCTGGTTTGTGCATAATGCTAACCAATGCTTTATTTTCCATAAAGAAAGCCACTGCTCTGAGTTTGCAAGAGTTGAGCAGGGCTGTCAAGGATAGGTCATTTTGGAGGAAAGTCATTCTTAGGGTTTTTATGTCAGAAGCAACTTGATAGAACACAGTAACCACGATAATGAATTCTAGGTTGTCATAATGTGGGAACCCAACTATACTGACAAACCATAGTTTGCTAACCAGGAACAACCAGAAAGAGAAAATCTGGTTTGTTGTTGAATTTTAAACTCTGGCTGTTTAAATGCTAGGCTGTTTAAATACTGGGCTGTCATCACAGATTTATGAGTTATTGGTGGGTTGTTTTATGAGGCTATAGAGATAATGGGCAAGAGCAGTAAACTAAAAACAAGCAAACAAAGATTCTAAATGTGGATGCTCTACATGCCAGTGCTATAGAGTTGCAAAGGCATTTGTAATACAAGGAGAGAATGAGCAAAGGAGGTGAGAAAGAAAGAAACCCAGCATTGAGAAAACAAAAAATGATTTGTTTAAGTACTCTGCCCAACAAACTGTGGGTTAAATAAGCCCTAGGATAGCCCCATGTCTCAGAGTGGATCCAATACTTTATTGGGAGAACATCTGTCCTGAAAGGTAGCAAATAAATATTTAAATAAAGAAAGCAAATTAAATAAAGGAAAGAGTCAGGTCTGGGAATCTTGGAGCCAAACAAGACAATACAGTAAATACACAGATATATTCAATGAATCTGATTTTTGTTATCTAAATAGCAGCTACAGGGAACTGAGTGGGTTCAGGAGGTTTATCCTTTTTCCATTTCATACTTCTGATCAAAATCCTCCTGATAAACAGTTCTAAAACCTTGTGAAAAGGACATGATGCAGAGATGAGAGCAGTGCTTGATTTCCATTTTCACTCTATATCCCCATTCTCCCTCAAACCAGCTTTTCCCAGAGCAGGAGCAAATGTGCAGTCAGAACATGCCTGCAAGGAGGTGGATTTACAGCAGCAGGTGGAGAGGCGGTCAGGTACATAAACAACCACCACTCCAAATGGTGCTGTGCACTGGAAAGTCCTTCACTGAATGCATAGGTAGGCACCCGAGGCAGGTGCCACTTAGGAACTGCCAGAGGAGAGCTCACTATATTTGGGTGTGAACACTGGACAGTAAAGAAAGCTGAGAGGAAAAAAATGATACATTTGAAACATGGTGCTAGAGGAGAGCTTTGTGAATACCCTAGACTGATAGAAAGATGAAAAAGTGGATCCTATATCAAACCAGGCCAGAACTTTCCCTAGAAACAAGCATAGCAAAACTGAGACTGTCATATTTTGGACACACCATGAGAAAGCAAGATTCCCTGGAGAAGATAATCATGCTAAGGAAATTTGAAGACAAAAGAAGAAAAGAAAAACCAAGTAAGAGATGGATGGATTTTAAGGAAGCCACACTCTTGAGTTTACAAGAGCTTAGTGGGGATATCATGGACAGGACATTTTGGAAGGCTTTCATCCATACAATAGCTATAAGTCAGAGACAAGTGGACAGCACGTAACAACAAAAGAGAGGAATGCATCCAAAAGATGAGGGCACCACTTGCCTGAAGGAAAGCATGATGCCTCCCCTTCCAATACAGAAATCTACTAAAATGGCATCTGGGTCTTGCTCCAACAGTGAAGATGGAACAGCATTCTCCACTATACCTGAGGGCAGCAGCCTGGCACAGAGGAGCACAGAGCAGAAAGCAGGATACATATGGCTAGTCCTCCAAGTACCTATTGACTGGTAGGATAAGCCTTGTGTGAAACCTAAGACAGCTGAGAGTTTCTGGATCCCACCCCTATTCCTGAGAGCTATCATACTCTCTCACCTGCCCTTGATTCCAGGTGATCTCCTCCTCTTCCAAGCGATGGTGGCAGGCAGGCATGGGGTGGGGTTATGAACAAGGGTATTCTCCCCTCCCTTCTATTTCTGTGTTATACTGATTAGCGGCTTGCAGACACGCAACATCCTGTCATTGAGGGAGGATTCCATTCTAATCCTTAAAAAGATGTGCTGACTGTAGAGGAGTCACTTCCACCTTGCCAGAAAAGAGGAAGTGTATCACCAAAGAAAGGTGACAATAAAGGTAGTGATCTGCATCGCATTTGCAAATTTAGAAATAATAACTATATTTTAAATAGAAGTATAACCCATCTCATGTTGGAGGAGATGACTCACCACATGAGTGATGTGTCTGGTCAATCTGCTATCCAGGTGCTCTCCATTGATCACTGACTGGATGACAATAGAAATCACGCAACTAGAGGGGTGGATAGTGGAACTGCTGGCAGAATGTGGAAGGAAAGGTCATGTATACATGAGCTCTAGTAAACCTCATCACATCTCTCCCTCTCCCTCTCATTGAACTTGTAGTCTGCCCCTCTTAGCCATAAGGCTCTCTGGGCAACTCACAATACATTATACAGCAACAAATAAAATAATTCAATTCACAATACATTTAAGTAAAGATAATAAGATAAACAAAAAGCAATAAAAGCAATAAGAGGGGAACACAAAAGTAACTCATCCAATGGATAAAAACATTTCAAACAACATTTCAACTAAAATAGAATAAAATTATAAATAAAATAAAAATTGTCTGGCAGCTAAACATTCATAACATGGCAGTAGCAACAATAAAACAAATATAAAAACAATCAAAATTCATTCATCAAAGCAGTTACAAAAAGGAATGTTTTCAATTGGTATCTAAAAGAAGATGCCGAGTGCAGTTCTAATGGAAGTGAATTCCACAAGTGGGGAGAAGAGGCCTTTCTTCCACCCATATCCCCCTTATTTCCTTTGGGGGAAGGATTTGGAGAAGGACCTCAGATGAAGATTCACTAAATGGGTTGGGACATATGGCGATACGAATCATCAATGTATGAATCATCTCCCCACTGGGGGCCATCTAGGACCAACATTGTCATCTTTTTTGGTGCCAGGTTAAGATGGTCTACTACTTCCAGGCATTTAATGGCATGTGATGGGACATGTCAGCTGTTTTCACAGGTCCATTTTTTATTATTGAAAGAATTCCAGCTGTTTAAACTTTAAAATTTTGCATAATGAAATGTATGTTGTATTTTATTGCATCTGTGCTTTCTGTTTTGTGACTGGTTGGGAAATTCTCAGCAAGCTTGAGCTATTGTTCAATAGAGAAAAGAAATTAATAATAATAACAATAATAATTTTCAATAGAAGACAATGTCATCTTGATCCCCTCTTAAACATTTTGAATGTGTGTGTGTGTGTGTGACATCAGACATTAAGTCAATACACTAAATGCAAGCCAAGACAAAGGGAAACTGCATTTTTGGTGGTCCACACCTCACCAGCTATCACATTTTTGGGGGGGCAGGGGGGGTAATATAATACTGGCAGAAGTATTGTCTGCTTCATTTGCATCCTAAGGATGAAAATTCAGCAGAAGAGACAGGGATGCATCCTCTCCAGTGACAGATAAAATGTGAAAAACACTTCAGGGGCTATGAAATGCTGTAAACAATGCAGCTCCTAATATAGGAAGAGATCGGTAGTTACAGATGCATCGACTTGATGTGTTTTCCCTCTATTACCTTGACTTCTACAATCAGCAGACCATCTCTGAATGATTCTTCATTCTGGCAATACACGGTGAATAAAAAGTAGCAGAACTAAAAACCATAAATGTGCAGGGATTGCCTAGCAGAAGGAGATTACATCTTGAGGGTTTTATATTCCTGAATGTTAAAGCAGCAGCACTTGTGCTTCATTATAGCCTTCTGGATATTTTTCTGTCTACCTCTAAAAATGTTTGTTACAGGGATAAAAAGTTCAGTATTTATTGAAATAAATAAGTCAGCACTGGATTTCCAGATAGAGAATACATCAATAAACAAGTAAAAGGAACAAAAAGGAGAGTCAGAGAAGCATTTCTTAAATAGGGTTAAGTTGTAACAGATGCAGTGAATTGCATAAAACAAAACTCATATTTCCATCAAAGCCTTTAAGACATTGCTAAAGGATGTGGCTTTATTCTCCATGTTACTTTAAATAGATAGGAGTTGAAAGTCATGGGGGGAAATCCATGGAAGAAACAGGATCAAGATGTATGCATGACCCAATCAAAACATTGGAGATTACCCAAAACAGATGATTAGCAGCTGATCCAGTGTGTCTGCTTGTAATTCTCTGAAACTAGAAAATTTCAGGCATCCTATCAAGGATAGAAGAACCATAGAAGCAAATTTACCTCCACACTTTTCCCATGGTGCAAAGACTTACACTGCTAGTTTCAGCAATATAAAACTTTTGCACCTTGACATAACAGTAGGACACATTGCATTCCAGTGGAACATAAATCCTTCCATCCAAATTTAGTGAGCACTGACTCCAAGGCCAAGTCTGTGACCTTGGAACAGCACCCAGCACAGAACAGACCATGCCAGCTCTAAAGGAAGAAAGAGGGCATTCTAATTTGGAGTCCCAGTTCTGAGTTCACGGTGTGTTTCTGAGGGTGGAGCTGGGGCTCCAAATTTCCCAATGGAGGTCTCAGATCTGTTTAGTGGTTGGCCACAAGCTAGGTTATTCTGCAACCCAACTGTCTGAGGAATGCTGGGAGTTGTTGTCCTTTTCCTGCCTAAACATGCCAAAGATTGCATACTATATTGGTTTGAAATTAGCACTAACATGCTAAAAACTTCCCATTATTAACCAAGGAAATGCAGAGAAATAGCAACTTAATTGTGCCCCTATTTGCATTATCAGTACAATGGACAGCAGTGCATATAACATGTAAGCTTCATCTCCTTCTACAAATCAATATGAGCCACCAATTTAAGCTCATCAATGTGCTAGCCCTTTGCAACTGGATCTGCCTGAGTCATTTGATAATAGCATGTGTGTGTTCTTCATAACTACCAGGATTTACCAGAACCTTCTGGCCCTGAAAATATGCTGCATTTATTTCTGTGATGAATAGGAAGTAAATAAAAGGAAATAAAATGAATCTCTGCTATGAATAGAATTCCAAACACTCCATTCACTTCTATAATGGGCTTTATTTAAATTTTCCTATATTATTGCATTTGAAAAAGCTAGTTCCATAGGCAGTTTTTCAGTTCTCCACCCACCCTTCTTGATTCTCTTACATTTTTCAGAAGCTGATTTTTCCTACTTCCAGATATTTCTCCTAGAAATTACAAATTCTGCTTTCAGAAATGCTGCCAATGTATTGTTTGCTTGTCAAATTGCTTTAAAGGCTAGACAATACTATTAGGCATGGTAACAAAATGATGGATGGGTAGCTTATTCCCACCTGCTGCTTTGTTACTTGGTATAAATGTGGCTTCTTTCTTGCATGGCTTGATTGTCAGTAGCAAATCAGCACCATCACTTAATCACAGCAGAAATTAGTGCGTGGCTTTTTTATTGAGAAATGCTTCTATGGAATGTATGTTACCTTACTGAAGGGAAAAAAAAACCCCCAAACACTGGGGGGGAAATCACTTTTGTGAAGGTTTATAGAGGATGCAGTCCAGTTCCTAGCTAGATGCAATGAAAATGTACGGCTTAGTTCAAGCCAGATTTGTAGTTACTGCTTTCAATGCAAGAGATAAGAGAGTCATAGGGAAACTTCACGTGACAGTAATCACTTTGTGTGTGGCTGGGGTTATTATTTCTTTTGACTGTTCTGTAAATATGCACAGCTCCAATTTGGATGGGGACCATGAAGCTTTGGAAAAACAACCTCCCCTATTCAATTCCCCCCACCTTTTGAGGAAATAGAAAGAGTCAGTGAAAGAAGTCAGTGTAAGCCTTCCCCCACTCCTTATTTTTAGCGCATCATTTGGGGGAAAGTTTTACTCTCCCTTCCCAAATATTGGGGCCCCAGGCTGAACTGGTACTGTACATGCTTACACAAGACTAAAAGGTAAGTTAAGTGTACTTAGGTTCTCAAGGCACAAGAAGGTGCTCTCCAAAGATTAAACATCATAGTGGGTTCTTACCAGGAGAGCTGGAGGAATGCAAAGTCTGTATTTGCCTCTTTAACCTCCAAAGGCTTCCCAGCATTTGTCCTTTCTTTCCCCTTCATTTTTATGACCAGTGTGTCTCTAAGCCCAACCATCCCTCCCAACCAGAACCAGGATCCAGGAAGCTGTTAGATCCAGCAGGTCCATGATTTTCCTCCTGTTTGACCACTGGCCCACCCACAGCTTTTCTTCTTCTTCCTCTCTGCACTCTATAGAGGAAGCTGCCACCAGGAATTCCTTGGTGGCTGAATGTGACTTGCAGGGTTGAGGGTGAGGTGATCTACAAGCCAAGCTTTCCATCCAAGGCTTGAAGCTCTGTCTATAGCCTGGGGTTGGAGGAAGATATGTAGCACTTGATGGCCTCTCAGATGATGTCCTGGGGCCATTGAGTCCCTTGTTTAGTCAGCCTGGTTCTTTTGCCTTGCTAACTCACATACAAGGTAGCCAGCTTTGGCCAGCTAAGTATCACTGGGTTCACACACCCATTCCAATATGGAAGGGTCACTGACCTTCTAAACAGCACCACACAGAGAGATACATAATATTTGTGGGGCAAACCAATCTTGTCCACCCTGATGCCCTGGAAGGCTATACTGCCATACAACTATTTTTCAGAAGGTGTTACTTTGAAATCTGGTCTTAGGGAGGATTGTAATCCCCAGGAAAAAATAAAGGGGGGTCACAGTGCCTGTAAAGGGATCATGGTTTCAGCAGAAGGGAGGAAGAAATCAATCATGCCAGAGTTCAAATGGGTGAGGGATAAATGATGGGGAATTTGGTCATTTTAGGGCACTATCAACCCACTGTGCCTTATTGCCAGGATGAGTTGCTATGACATGCAAACCCACCCAGTGGCACTTGACAACATTGCAGATGAGGACATCTTGCAAAACTGTTTTACATGTTCAAGCAATATCCTTTTTTCATGACCTTACTAATTTCTTCCAGGCCCAGCTACAGGCTGTTAGTGATTTTGAATGCCCTCTGAGTTTCATGTCTTTTCTTGGTTTTAGCATCATTTGTAATATCAGTTTCAACACTCATTTAACTTCAGATTCTGTGCAGTGCATGGGTAATACGAATATGGGTGCAGCTGGGCAAAATCTAGAATGAAGTTCATGGTAGCCCGTAGCATACAATGTTTACATAGACCTATAACATTGGTCCTTCTGTACTTACATGTTTTCCACTGTCCTTCGATGAAGCTGCAGAAACGTTGAACACAATACCAAAGGGGGAAAAGAACTAATGAACCAAAACAAGAATAATCAGACCATTTATTCAGAAGAGACTCAGAAGTTGGACTGTGACCTGCTGAGCTCATATTAACTCAATATAAGATGTATTGCAAACAGAAAGCCCAATCCTCAGTGTGAAGTCTCACTGGTACAATTGAAGAGAGTCTTAACATTACCCCAAACCTTATTTTTACTTATGTTATTTATCACATGTCTATTCTACCAAAAGCCAAAGCTCAAGGGTGGTTCACAAAAACTAAAAGCACAAAATACAACATGATAAAATGTGATATAAAACCTTTACAATTTTAAAATGTAATAAACCACATCAAAAACCAAAAAAGGGAGAAAGGTCAACAAAAGAATGCCGAAGGAAGGAAGGAAGGAAGGAAGGAAGGAAGGAAGGAAGGAAGGAAGGAAGACCTGGAGAAACAAAAACACCTCCACCTGGCACCAAAAGGACTATGCAAGAGCGTTCCATAACTTTGGAACCCAACACTTCAGCTTCTAGAAATATGATTTGCAAGGCCCTCAGAGCCATTGGAGCATGAGGGGATAGAACATGCACCAAATTAGACACCTGGTGGGTCGCTGGTCAGTTTTCAGAGGTTCACCAGGCACCTGCTGGTTGCAGGAATAATTGTAAAGAATGCCAGTCTAGGTGGACATTAGTCCTTCTTGTATCCTTGCAACACTCTGCACCAATGATCACATTACCTCTCATGTTGGACCTCATGCTAGGGTCATATCCAGCCCAAATCTGGACCTATACCTTTCCCCAAATAGCCACACCTGCTTTCCTTGATGCTACACACTATCCACTAATATGTTGATGGTTTCTCAGCTTTTGCATGGTTTCTCTGTGTTTTAAATGATTGCAGTATCTCTTTTATGGGTTTGTTACCAGCAATAAGAATTTGAAGCTTAAAAGCTCTGGCATTGTGGCTCCATCCCTTTTGCCTTTGACTTAGCTTACCACTGGAACACAATTATTGGGCTGCAAGAATTTCAACAGTCCTTCATAGAGATTCGATATGCCACTCATGGCAAGTTTTCCACTTTCTGCTTTTCTGTCTCCTCATGATCTCTTAATTTCTCCATAATGGAACATGTGGAGTAACCTGGATGGGTCCAGAGGGAAAGGGTTTATATGCACAATCATCTCCACTAGAGGATTTAAAGTATTGTAAAAACCAGCTGTGTTATTTTGAATTGCCACAAAGTAGAGTTAACGACCAGATCATGACCACATTAACTAGGTGTATGATTCTGAATTTCTAGAATAAAGTAGCCAACACAGTGCCCTGACTGGGCATGAGGCCTAGGAAAAGTAAACAGGAACATGGTATTCTCTCTCTCTTCTGGGCCTCACCAGGCAAGGGAAAGAGATACATCAGGACCATGGACAGCACCTTGCAGAAAGTGACAGGTGGAGTATTCCCCCACTAAGTAACTGATGTCCTAACAAAAGACAGAGGTCAACTCAGGCCTCCAGAGTCCTGACAGAATTAGGATCTAGAAGTATATTTTAAAGTTGAGGAACACTTACATATATGTATTGATAACAATTAAAATAAATGTCATATTCATTTGTAAAAATTACTAAAGATCTGCATGTGTTCTTATTTTACTCAACTTGATTCATACATTCCTTTCCCTCATACATTTCAGTGTGGTGGCTTCTCCAGTCAAGATATATTCCACTGAGTTAAAGAAGGCTTGATAATGAAACCATTTATGTATACATCATTAACCAAACAGACATTAATAGTTCTTTTTGGTTTCATCACAGATATATATATATGGAAAGTTGATGTTTTGTAATCTTATAGATTTTTTTCTAAAATAGATTGCTCCTCTGTTTTTGCACCAGCATTTTTGAACAGCCATTTGTTTCTATTCTACTCTTACAAAAATCAATCCCTAAAAGTAGAATATTCAGTTATTGTTTATTGTCTGTTATTGTTTCTGTGTTGTGGCAGTACAAAGATAGCAAGGTACCTTTTTTCAACGTGGATTTTTTCAGGTGTTTTCAACTGTAACTCTCAAAATCCACAGTAAACATGGTTAATGATCAGGAATGATAGAAGCTATAGTCCAAAAGATCAGGAGGACACCAGGTTAAGGAAGGCCATGCTAGACAGTGCTAGCTCACTATGACACATCTGCTTTCTACCCTTCTCATCATGACTAAACACATAGAGAAGATGCTGGAGATGGTGTGGTAGCAGTAGTATGTCTCCTACGAACTATTCTCTCTCATACACCCGCACATTCACTCAATCGTTGTACTCCAAGTGCTACATCACACTGGGTGAGGATCTTGGATTAGCAGGTATATTAAGCATTGGAATGTCCAGTCTTGGGTGGGCTTCTCCCTGTCCTTCTGAACAAATCGGGACAAAATTTCTAACTAAAAGTCTGTATTATGTTAAAGTTGACCCACAAAGCTAGTTTTCTTTACAAAGGAAGAATATTTCTTAAGTCAAATACACAGGACACTAGCAAAGTTAGACTCCTGACCATTAGGGAAATGTGGCTTAATGGTCAGAAGTTGTAACCGAATACTTCTTCTCCCTTCCAGACTAAAAAGAACTCATTCCACTTACATGGTGACTCCACTGCTTATGAGCCTGCAATAGCTGATTTTTCTCAAGTGGAATACTTTCTTTACCTGACACCACATGATTGGACTAATGATGTTATCCTGCTCCCATACCACTCAATTTACTCACTACAATTTCCCACTGAACTTTCAAACTATATGTTGGAATTTCTCCATATTTGTCAGGCTTACCTCTGTGTCATTTGTGCTGTAAATTCCAACCCCACCTCATTTTTCACCTATAAATGTGAATCCAGGTCAACAAGCCTTGAAGACTGTATTATAAGAGGATTAGGCCCAATCTCTATAGTACTTTATGAAAAGAAGGATAAAAAGAATTATTCAAGAATTCTGCTACTACTTTGAAAGATGGTTTCTGTACTTTTACCACCAAACATGCGTTAGAAGCCCCAGTTCCTACCCTTAACCAACCTTATTTATTTATTTGCTGGTTTGATTTGTACAGTACCTTTCTACAAGAAATGGCACTCAGAGCAGCTTATAATAACTAACAAAACCTGATAAAAACAATAAGTAAATAATTAAATCTGATAACAATTAAAAATTAAACCAATTCCACTGTCAAGCTCCTGCACAGTTAATTCACAGGCCAAAAAATGAAGACTTGAAAGGCAGTAAATTATCTTTGGGTTTGACTTCTACCTTTTATTATTATTATTATTATTATTATTATTATTATTATTATTATTATTATTATAACATTTCTATGCCGCCCCTTGCCGAAACCTCGGGGCGGCTTACAACATGATAAAATACATTGAAATACAATAGTACATAATAAATTACCATTAAATATAACAATACAAAAAATACATTGATTTACAAATACAAAATTAAAATTATCAGTATAAAATAAAAATATAGGAGGAGAAAGAGAAGGAAGAAGAAGTTGCCCAGGCCAGATCATATGTTTTAACAATTGAAATGATGTTTAAATAAAAAGGTCTTTACCTGGCGCCGAAAAACCAGTAATGACGGTGCCAGGCGGACCTCTTTGGGGAGTGAATTCCATAGGTTGGGCGCCACCGCAGAGAAAGCCCTCCTCCGGGTACTTACTCTCCTAATTTCTTTCATGGAGGGTTCCCGGAGAAGGGACTCTCCCGCAGATCTCAAAGGGCGGTCGGGCATATACGGACGTAAGCGCTCGTGCAGGTAGCCAGGACCCAAGCCGTTTAGGGCTTTGTAGGTCATAATCAACACCTTGAATTGGGCCCGGGCTTCAATGGGAAGCCAGTGAAGCTGATGGAGGACTGGAGTCATGTGAGCATAACGCCCCGTCCCGGTCAGCAACCTGGCAGCTCTATTTTGCACCAATTGAAGTGTTCGGACTGTCTTCAGGGGAAGCCCCACGTAAAGCGCGTTACAGAAGTCTAGGCGGAAAGTCACCAGCGCGTGTGTCACCGTCGCCAGGCAGTCGTATTCCAGGTAGGGGCGCAGCTGATTAATCAGCCGAAGCTGAAGGAAGGCGTTCCTCGCTACCGCTGTCACCTGAGCTTCCAAAGAAAGCTCCGGGTCGAGGAGTACACCTAAGCTGCGGACCTTATCCCTAAGAGGGAGTGTTGCACCATTCAGGACCAGGTCAAATCCACCCTCTCCGAAACCCGATCCGCCAACCAACAGGACCTCCGTCTTGTCTGGGTTGAGTTTCAGTTTATTGGCCCTCATCCATTCCCTTACCTCGGCCAAGCACCGGTTCAGCACAGCCACTGCCTCACCTGGATTAGTGGAGAATGAGAGGTAAAGCTGGGTATCATCAGCGTATTGATGATTCCGCAGCCCACACCTCCTGATGACCTCTCCCAGCGGTTTCATATAGATGTTAAATAGCAGAGGGGATAGAATGGAGCCCTGTGGTACTCCATGGCATAGCTGCCATGATGTAGAGATATGGTCCCCCAGCACTACCTTCTGGAATCGACCGTCGAGGTAGGAGCGGAACCACTGCAAAGCAGTGCCTCCAACCCCCAATCCCGCAAGTCTATCCAGAAGGATACCATGGTCGATGGTATCGAAAGCCGCCGAGAGGTCCAGAAGAACCAACAGGGATGTACTCCCCCTGTCCTTCTCCCTGCACAGGTCGTCGTACAGGGCGACCAAGGCAGATTCAGTACTGTACCCGGGTCTGAAGCCGGACTGAAAAGGATCCAGATAATCAGTTTCCTCCAAGAGTGCTTGGAGTTGTCCCGCCACCACTCGCTCCAGCACCTTGCCCAGAAACGGGATGTTGGCCACAGGTCTATAGTTAGTGGCCATCTCTGGATCCAGTGACGCTTTCTTCAGGACCAGTCGTATTACCGCCTCCTTTAAAGGGGCAGGCACTCGACCCTCCCTCAGAGAAGCGTTAACCACTTCCAAAATCCAGGTCCCAATCCCGTGCTTGGAGTTATTTATTAACCAAGACGGGCAAGGATCCAATAGGCACGTGGTGGGACGTACTCTTCCAAGCACCTTGTCCACATCATTGGGCCGCAATAATTGAAATTCCTCCAGTAATTTTGGACCAGACGGTGGCATTGGCGACTCCTCAGAGACCTCTGATTCATTAGTGGAGTCCAGCTCGTGACGAATCTGAGCGATTTTCTCCTTGAAATGCCTGGCAAAGTCGTCACAGCGGGCCTTTGAGGGTGGCATCGGATCTTCCTTAGGACCCAGGCGAACCAGGCCTTGCACCACTCGAAAAAGCTCCGCTGGACGGCATTGTGAGGAGGCAATGGAAGCGGAAAAAAACTTCTTTTTCGCCGCCTTCACCGCCACAGCATAGGCCCGATAGTGGGCTCTCAAGTGTGTTTGGTCAGATTCATCCCGTGATTTCCTCCACCTACGCTCTAGCCGTCTCCCAACTCGCTTCATCGCCCGTAATTCAGGTGTATACCAAGGGGAAGAGCGGACTCTGCCTGGTGGGAGAGGACGCTTAGGAGCGATTGTGTCCACAGCCCTGGTCATCTCTCCGTTCCACAGTTCGACCAGAGCCTCGACAGGAGCACCAGTCTTGTCAGCCGGAAATTCCCCCAGGGCCCCCAGGAATCCATCCGGATCCATCCGGCTCCGGGGGCGGGCCCATACAATCGGGTCCGCACTCTTATAGAGGGAGAGGCCGCTCTCGAGCACAAACCTCACCAGGAGGTGATCTGACCATGACAGGGGAGTCAAACATAAGTTCTTCACCCTTAGGTCATCCTCTACCTGCCCCGTCGTGAATACCAGGTCCAGAGTGTGTCCACGTTCATGGGTAGGGCCAGTGACGTGTTGAGACAGGCCCATGGCCGTCATAGAGGCCATGAAGTCCTGAGCCGCCCCGGTCAGTCCAGACTCGGCATGGAGATTGAAGTCCCCCAGGACCAACATCCTGGGGGTCCTCAACACCAGGTCCGAGACGGTCTCTGTCAGCTCAGATAGGGAGACTGCTGGGCAGAAGGGTGCACGGTACACCAATAGAATCCCCAATCTGTCTCGTTCGCCCAACACCAAGTAGAGGCACTCCAGCCCTGGTCTCAAAGGGACTGGAAGACCCGTGAGAGAGATGGAGGCTCTGTAAACCAACGCGACTCCCCCTCCCCTCCCTTCTGGGCGTGAACAGTGTTGAACCAGATACCCGGGCGGGCACAACTGGGAGAGGGCAACATCCCCTCCCTCTCCCGCCCAGGTCTCCGTTATGCAAGCCAGGTCAGCCTCCTCATCCACAATCAAGTCATGGATGAGGGAAGATTTATTATTGATCGACCTGGCATTGAGCAGCAGCACTGTCAGACCCGAGGGGTGGTTGACAAGGCTACCTGGCGCCCTCTGGTTGGGGGCAGGATCAGAAGGAGGGACAGGTGTCAGCCATCTGTCCATCCTTCTTCTACGTGGACACGTTAAGCCCCTATTGTTGTAACGACCATTGCCCGTGACCACGCCAATAGCAGCCCCCGTGGGTTCCCCAGGATATATAAACGTCGACATGGCCAGGAATGACTCAAAGCACTAATTAAAGCAGGGTAAGATTATAAAGTAGGTCGGAGGAGGAGAAAAAGAACGATAAAAAGAAAAAAAAGAAAAAAGGGGATCCTTCCTCTTCCCTGAGAATCAGCAGTAGGCAAGCCTATTTCAACAAGAGTCCATGGCCAGCCCAGCCCCCCTCTCGTCCCCCCGAACGGCACCCCAAACGGCGGTGACCCCTTTGGTCGCCGCCCTTCGGCCGCCGCCCCGAGGCCGCCGGTCCCGGCCGTTGCTGCGGCTTTGACTCCGCAGGGCGCCTCCGAGACCCGCCCCGTCGCGCACCGCGCGCGCCCGATCACCTGGGCTGGCGGGCGGCGCTCTCCGGCGCCGCGTGCGGCCGCGCTGGCCGGTGGAGCTGGCTGCCGTCGAGGTCGCAGCCGCGTGCGTCTGCCTGCATTCGCTTGCATAACCTTCAAGGCTATTCTCCAGGTTGCCAATGAAATATTCAGTTTGGTCTAGCAGGTGCTCATTTTTCAGGCTACTTCCACCAGCTGATATTCAAGCTTCAGGTCTTTCCTCTGAAGGTTGTTTCAGGAGTCTATCTCTCCCACTTATAGATCTTTTTCAATTTCTTAGCTCCGTCACCTGGATCTTTTACCTTCTCTTCTTCCTGGCTCTTTTGTTCTTCAGGACTCTCAAATTTGCACAAAGACACTTCCTTACAAATTTCTCTCAGCCAAGTCTTCAAGTCAGCTATCCAGTCCAACTCCTTTTGAGTTTTGCCATTTCAGCCAATCAGTTTTGGTGCGGCCAGCATTCCATCTCCCCACCACTATTTAAAGTTTGGACCAATGGGCAACTTAGGATCAACATCCTTAGAATATTCAGTTGTTCTCCAGTCAGGAGGTACCAATTTTGACCCTACCTTCCTCTTTAGAAAAACAAAGCTTGGCTTCATTTTTACCTTTTAGTAGAAACCATAAGTCCCAATTCACCAGCCTACCATATATATAGTGCAACTTTCCTCAGGCATAAAATCCATTCAGATCTCCAGTGACTGAAACAAAACAGAACAATTAAACTTTTTCTCAGTTTTATTTCAGTTTCTACACAATCTCAAATACTGACCCTTCTTCCTTTATGCTGACACATTACAGGACTACCTTATTTGGTCCATCACACTAATATTTAAAAGGATTCAAGGAATCTGTCCTGGCACTGATCAATTTTCTTTTCATGAAGAGAGTGTACATATGATGAACAACTGAATTCATATTTTTAAAGTACTGAGTTTGCAATTTTGAAGTATGAATTCAGTTGTTGGTTGTATTAAGGGAGAGTGCATTTGTCATTGTTCTCTTAATAATGGAGAATACCCATTCTTAGTTAGGGCAATGCTAGATGATTACAAAAATGAAGAAGAAGCATAACTGTGTCCTTCTCAGAAAAGATTTCCTTGACAATTGAGCTGGCTATTTCTCATACCATGAATGGTAACCACAGGAATCTCTTCATGGCAAAGACAAAGTTATTTCCTCATGCATTAAATAATCAGGGCACTGTTATTACACTTCTGTTCTTTCAAAGAGTCTTCTCTCAATAAGAGACTCTTCCATATTTAAGGGCCTATTCCTAGGAACTCAGGGCTGAAATTTCACTAGTACTACTTGTGGTATGAGTTGCTTTATCAGGATTATCATTACTTACCATGATAATCATTACTTACCATGATTACCATGGTTTTTTACCATGGTAAAAAAACATACCTTACATAGACTGCAAGGTCTATTGAGATATTGAAAGAGTCCCTGGTTGCCAAAACTCTGAGTACGGTTGGTTGTTAAGACTTTGCTGCACAACAGTTTTCAAACTCCTTACATCAATAGGCCAGAAATACCCAAATGACCTGCTGCAAGTTTGTTCATTGGCTTGAAAGAAGTACTTTTCTCAGATAGATAGAGATAGATAGATAGATAGATAGATAGATAGATAGATAGATAGATAGATATGATACCCTGCTTTTCCTTTTACGAAAATAAGCTCAGAGTAGCTCACAAGTTAAAATCAATGGGCAGTATACAGGGTAATACTCCTCCTAGCATGAATTGCTCTGTGCTAGCATAAATTACATGGATCGCAATGCCAAGAGTGCTTGCTGGTGTAATAGCTTTTCTGAGACCCCCTTAGTAGCAATAAATGTAATTGGCATGGCATTGGAGGTGGCTTATGCTAGTGCAATGTCATTTATATCTGTAGCAGGATTGCACTGGTTACTGACCTTATGCCATGGGTCCTCAAACTACAGCCTGGGGGCCAGATCCAGCCCGCCATGCCCATTTATCCAGCCTGCCATGCCCATTTGGACCCACTGTGCGTGTGCCTGCACACACTCCCACCGCTGTCCACCTCACCCCACATGTGGGGAGGCAGTGGTTTGCTCGCTCGGAGAAAACAATCTCCCAGCGACCAAGCCACTTCCTCGTGCACCTGCCTCGCGGTCCATGCCCGCCTTGCCTCGCATCCCCTCACTGTGCACACCCACCCACCCCTGCCTTCCCTCGCCATGCGCCCCATCCCTGCCTCAGCGCACGCGTCCTCACGTGCCGCCCCTACTCCTCCTGCCAGACCACGTACAGCGCCGGCACCACCTTTCCGGCCCGCACCCAGGACTGGCAGCTTTCAACTGGCCCCCTGGTGGAAAATTTTGAGGACCCCTGCCTTAAGCAATGACCAGCGCAGTAACAGGAGACAAAACAACAACAAAAGAACAACAGCCAGGTATATTCAATAATAGTATTGCAATCAAATTAAAGATGGACTTCAAGGCCATATCAAATGAAACCATTAGAGGAAGTCAAGTTTGGCCAAGTTAGGTGTCAGAACCTGGAATATCTCCTTGTTGACAATGTCCTGTGAAGTCAGTACCACCACTGAAAAAAAGCCTATTCTTCCATAAATTCTTCTATTGCTTCCCCTCACCCTACCCATAGCCCAGAAATGTTAACAGTCAAAATGCAAACAGTGTTACTTAAATGGCATCTTGAGCAGCTTTGGGTTTGTTTGTTTTGTGGAAAGGTGGAATATCAATCAAATGAACATAACTAAATAAATAATGTCCTAAGACATTGTCTGTCTTCTTTCCCACTTCATTGAGGAAGGGCTTTGCCTAGGCAAAACATCTTGAGGACTTTGAGAATATTAAAAGGGTCCAATAAGATTAACAACTGTTCTTCAAGGTAACACGGTTCAGAGGACAGTAAGGAGAAAATTACTTTTAAGTTACAATTGAGAAGTATGGCAAACAGAGGGGGGAGCTAGAAACATAGGAGTTGTGATGCAAATCCATTCTGAAATGATTGTTCAGAGATAATCCAAAGAAGCTCTTAATTAAAATCTTATTGATGTATTGCATCTACAGAGATAATTAAATACAGCTTCAAGTTTTGCATACAAACATAGATTTATCTTGCCAAGGAAATAATTGAAAGGAAAGTACTTGGTAGATCAACAATGGTAGAGATAGGGGTGTGTGTTGTCAGAAGGCTTTGTGATTTGTGTTAAGTAGCAATTAACTGCAAAAGCTTACAAAACTGACCCAATGACAAGATTCAGCAGGGTAGTTTCCCCTCCTCTTTTTATACAAGCTAATAGTTTTTAAAAAATAATCCATTATCAATAAGCCTAGATAGCATCTCCCCACTCCTCACAATAGCCAATGCACTAGTCATCTAGTGGTTTTCCTTCAAAACAGCAGTAATTTAAAAGGATAATTGCTTAGAGTAAATTCATTTCAGCCCTACCTGCAATCATAGGACAATAACATTCAGTGCATCCCAAAGAGTCCACCTTGCTTAAACCATCATTAGGATTGAAGCTGGAGTAGTGACTAGAGTTTTGAACTCTGTTTAATCTGATCACTCTCTCCTAATTTAAAATGCTTCACATGGTTTTAGAGGGAATAAAAAGTGGTGAACAATGTACGACTGCATGGTTATTTGGAAGATAAGTGGGATATAAATGTAACAAATGCACAAATAAATAAATATACTCAACTTTCTTTTGAATGTGTTCATAATTTGTAGTATTATGTCAAACTATAGCGATGGAGAGAATGTGGAAAATGTGTGATAATGTTCTGACTTCAGTAATTCGATATGATGTGAAACTGTTATGTTTCATTGTAGATTAGCAACTTTTAAGGAAAAAGGCAAAAATGACATTCCATTAGCCTTTCAAATTATACAACATTTCAGATTATACACTGCAAACCTTGCCAATAGATTCTATTGCTCAGTTCTTCACTGTGTAGCTTGTTTCAATGACATCTTTACCAAGGAATAGATTAATAGATTACCACTGTCGTTTATTCAACTCCAAACAAGATAGTTTCACTTTCACAGGTCCATAGCAGGCTTAACCTGAAAATATTCTGCAATATATCATATGGGTGTATGCCTTTAATTCATTCATTCTGCTTCTGCTGAGTATCATTTTTTTAGAAATCTCAAGTTTAAAAATAACTATAGCTACCATTACCTTTCTGTCAGGAAATGGGAAGCTCTCCAGAATCATTTCAGCATTGTGTGATATTTTGGGATCTGGTTAATAAATCATTTTTATTTTCTTTCATATTAGAGTTCAACTTATATACTACTTTTTCATACAAAAATAGCTCATATTACACAGGAAAACAAGCAACTGATTAATTTAAAACAAAACATATCAATATAAATTTAATCATTTCAATAAATAATAAATCCACAAATATAAAATAAATATAAAATGATCTACAAATGCATCACAAATATACTGGCTCTTCACATTTCAGCAAGATTGATTTAAAACAGAATAAAACTCAACTTTTTCCACTGTAAGATGACTATCATTTGGGTGGACAAAGCTTTACAGTAGTATATGCCATACAATATTTTGGATTGCTGGCTTTATCCTCAATAAGATACTACTTGCAATCATTGGCGTAGTGGGAGAAGAAATAAACAAGGTAGAGGTGTAATTAATTCTTATAAACCTATTGTAGTCTTAAGAGATGTTTTTAAGCCTCAGCCAATATACCAACATTAGTAAGACCAAGGGTAATTTATATTGTCAGGACACTCAATAGGAAAATGGACTGTATGGTATACTGTTCCACTAGAGTGAAAAAAGAATGTTTAGTTTCACATCAGCATGAAGGCAGGTTTAGTCTGCATATATTTTGCAGAGGAGCAAGGAGGGACTTTTTATGATGGGACTTGGCTACCTCCATCAGAAGTACAACCCCAGTGGTGGAGAAGATTCAATCATGAATGTAATAAAAGGAGGAATGCTTAAAAAACAAACCATAAGAATGTGTTCAACGGATCATTACCAAAAATGTCATCAAAACATAGACAAACACAAACTGGTATTAAGGCATAACATCGTAAGAAACATCTGATATCCTAGGTTTGATGGAAAGTCCATTGGTGTATAGAGTCAGGGCTCACAGGGATGTAGCCCTATCACTCTTTGATTGGCAAGGGTGTTTACCTGTCCAGCTGCTTAGAATTCCCTGTTCTTTCTGAATTTAGTTGTGATCACATTAACTGTGTAGAGTGGAAAATTAATTTTCCCAGCCACCCTGTAATGTGTCTGGTTGTAAAACATGGAAATTTAGACCCATTAGCTTCATACAATACATTTATAAATACACACAGAGATGTATCAGCTATGCAGGTTGTTATATGCCTATACTATACAACTTACCACTGAAAAAGACAGTGTACTGATTTCAAATTCAGTCATAACTTTCCAACATCTGAAACATCTACTGGGAAGCAATCCTGTCTTTTAGCATGTAACACCCCTCCCTACTCCAACCAAAGGCCAGTCCACTGGTTCCAGATGCAAAAAGCTGTGAGCATCCCTAACAGGTGGCCCATATGGGAACTAATTCTGTGATCAAGACAAACCTCAGTATAAGATGTGGCATGATTCCACATGGTCAACCAGGAAGAAAGTGAAGATGGGAATGGAAATGGAGGGGGTATTGGTAAGAGGCACTGAGAGACAGACAGCAGTAGAAGGCCAAAGATCATAACAACTACAGAAGGTAAGGAAAAGATCAAGGGGCCGCATCATTCCCTGAGACTTCTCTGTTCTGTCTTTACTAACTGAGATGAGGGATGGGTGAGACATTCATTTCCAAATCCAGGAAGTTCCCCAAATTTGAGACAAAAAAAGACTTTAAAAAGTTATATGTATGCTGCCTCACTGTCTACTCCATCTAGGGTTGCCTCCTCCTTTTTTCTTATCAACCCCTTATTTTTTTATGGCCAAATGACAGGCAAGTCCAAAATAGTCCTCTCCTTGCCAGGAATAGCCGTAACAGTTCACTTTGACTGGTGCAGATTGGTGAGAATTTCAGTTCAATTTATGAGACAAAGAATGTAAGTCTCTAAATATCCTGCGCTGGAGAAAACAAAACTGACAGCTTGGCCCATTCCTAACAGAGACATTTTTTTTTTTTACTGGGAAATAGCTTTAGTGGGCAATCGAAGCCAGAATTTTCTGCATGCAAAGCAGGTCCTTCCCTTGTGCTGCTTCTATAGAGATCAGCACTTTAAAGGAAGTCAAAGTAGAAAGGTAGGTTTTTGCAAGGGAAAGTGGAAATAGATGAGCAACTTTCTTCACATGCAGAATGGCATTTGCATCCAGCCATTTCTAGTTAGTTGGAAACTTAACACATGAAAAAGGAGACCCTTTTCCTGTGCTTTCATCTTAACTAGGGCAGGCTCTGTGGTTTGCTTAATTGTACTAAAGAACATGATACAAATGTTCTCAAAATCAGTGTGACAGATTTGCTGCCTCTTTGCAGTGAGCTGGTGAGTGCCTCGCAGCAATTTATATGTAATAGTCTTCCAATGCCCGTTTCTGTAAATGAGGTTCTCTAATGAACCTTTGTTTTGCAGTCAGCTAATGCTTTTAAGTCAGTCTTGGAGCATCTGCAATCATTCTATATAATATGGCGGGGAAGACCAGGTCTACCTAGCAGGGTCCATTGTGAGAAATGCAAAATAGAAGAGCTCTTGTTTTCAGAGATTACTTTTATCAGTCCCAGCTTCCATCAAACAAGGCCTTTCAGCATGCAGGGATAATGTGGAAATTTGTTTTCAAAAAAAAAAACCACCCTCTCCTGTTGAGTGCTCAGTTTATTCTACTCTTGCAATTTTCTTTAATGTAGCTGGAAAACAACAAGTACTATAATCTTTTTTTTCCTCCCACCACAGGTTTGTGGATTTTTCTTTGCTTTTACTCAGAGAAGTTCAAACTTTAAATTACATGCAGCAAATATTGGGGTTTTTTTTTTATTCTATACAGATTTATAGGGAAGTTAGTCCTTGGGAGACCAAAACAGAAAGAGAGGATTTATATTCTTTACCAGAATAGTCATTGGTGGGGCGAATAGAAGAAAAAGAGTGGGGGAGAGACCTTCAGGGAGAAAACAGCTCACTGAGCAATTGCTTCAGGCAGTGATTTCAATAAAATCAATTCCGAGTATAACACCCCATGCCATTTTGGTAAAACAAACTAGTGTAGATTCCATTTGTTTATATTAAGAATTCATTTCTACAAGTTGGACCTAATTGAGCCATTGTTTCCCCTCATTGTTACCTTTTTGAACTTACAGCTTGCAAAAGGTGTTTATTCTGAAAATCAATAAAGCTGAGAAAAGGCAAAGAGGCTTGGAAAGTTATTAGCATGATGGCAAGCCTCATCTGGTATTTATACTCGGCTTCCTGGTTTTTGTGTTTGTGCTTCATTCTACTGTTTGCCATGTTTGGGATGTAAATGGCAATGGGTAGGGAAATTCATAGAGATGAGCATTTTCCCTATATGCCCACCTGCCCCCTAAGAACTGCAGCAGAGACCCTTCTCCAGGATCCCTCCTTGAAGGAGGTTAGAGAGAACACTCAGAGGAGGGCTTTCTCCATGGGGGTGCCTCAACTGTGGAATGTGCTCCCCAGAGAGGTCCGCCTGGCACCAACGTTATATGCTTTCTGGCGCCAGGTCAAGACCTTTTTATTTAGCCAATATGTTAACATTTAAATAATTTAATTATGTTTTTATTGATATACTCAGTTATTTTTATCTTATTATTGATTGGTGTATTTATTAGGTATTTATTATATTGTAAGCTGTCCAGAGACAAACCGTATTGGACAGGATAAAAATACCCTAATAAATAAATAAAATAAATAAAAATAAGTATGGTTAGATGACAATGTGGATGGGTTCAGAAAGCACAGTAACAAGGGTTGAGTGCACGCTGTCATTTGAACAATCTGCTGTTGTTGAAATGTGGGTTATTATGTTGTTTGTTCCCATGGCTTTGTTAGCCACACACAACTCATGAAGAGGGCACATGACTTATTGTTGAATTATGAAATGTGGGATGGTCACCATGGTTTACTATCTTGGCTGAGTTCAGGACCACACAATAACCAATGTTGAGCTATGAATTTTTGTTAAAACAACACTTGTGCCTTGTCAGCTGAACTTAATCTATGTGTATCATTTGAACTTTGATGGTCTTCTTGGCAAAGGCATGATCTGAGTAAGAATGGGGACAATAAAAATCAAAAGAGAACCTTTCCTGATCCTTTCTGACTGTCCATCTACCACCTGCTCTTCAGAGATCTCAGCTGTTATTTAGACCAGCATATCTAAGGAGTTAGCAACTAAACCGAAGCATACTGGCTGTGGTGCTCACATGGATTTCTGTGGTTATTCTGTATTAATATTTGATAAACCTCAAGCTACACTGTAAAATAGCAGATCTAATAACTGTCTGCTTCTTTCCTAATCCATGGAGGCTTTCCTCTTAATCATTATGTTCTAGTGCTTTTGGTGTGATCCGTTCTTTAAAACAAAAGCAAGACTTGGAAGGTAAAGGATAACCATGAAGATTGCATTTATACACTGCCAGAAGTGGCATGAGTGCCATTAGCAACCCCATAATTACAGCCATGCTTATTCCAATATCATATTCAAGAGCTATCCAGACTGCAGGATTCCATTCTCTCCTACAAAGATTTCATACCCCCAGTAGAGGGTGTGCTACTGGTGTGGCACAAAACCACATGACCTAAGCCAAGCACATATATGCCAATATTGTAAACTTTACTGGGAAAGACATGGCAGGCAATATATGGTAGGCTTCTTGAAGAGACAAGAAATCTGAAAGGCAGCAACAATAGGCAGCATGGTGTTGCAGGTAATGTTGACCTGAGACTTGAGATGCTCAAATTCTAAGCCTCGCTTGGCCATGGAGCTCCCTGGGCAACTTCAGGTCAGTTCGGCTCTCAGCCTAACTAACCTCACAGGGTTGTTAAAGGGATAAAATGGAGAGGGGCAAGAGTCTGAAAGCCACACTGGTTCCCTTGGAATATGGGAAAAGGTGGGATTGGAATGCAATCATATACATAATCTAACTCCGAAGTGTATTCAAGAGCTCAAAATCACACCTTTCTTCATAGGAGGAGGAGGAAAAGAAATCCATGCACTACTGGCAAAAGTCTTTGGAGAATATCTAGGCTGGAAGTCAAGTGGAACACAATAACACATTTATGTTGGATAATTCTCCAGTGGGCAGACATATGCAGTCAAGATTATACGCTTTTCATTCCCAAAAGATTATTAGGCCATTTCTTCTGTCCTCCAAAGAGCTCCAGCACATAACCCAGGGGCCTTTGCTGCAGAATTCCACATTCCCTCAATTCCTATGTCAGTACAATTTCCACAATTAGCCCACTAGCAACTGAAAAAAGTTCTGTCTCCACATGCAGGCATCAGCACATCATATGAAATTTTAGGAGTGTGAAGGAATGTTGTCCATGAGGTTGTGATGGGTCGGACATGACTTTGTGACTAACAACAACAGCAAGGAGTGGGGGACACATTCACTAGCTTTTGTGTTTTCTGGAAAATTTCACTGTGGCACAAGTCCACCTTTTTTGGTATTTAGCCAAATTCCCTTCTTCTACTTCAGCATTTGCATTGCTAGGTAGCAAAAACCTTAATATCTTACTGTTTTGTGTTGTTATGAAGTTGGAGGTAAGCATACTTACTCCCAAAGAAAGAGCACCTGCAGGAAAAATTCCTTCTCTCTGGCTACTTCCAGCCCCTGCCCCTTTCTTGCTTGTTGCTTCCCTCCATTGCTGGCTGACACTTCTTGATATGGGTTCCAGACTAGTGAGCAGAATCAGGAAACAGAAAAGGAAATTGTTGGAATTGTAGTAGGCCAACAAAGATGATCAGGGGACTGGAAACAAGTCCCTGTGAGAAAGACTGAATTAATTGGGCATGTTGAGCCTGGAGAAGAGAAGACTGAGGGGAGAGATGATAGCACTCTACAAGTACTTGAAAAGTTGTCACATAGAGGAAAACCAGGAACATTTCTTGATCACCTCACAGTTCAGGACAAGGAATAATAGCTTTAAATTATAGGAAGCCCAATTACAGCTGAATAGCAGAAAGAAATTCCTGACTGTTAGAGTAATACAGCAATGGAACCAATTATCTGGGATCTTGTGCGTCTTAAGGTGCTGCTGGTCAAACCATTGGTTCAGGATGCTTTAACTTGGAATCTTGCATTGAGCAGGAGCTTGGATCCAATGTGCTTATTGGCTCCTTCTTATACTAGTATGATTCTATGAGTTTATGAAAAGAATCAGGGGTTTACCACTCTGGCTGGATGGTTCTCTAGCCATTCCTGGCAAGCCACAATAAAATCACCATGCTGGGTGTGAAGGACATAAACACCATTGCTATGGACGATCCTAAAACAAATCATGGGTTCTCATAATGGCTTGTTCATTAAAAATAAAGCACCTTGCATAGATCATTCTGGATAGGCTTGCACGTAAGAGCCAGTATGGAATATTGTTTCAAAGTATGGGATTGAGACTCAGGTGGTCTGGGTTCTAGTCCCCACTCAGCC
Organism: Varanus komodoensis; assembly: GCF_004798865.1. NCBI lineage: Eukaryota > Metazoa > Chordata > Lepidosauria > Squamata > Varanidae > Varanus > Varanus komodoensis. The sequence continues at coordinate 34,861,240 of NW_025336481.1, read as the reverse complement.
ATGGAGCCAACTGGGTGACTCTGGGCCAGTCACAGACTCACAGCCCAACCTACCTGACAGGGTTGTTGTTGTGGGGATAAGATTGCAAACAAGAGGAGAGGAATAATATAAGCAGCTTTGTGTTCTTTAAAAAAGAAAAAGGTGGGATAGAAATAAATAATGCCAACCTATTACAAATCAACACAATGGTTGATATTAAGTGCCAAGCACGCCTGATGATCGCAACAGATGATCAGGCTTGTTGTGGATGCTTTGTTCCCTTCCCCTGTGTCCTCCACTTTAATTCCTCCTGAAAGTTTTCCTGTGGGGAGGAGCTGCAATCATGAGTCAAAGATTCCCCACAACATAACAGAATCTGGTTTGGGAGTGCAAATCTATTGGATATGCTTGGTTCAGCTCCCTGGAGTGTGGCCCAGTTTCTCTCTGTCTTAAGGCAGCCCTGTGCTAAGCATTCTGGAAGCGAGTCCGAGTGATTGTGCAAGGCCAGCTTGTTCACATGCTGCCTGAGAACCCACTGTGCAAGAGGAGTTCTATGTCCACACATGCAACGAAGGCTCTGTGTACTTTGCACAAGGAAGTGCCTACCTTGTGAAATGATTCTGTTTGAGACCTGGCCTGATTTGCCCTGCTGCTTACACAGGAGACTGTTTATGACTCATCAAAGCAGCCTCCCTCAATTTCATGCACTGCAGAAATTTTGAATTACCACTCACAGGATTCCTCACCATTAGCAAGGACATCTAGGACCCAAACATCTGAAGGAACCAGGATGAAGATGGCTGCAATAAAATTTGCCAGCATCTGCTTTTTCGATTCAGCTGCTTCTTCTACCAAGCATCTCAAGAAAAGCCTTCATTACCTGAATTCTCCCATTATCTTTTCTAGCACTCCAGTATGTTGTGAGCCACTACATCAGAGGACTTGCCAGATTAACCAAGTCCAGAGAGGCAGATTTAATGCCCCAGGATCACTTTTAACTCATCTTTATTCAAACAGACCTTCCAATCAGCACAACAGTTTCCATGAAGATAGGAGGAGTAAAATGCACCAAGTAAATCTTGAAAGACTCAAATTCTAACTCATATTCTAAATTCTGCTGCTTTAATGACACATAGGCATGGTTTTGTCCATTTAACTCAGCTCTTCTTTGCCTATTTCTGTCCTGTTCAGAGATCAACTTGAAATATCTTACTGTCTTAAGATTTCAAACTTAGACATGTTAGAACGTGTTGTAGTTAGTAATAAAAGATCCTTTGAAAGGAAAACTGATGTGAACTCACATGGAGTTTGCATCTACCTAATTCAGGTAGATTAGTTACCTGAATCTAATTGTTGTTAGTTGTGAAGTCGTGTCCAACTCATCAGAACCCCATGGACAACATTCCTCCAGGCCTTCCTGTCCTCCACCATCCTCCAGAGTCCACTTAAGCTCATGCCGACTGCTTCAGTGACTCCATCTAGCCACCTAATTCTCAGCCATCCCCTTCTTCTTTTGCCATCTATTGTTCCCAGCATTAGGGTCTTCTCCAGTGAGTCCTTCCTTCTCATTAGGTGGCCAAAGTATTTGAGTTTCATCTTCAGGATCTGGTCTTCTAAAGAGCAGTCAGGGTTGATATCCTCTAGGACTGACTGGTTTGATCACCTTGCAGTCCAAGGGACTCACAGGAGTCTCCTCCAGCACCACAATTCAAAGGCCTCAATTCTTCGGCACTCAGCCTTCCTTATGGTCCAATTTTCACAGCCATACATTGTAATTGGGAAAACCATAGCCTTGACTATACGCACTTTTGTCAGCAGGGTGATGTCTCTGCTTTTTAGTATGCTACCTCGATTTGCCATAGCTTTCCTCCCCAGGAGCAAACGTCTTTTAATTTCTTGGCTGCAGTCCCCATCTGCGGTGATCTTTGAGCCCAGGAAAATAAAATCTGTCACTACCTCCATTTCTTCCCCATCTATTTGCCAGGAAGTTATAGGACTGGATGCCATGATCTCAGTTTTCTTAATGTTGAGTTTCAAGCCAACTTTTGCGCCATCTTCCTTCACCCTCATCAAGAGGCTCTTTAGTTCCACTTCACTTTCTGCCATTAGAGTGGTATCATCTGCATATCTGAGGCTGTTGATATTTCTCCCAGCAATCTTAATTCCAACTTGTGATTCATCCAGCCCCGCCTTTGTCATGATGTGCTCTGCATAAAACTTAAATAGGCTGGGCAACAGTATACAGGCTTGCTGAACTCCTTTCTCAATTTTGAACCAATCAGTGGTTCCGTGTCCAGTTCTCACTGTTAGTTCTTGACAAATCTAATTAGTTACCTGATGAGTAGATTGTTAGTTCAAGCTGCAATATAAAGGACTGCCTTAGACATAGGTTTCCATAGATACAGATCAATCTAACTTCAGAATGTTTATGTATTTATATATTCAATTAATAATATATTAGTAGGAAATACATATATATTTAATAGTGTATTATATTTTAGTTCACTCAATAATAACAGTAAGAGTACAGACCAAGACACATAAAGCAATCTTGGGCTGAAAGCCTACTTCAGAGATGAGAAAAAGTTTCTCATCTAACCATTCTGAGTTGATTATGGTATGCATCTTCCAGCAAGGGAGTTAAGGCTTGCGGATACAGTGCAAAAGAAATGAATCCTACTGGCCTTCAGGGTTCGATAACATGGTTTGTAAAGGTCTCCCTTGCTTCAGTGGTTCTCAGCCTCTTGGAACTAGTATTGATAATTTGGAAGCAGTAACTAACACACCCTATTCATCTTACTTTTCTTGTAGAGAATTTCAATACAAAAGCTTATATCTGAAGTTGGGATGGAAGAATCCATCTGTTTCACTTTCTATAACATCCCCATTTTTTCAGGCACAAGTTCATTTTGGTTCGTTTCTGCATCAGTGACCAAATGTATTTATTTCTTAAAGGCTACATGAAAAACCATATGCTGTTTCATGCAGATATTCATATGCATGAAACTTCATACACATTTTTGCAAACAATTTTCCCTAATAGATGCAGTTTTATATGCAATTTTTCCTAATACATGCTTTCTATTGTGGTTGTTTTTGAGAACTGCATTGTAACCTTTGGAAAAGTGAGAAAACCAAAAGGATAAATGCTTTCTAGTTGAGTCAGGAAATATTGTATTGATGGTATTAAAACGTGAACCAGACAAATGACCTTACCATCCCTAATCTGAAGAACATACTTCTACTTATTAGAAAAGTAAATCTGGAGTGGTCAAAAATAATGCCAAAGAAAAAGAAAAGAATCTGTGGAGTCCTGATACATTTAAAATATACTGTTTTTGTCACTGGACCAGGCAGCTTGGACTAGACTCTTGGCCTACAGCTGGAAAAACAAGACTGCTAAAGTAATTCAGTGCCTAAGGGATGAAACTATCAGTGACTACTAGCCCTGTTGGCTATGTGCTACCTCTTTTATCTGGTATACCTGCATATACCCCTTGCTGGGGAGCTTGAGCGAAAGGAGGTCTTACACCCACCCTGCTTGAGGGATGGTTTGCCACCATATGTACACAGTGCTAGACTAGATGGACCTTGGGTCTGATCCAACATGTCTTTTATATGTTCTTATGTTCTCCCTGTCTTCTTGGAAATCAATTATTTTGATTTCCCTGTTGCAGTGAATGTCACCTGCTGTTTGTTTTCCAATGTACAACAGCATTGTTCATTGTACATATGGACTCTGATGTCCTCTTGAGGTGATGTATAAAATAAATGCTAATTGAGTCAAAGCACAATTATCTGTTCCTCTTTTTAAAGCCTCAATCTGTAATGCTTTCACAAGTGAAACTCAGTATATTCTTCTCTTCCTTCTTCACACTGCTTTCTAGCTACTACAGTGAACCTGCTCCTATTCTTAAGTGCCAGGTGCTCCCCATTTCTCAAGCAGGAGTAGGTTCCAGGGAAGTCCTTGAGCTGGGCTTGGTTCTTGTTGGAAAAAGAGACCATTGGTGTTCTGTAACATGTAATTGACTTATACATAGAGAAGTAAAGGACTGGGGGAGACAGGGCAGCAAAGAAGGTAGCAGCTATGACAACCTCCCCTGTCTTAGCCCTTGGGGGAAACTGTCCCTGCACTGTCCCCATCACATTTTTCACCAGAGCCTCTCAAATGTTGAAGGTAATGATAGGACTCCTAGTATCACATTTGCTCCAGCCCCCATAAATCCTGTTTTCCCTCATCAGAAACCCAGAGAAAGAGAAAGACTCTGCACATGAAGATCATCATCATAAACTTCTGCTTATTTATCTGATGCTTTTCCATGGTAAACATGCTCAAAGCAGTTTACAACATCAAAAGACCCACATGATAAAATAGCATATTTTAAGATCATTCTCTACTAATGCCATTCATATAAAAATATACAATCATAAACATATTAATAAACATACTCTAAGTTTAATCAATCAATAAATCCACAATACTTAATAGGGCCTCAGATGAGAAATGCAAAAACAATCTCCATAGTAGCAGCAAATTTCTGCATCTTTGGGCGGCTTATTTTATATTGTATATTTGTAATTTATTTTAATGTATATATTTTAAAATCTTATGATGATTTAACTTATTTGTTGTAAGCCGCCCCGAGGCTTCGGCGAATGGGGCGGCATAAAAATGTTTTAATAAATAAATAAATAAATAAATAAATAAATAAATCTTGTCCAAGGCTAGATTTTGCTCCCATCAGCAACCCCTAAGCTCTGATGATCTAAGGGTACCTTCAACAACAGGAACAATCTTTTCAGCTGGAATTAGCCAGGTCTCCATTCTCCCAGGAAAGATGGAAATGAGCCGGACAACTGGGATCAGCTCATGCAGAACTCAGAGCTGGATTCTTTTCAGCAATTTCACTCTTTTTCTTGTGTTGGCTCATTCTCTGCTCTTGAAACTGTAGTTTTTCCCACACATATTGGCCAGCAACACACGCTTGGAAAGCCAGAAAAGTCAAGGTATCTCACACCCCAGTGATGGTCACAAACACACAAACTGTTAGTTGCTACTGAAGAATAATCAACATGATCCTGAGCAAGGAAACTGTGACTGCTATGGATTGGCCAGTATCCATAACACCATCAACTACATCTGTTCTGGATGGTGTTTAAGCGAGACATGATGCTATCATATGGTTTTCAAATGTGCATCGAACAGGAAATAGGGCAGAGATGGGTTGAGCTGCAAGTTGGATGGGTACTGAAGTCATTATATGATGATTGAACCCCAGCACTCTGACTGGGAGTGGTGGAAATTGTAGTCTGACACATTTGGAGAGTACCAGGTTGTGGAAGACAGCATTGGATTTCACCCTCTAGGCAAACGCCTTTGGGGCTTGGGGTTTTTGTTTTTAGCTCCTGCACCATTGCAATGGCTCATCAGAATCATTCTTCGCTTGGTTGTTTCATTTATCACCTTCTGTCTGGAAATGCTACTTAGTCTCATTATTTGAACACTGAATTCCAACCCCATTATCCAAATCAGCTGGTTATCTACCACGCACCTCTTCTCCCACCCTATCCCCATGTTGCAATAAGAAAGTAAATCTACACAAATAAAACTCAGCTTCAACTTGTTGGGCTGTTGTGTCCCCAGGCCATTCAAAAGCAATGAAGTCACATTGTACTTCACAAATAAAAGCATCCTGCAGTGATTACTACAGAACAGGATTTTCACATGTCTGTGCTCGGAAAAGCCACTGATCTCTGTGCCAGGAAAATAGCAAGAAAGACAAGGCACACTTTCTCCTAAATTGTACTTTGGAAAATATATCAAGGTTGGGGGAATTATAAAATAAGTTTGAAGCTCAGTTCTAAATGGGTCTTTCTGAATCTATGCTGTTGTCAACAGATGTTTCTACGTGAGCCTTAACCTATTTGTAAGATGTTTTAGTCATGGAAGAATATCCAGAATTTTGACTAGGAACAAGAAAATTTCAAGAAAAATCTACTGGTACTTTTTTTCCCTTGAAATGTCACTCTATTCAGCAATAAGTTTTTTAAAGAAACAGGCCACAAAAATACACTGTTATGTTATTGTCCATGCATGGTATTATAACAATATCACTACAGAAATAAAGACCCTCCCTCAGTAATTACTATTTTTAATCTATAAGCAATATGTTTGTGGAACACCAGAGTCAAACAGCATAGGGAGACACTCACAATCTAATGAACGATTCAAGGTGTGAGTTATAAATTGTTATATATAAGGAGTGTTTGCTTGTGCATGCTATTTTGTGTGTGTAAGCCAAAAAGGAAGCAGTGGGGAAAGGCAATACACTCTATCATCTGAGAATTGCTCCTGCCACGAAAGCATCAACACCTCTCAGATGTGCAAGTGTTTGCACTTCCAGTAGTTCCATTGCCACTGTAATATCCAGAGGGGACTGTGCAGGAAAGATTGGATGGCACAAAAAACTGCTGCACAAAGCACAGTAGCGCATCCAGGTGGCTTCAAGTGCTGGGGTAACCAGAGTTGCTCGGAGGTGAGGACACAAGGCAAAACAGCTAGAGGCAGAATATTGTTTATATATATCTATATAGATATAGATAGATATAGATATAGATATAGATATAGATATAGATATAGATATAGATATAGATAGAGAGAGAGAGCACAACTGTAGTTCTGCAGCTGGAAAGGTTTCTTTGGGAAAACATGGTTTGTCCTTCCTTAATGCTTCATGAGAAAACGGTGGGAGGAAACTTCCAGAATAGTTTTAGGTACAGAATAGGGAAAGTGGCCTTTGAGTAGCTAGCAAAGATTTTTCCACTTCTGACACTTTAATTAGCATGTCTCTTCCATGAATGATGGACAACATTATCACTTCTGTTTTCACCACAGCTACAATCACATCTTATGTTATTTGGTCTACTTTAGAGATGCACGAGGAAGGAGATGCATATATGAACTGAGCATCCCCTGAATCCATGTGCAGATTGGAACTTCTCTCATGAGGGATGGGGTACCTCTTTTGGCCTGAGAGGACTGGAAATATTTTGGAAAAGCTCATTTCAGTGATGGGTGAGGCCAAAGGCAAAAAGGGGTGTGCACAGAAAAGAAGCCAGAATATTTTAGCTAAATTCTCTTTGTGGCAATGAAACCTCAAGAGACACATTGCATCTTTTTAGAAAGGAGGGGAAATGGTAAGAAAGCCAGATCACCAAAGTCTGCAGAGTAATAGACAGAGCAAAGGAGTGAGGTCTGTTAAAGGAGGCAGGCATGACTCCTGGGGAAATATGAGGAGGCCAGACCGAGATTCTAAGTCCCTTACCTGTGACTTTCACACTTCTTAAATCTTCTAGCAGAAGATGTCCAAAACATGCATAATTTTAATTGTCTAAGTTTGTAGTACTGGGCCCAGTTGAGTCTCAATCACTGGAAACAGGCAGGATACAAGTAAATATAGTACTCAAGTTGTATTTTGAATTTGTTGCCAGACAAAAAAAAGTGTATTAGCATGCCTTTAAGTGGCTTTTATGGGTTGTATTGTTGCTGTTCTTGTTTTAACCACAGAAACAGGATGAAATGGAATGGAAATGGTGAGATGACCTGGAGCAAGAATAGTTCATTCCTGTCTAATCTAGCTCTGTCATGGAAGTCACCTGAAACTGTCTTCATAAGAGGGTCATTCCATGTGATGTGCCATTTCATATGCATTGTTTCATGAATACTGCCTCAGTATAAGAGTCATTTCCCATCATTTAGTTTGCTTCTTAGAATCTACCAACAGGATGAGTGGCAGTGGCAAGCCAACAAACGTGGCGGAGTTGAATTCAGATCTCTTGCTACATGGTACAGCTACCTGCTGCAGGTAGTGTGAAGAGCTCCCTCTTGCAACTTGTTGTAAAAGGGACCTGAAGCTAGGGGACATTGTAAAAGCCCCACTTAGCATGGAACACCCCTTTGTTGTACTGTGTAGATACACGGGTGTGATTAGTATTCAAGCAAAGAAGGGTTTTGCCCCATGATGATAAGCTCTCAGTGGAACAAATCCTGACAATGTCTTCTTAATCAATTATCCAAAAAGACAGACTAAAGTGAAACAAAGCTTCAGTTTCTCAGATGTAAATCACTGATGGATGATGCCTTAAGTGGTGTCTACCTTGTAGACTCTGACTACTCCATATTCATTTACATGCAATTTGCCCTGAATATGTGACACTGAATCCCTGTTGAAGAAAGTTGCTTTGAATAAAATGCTGGCATCCAGAAGAGAGCTAGTCCCAGTATTGTATTATTCAACCCCCAGTAAATTTCTAGCAGGTGCCAACACAGGAAGAAGAACTCAAGGACAGATTAATAGTAGCAGCTGAAAACATTTCTCTACTTAGCATTTTTAGATGCTGCCTTTCCTCCAAGAAGCTCAGAACAATGGAACAACTGGTATTATTTTCTTCTTGCAAACAGATCTTGATTAAACAGAAAGTTTTTGAGTAATCCAAGTCCACCAAGGAGCCTGACATCTGACCAGACTTTTAAACTCTTTCTCCATTTTACCACCCTCTCACTCTTGCTTTCATTTATATGAAACTAAAAATGAAGTGAAGTTTCACTTTTGGGTTCCGTGGCCACATATCCCCTTTGTCGCTCTGCCTCCATCCTGTCCTCACCCAGCCACATGATGGAAAAAAGGAGGAGTCCCAGATGTACAAAATCACAATCATGAGGAAAGCCTGCAACCAGCTCTCCAACCAGGACCCTTGTTTGCTTGTTTATTGCAGGGATGGGCAATGTTGGAGAGCTTGTTTCAGCTACCCACTCAGAACTGATCTGTCTGCATGCATGTCTCATTGCTGCAATTCAATGATGGGTGGAGGGGATGCATTTTTGCTGCAAAACAAGGTGTGTGCTGCCTTTGTTCTGAATTTCTGCTGACATTTCATGACAATTCTGCAATGCACCTCTGGTGAGTTGGCAGCAAGAGAGGCTGCAAAAATATGCACGGCCACATATGGTCTGCCAGTCTTGTGTCGGTTATCCCTTACTTTTTGCATTTGTATCCCACTTTTCTTCCATGGAACTGAGAGATGGTGGCAGGCCAAAAAGTACCCAGTAAACTTCATAACTGAGAGAGGATCTGAACTGGACTAATTTTAGTCTAACACTTTGCTACACCACATTAGTTTCAACCTGGCACAAGCTAATTTAGGTCTCTTCAACTGACACACACAGAGAGGGAGGGAGGGAGGGAGGGAGAGAATTTCAGGGTAGCATTTGCAGCAGATAACTCAACTCATGCTAAATGCTATTATGGATTAGAAAGTAAAGATCAGAGAAGGATGGAGAAAAGAACAACATTGATTGTTGAGTTGATCTGATTTCATTTGCTTTGTAGCAAGTCCATGCTGCCAAATAATCTAAAGTTCTGTGGGTAGCTTGTAGTTCATAAATTTATATTTAAAAAGTTAAATGTAAAACAAAGCAGAAGACCATAAGATAAAGATCCCACTGAAATGCCAGAATGAAAACAGATTTTAAAACTGTAAAGCCCAGACTACAGCATTTATTCTTGCTGAACCTGGTATCAGAAAGACTACAAGGATAGCATCCAGTGAAATTCTGAAGGGATCCTGTCCCCACCCCAGTATTACAATTCTACTTGAACATGTAGAAGAAATAGAATGGGATATGAGGATGCAGCTACATGGGAGGATGGAGGGAGGAAGAGAAATGATCCAACTAACAGACCCAAGCAGTAATGGTACCACAAAATCCTTAGTAAGATTCCTGTAAGTTGTCCACCATCATAAAGCCCGTGCTTGCAGTGTGTCACTATAATTCAGTGGCTAAGACAGACAGCCATATAGCACTTCTCCAATGGACCATCCCTATCCCCAAGAAACCCAACTTATTTTTGCCGGTTGGGTCTCCTGGAATTCTTTTGGGAAGGCACACTTGTAGCCCTACTCATTTGTCTTCAACATGAACAAACATTAACCCATTTAAAAAGAAATGAAGAGGAAAAGATCTAATATCTCCCTGCCATTTTTAAAATTTTCTTCAACCCAGGAAAAAGTAACATGAACAAGACGAGAGGTGCCTGAAATTTAGTGACATGGTGTACATGTATGTATCTGCATATATCTGTTTATTATCCTGCATAATAAATTGAAAATTATAGTTATTTAAACTTAATTAATAGGGTCTAAGTAATGGAAAGTAGTGGAATAAAATAGAAATGTCAGACTACTGGTATTTTTAATACTCAAAGATATTAGAAAAAGGCATTTGAAAGGAAAGAGTGCAAATATTCTAAAAGGCAAAATGATTGTGCATTCTGAGGCATTCAATAGATTAAGAAGAATCAAGGTGGACTACACTGACAGGAAAAAATATATATTTCATCCCCTAGTGTTATACAAAATGCCTTTAACTATTATATAAACTCATTTAAGGAGGAGGGGGGCATAGAAATGGCACCCAGAAAGGATATTGCAAAGCTCTGACAATCATCTGCACAGGTGAGTATAAATAATCTCTTGTCCCAGATTCACAGTGAACATAACTTAGGGTGATTTTGGAACAAACTGCCCATGGAGTTAAATAGGTCACTTGTGATGCCTGTATGCTTTTGTTTTTGTTTTAAAATGGCAAATAGATGGCCTGAGGAGTTAGTGATCAAGATCAGAACCGCTGTATTCTGGCAAGTTGGTTTAATGTTTTCCTTTCCCCTGTTGTGATCTTTCCCCCTGGAAGCTGCACAGACTCCAGAGGAAAGCTGGGAATTGGATCTCACCCTCTGAGAAAGGAAGCAAGTCCGCAATCCCCAAGCACATTCTTCCTAGCTAGGGTCACCAGGGGAAAAGAAAAAGGCTTAAGGCCCATCTTGCTAGTGATCTTTTCTCCTATTTAAATGGCCAGTTACCACTCACTTTTACCCATCCCACTAGTGAGTAAAAATTCCCACTGCTCATTCTAGTCTTACTAGCATTGCAACAATGCCAACCATCCCTTCTCTGTGCCATCCACCCCACATTCCTAAAAACTGAGAAGAAAAAACACTGGGGAATGGCTTACTTGTTTTTGTTTTCATTTTCGTTTTTGTTTTTGTTCAGTCATGCACAAGTATTTATTTATTTAAACAATTCCTATGCCGCCCCATTCACAAAAAGCCATGGGGCGGCTTACAACATAAACAAACAATTATATAATTAGCCTTAAAAATCCGGAAACATCTCGGCATGTACATAAAAACCCAATAAATACAATCAATAAATTAACAATTAAAATAACTTTTAAATAAAAAGGTCTTGGCCTGGCGCCAAAAAACAAATAACGACAGCGCCAGGTGGACCTCTCTGGGGAGCACATTCCATGGGTGGGGCACCACCGCAGAGAAGGCCCTCCTCCGGGTACTCACCCTCCTAATAATTTTTACGGAGGGTTCCCGGAGAAGGACCTCTGCTGCCGATCTCAAGGGACAGGAGGGTATATAAACCTCCAATTTATAAGTGAATGTCCCCTGTTAGAAAACTTGGACAACTCTCTCCTCTGTTTTACTGTTTTTCCATGATACATGCATGTTTAGGAATCCTACTCTCTGTGTTGTAAAGTGTGTGTGTGTGTGATATATCTCAATGGAAACCAGGACAGGGAAGCAATAAGCATGAAATAAGCAATAAGCAATAAGCAATAAGCCAGTAAGCACAGTCAAAATCAGCTTGAAGCTGCAGGAGAGAAGGAACTTTGGGCTCAAGTGTTCTTTCTTCAGTAGAATGTGAAGCAGCCTTTAAAAATTGTGTTTGCTAGTGCAAGAAGCTCTGAAATGGATGGTGAATTTGACAAGAATGTTTACAAGAGGGGAATATGAGTATGCTTGGCTGCCTTACATTGTTGCACAGGAGCACAAGGAACGTACCTTTGAAGAGATGCAAATGTGCAACCATATTCATAAGGGCTCAGAAAAATAATTGTATTGATGATCTGATGTGGGTGAGGGGGAGGCCAGTTGCAGTAAAAAAAAAAAAAAGGAGTTCTGCCTCAAAGTTTTCTGTAATGCATGCTGGGAACCAGCAAGAAGACAGAGGAGAGCTGAGCAGGAAAACAAGCCATGGCAAGTTTCAGAGCAGACGATCATATATCAGTGTAGTGAGCAAACTACCCAGCTATGGTGGCTTATCCTCAGAGTGCCTTAGTGTGACTTGCAGAGCCACCCACTGAGCCAGACTATTGGTCCAACTAGCCCAGTGCTGCCAACATTGACTGGCACTTGTTCTACAGGTTTTTAACCTGTGCCTCCACATTCCTGCCTGGAGGTGCCAAGGACTGAACCTCAGACCTTGGCAGGCAAAGCATGCACTCTTTGAAACAATCTACAAAAGTATTTTTAATTGGAGAAAGCGTTTTCTTCCCACGGATATCACGGGCAGTTAAGTGATAGAAGTGGACATGCTACCATCCTGAATTGACTAAGAAGAAGAAATGCATCACTGCAGAGAGGACACGGGAGCATACTGCTTTGCAAATGATAATTTGCATGTGGTGCACATTTACAAATGTCTGTGATACCTTAAATAGAACTACAGTAGAGCCATTTTGGATTGGATAGATCTTCAAGCATAGGATTGTCCTATCCAAAAAGGAGGGAGGGAGGGAGGACATCCTAGCGTCAGCCTCAGAAGGGCTGTTGGTACCATACAGAAAGCAAAACCTACCCTCCACCCCTGACACCACTGAGAAGACAGAGGGGTCTTTGCAAGACACAAACCCTTCTTACTCATAGCCTGTTCATCATAATTATGAAAATGTTGCTATCTGGGTCATCTGAACAAAAAGAACCTCTACAAGGCATACATCATTTATTGCAGGAGCCTTGGCTTCATCATTTGGATTTATCTATCTTACACAGGTCATCAAAACACCAAGGAGGGAAGAAAGGCACAGCAGAAGCCAGATTGCAATGAAACAGCCGTAGCTGAAGCACTGTAGTGTGGAAAAGTCAGCAAGTTCAAGGAACAGAGAGGATTTCAGAAGCATCTCCTGTCACAAAGGGTAACACAGATGGCCTCTGACAAAACAGGAGTGCTGCTGTGTAAGTCCAGGATGAAAAAGAACAGTGGGATGAGATTTAGGGTTCAACATTTGATTGATATTTGCATTCATCACAGGCAAAGTGAAGTGGGGGTGAGGGAATGCTAACCAGGCTGAGCTGACCTTTGCAGCAGCCCAGGAATAGAGCTCATGGAGGTGTGAGACAATGCTTTTTCAGAGCAGAATAAAGATAAATTAAGGCTCCTTAGAGAGGAGAAAGGGTCACTATCACCAGAATGAGAAATAATGTACACATTTGTAAAGCCAGCATAGCAGGAAGATGAAAATAGAGCTTAGGCTAGCAAGCTTCGAAGGGTTGACTAATAGGAAGGTGTGCGTGTATGTGGGGGATACTTTGCTGGGACATCCAAGGGACTTGCACTGAGTGAAAGAACAGTTGTTTATTTTTCCGCTCCTGTACACTGGGATTGTAGAGCAGCCATCCCGAATCTGTTGCCTTTCAGATACACTGAACTGCATCCACTGCAACCGAGCATCCCCAGCCATGGGAGCATCAGCAGCTGCTGTATTCCAAGCCAGATCATTGGTCCATGCAGCCCAGTGCAGCCAACATTGAATGGCAGCAGCTCTGCAGAGCTTCAAGCACAATTCTTTTCTAGTCTTTACCCAGAGGTGTCAAAGATGCATCCAACACACGTGTTCTACAATGCTCATGTGCCCATTTGGCCGTTACCCATGTTGGCTCGGGCTGATGACAGTAATAGTTCAACACGTCTGGGGGGCACTAGATTGGGAAAGATTGTTCTCGAGTATAGATCGAAGTCAAGTAAAGACAGTGCATCATTTATGAGTGGGAGTGGACCTTAACCCGCCTCCTTTTTTTTTCTTTTCGGAATTCTAGGAATTTCTAGCAATAACAATGGATGTGGAAAACCCTGGGGTGACATTGTGTGAGGACTGAGAGAAATATCAGGAAAAACAGAATTTGCAATTTGATATTAAAGTTCAATGTGCAGCAAAATATAGAAATAAACAAGCAAACCTAAATTGCCCAGGAAGGACTGGGAATGCAGACATGCCCTGTTTGAAAGATATGTCCACGTAGCCTGCTATGCCATTTTAACAATAAACACTGAAATAGCCATTTTGTATCCTGCTTTAATTTGCTTAAGATCACATTAGCAATTGTTTGAATGGTGGGAAGGGTTTTATTTGGGCTTTTTTTTTTAATCTTATAGGGACAATATGAATCAAGAGACTGATGGGGTAGTCTGTGAGGAGTGCTTTATCACTATGAGGAGGGCTTTACACAATTCATCAAGGAAGTTACTTAATTCACAGGCCACAGAAGAAGTGTGAGTGCTCTAATGTGTCATGTGAATCCAATTAAACACACAGGTGCAGAGAAACATGGTTTATATGGTTTATATAATTCTTCCCTCCCCGATGCAAAAAGGGGCTGGGAGAAAAGATCACACATAATGACAAGCCAGTGTATAAACATCCAGGATTCTTCAACCCAACAGCAAACCACAGTTTGTTGGCATGGCCACAAGTCGATAACCCAGAATTCAACAACTCTTACCATCAGTTGGGTGTTCAATCTGTTAGCATATCAACATAGTGTATTAGCCAGCTGCTCAGTTAGTACTAGTTTTCAATAAAAAAAATAAGCCCACACACATACATTCTATTCACCCTTATGATGGCAAAGAAATCAAAGGTCAAAGGTTTGAAATTTTTGTTCAGGTTAAACTGCTCTGTATAGAAAAATCTTAAATGATTATACGTTTGAACAAAACTTAGGCATTTAAAATGATCTGTCGGAGCATCTAGCTTTCTGTATTAGAAAGATTTGCATTATATTAAAATTTCAACTGATCTTACATGATCTTACATGGACATTTCAGGAAAATGCCCCATACGGGATTTTGCTGAAGTCATGTAGTGGTTGTCCTTCCTCATTACTTGTCTGATGGCCTTATACATGAAGATATTAGAGTGAAATGCTTGGTCTGTCCTTTATAATGGATCTCATTTGGGAACAAGTCACATTTAATTTTCTCTTGGGAAAGTGTTCTTGAAGGACAAGGTATACATGTTATAATAAATAAATATTGTAATAAATCAAATATCTTCTGATAATAATATAGCTGATTGCTACAATGACGAGCCATTTATTAGAAAACAGCTCTGCCACCCATCAGTAAGAATGCCCAGGGCTGTATATCCAAGATGATTCAAAAATAGTCTGTGGCTTGCACTGTATGTTTGTTTTTCTCTCACACACAGTCTTCAATATGCACTGGGCTAAGCCAAGGAAAAAACGTACATGCGCGCTCAAGCTGTGCCCACGACATCCCTGAATACCTAACCAGGTGCAATCCAGGGTGCAATCCTATGACCTGCCAACCTTGCCTGGTGAGCCACAGGATTATTTGGCATCCCATCTCCAAGATCATACAACCTCAGTCTGGGTCCTAGCTGGAGTTAACTCTGGAGATGTTGACTACAGGAAGATTCAGTGACAGCCAGCAGTTTGGATGGCCTTTAAAGAGAGTTAGACATATTCATGGAAGATAAGGTTATAAATGCTGTACCAGAGGAAGTGCTGATCTGGATGGGAGTTAAACAGACATGAACATCTAAAAAATGCAGGCTACCTGCACAGAAGTACCATTGGTGGCAATACCAGGCTTCAAAACTAATTTAGTTCTAGGAACATCCTATCATCCCTCAGACCAGAATGCGCAGGTTGATCTTGAGATGGAAAATGAAAGCAAAGAGGCCACAGAAAAAGACGGTGCTGTAATAATGGGTGACTTCAACTAAGCTGCATTGCTTGGACAAATTTACACCCCAGTTCTGGCAAAGGGATTAAGTTTCTTCATATCCAAAATGATTGCGTTCTAGGACCATTGGTCATGGAATCAACCAGAGAGGAGTCAATCCTGGATGTAATGCTATGTGGTGGTTCCAAGAAATGGACTTAAACGTTCTTAAACCAATTAGAAACAGTGCAATATTATTTACTAAGCATTCAAGTGGAAGATTGTCCAACACAGTCACATTTGACTTCAAAAGAGGAAGCATCTCTAAAACTCAGAAACTAGTAAAAAGGAAGTTGAAAGGGGTATTTTCTTTCTATTAAAAAAGTCATATGCCCCATTGTCAAAAAAGATCTATTTTAAAATAAAGTTGACTGGATTAGATCATGTTGGAAGCAAAATACAAATTAAACCTAGGTGGATGTTGATTCTGTTGCTTCCAATGCTGCAACAAACCAATTCCTGTAGTGCAACTGAGGCTGGAAAGACCAGCACACATTTGTAATTCCTAGCTTTAAAAAAAATGTTCATTTCATCTTCTTCTCGAGTGCTCCAGCTTTCCCTTCAGGCATATCTATTATGCTGACTGTAACATGAAAGAACCAAGTGAAATCAAGAAGACTGGTCCTTTTTTTCTGCATAGTTTTCTTCCAACTAGATTTAAAATAAGATGAGGCCAACTGTAAAAGTAATCCGCTGCTCCAAAAAAAAAAAAATCATTTGCATTCACTGTTTGACTTGTATTTATTGTATTGCACCATGCATTTTGTTAGCCTTTTGCAAGGGTTAACACCTTCACCTGCATTTAATTGCAAGAGGTGTGAAAAAAATTCAGGCAGGATCTGTTTTGCAACAAGTGTTAACAGGTCCCTTCAAAATGACACACACAGAGAGAAAAATAATGTCATTTGGTCCCAAATTTTACAGTGTGATTATCCTGTCAAACCTTTTTAATTACAAACTGTGATCATTGGAGGGGAAGAAGATTTACAGGAAAGAGCCAAGGGAAAACTAGATCAAATGGCACGGGCCTGGATCCAATTCTTCCTTCTCCTTCCCCCATGTATGTATTGTCTCCAAATATTCAGAGGTTGTCACCACAACCAGAGTAAACCTATCCCATAACACTGACTTGAAAATAAAAATGAATTGAGCCTTATTGAGATAAATTTAGTAAATGGTAAGAGTTTCCATTTCAATTTGTTGATATTTTATATATTTATTATTCGGACATTGAAAAGTATTCAGAAAAGGTGTACATGAATGAATTAATGCATGTTTGTGGCAAGGAAACATCAATGTGCTTCTCCCCTCCAAAAAAATATCCCACTAGAGAAGTGCTGTATTGAAGCACTACAACATGTGCTCAGACCTGAGCTATTCATGTGCTTGCCCCTGAATCTTCTACTAACCACATTCCACTTATAAATATGGTTCATTTGGGGTTTTCCTTTGTTATAAGGGGACAACTGACAGCTGTTTGCCTCTCTTTAGGAACAGGAACTGTTTAGAATCCTATTGTTCTTTTTGGAGGTATCTATGAACATCTCAGCTTGCTTTTGCCTTTTGTTCATCTCTGCTTTCTTTCCTTTATTATATATGACACTGTCTTATACTCAGCTGGGCCATTAAGCCCAATATCTGGTTTGTCTTGGCCTGTTTGGGACCCACAGGAAGACAAATGATTCCAGAGTCTCTGGTATAGCTGTAGATCATCACAAAGGACAACTTGAATCTGACAAACTTTAGGACCTTGGATAGCACCAAATGAACAGCCCTCCAGTTAGTCCTACAACATTAGCCTTTGGCCTGTCCAACGGCCCAGCCCCTTCCCAACACTTCCCGAATCTTAAAAAGACTTTCCACTGGTCTGAAGACAACCTAGCACTCTGTCATTTCTCTGCTACTCCCTGCCAAGTGTGTTCCTTGAATTTGCAAATGGAAATTTATTTATTTTATTTATTTATTTATTTAAAACATTTCTATGCCGCCCCATTCGCCGAAGCCTCGGGGCGGCTCACAACATAAAATTAAAATATAAAACATTCAAATATACAACAAATATAAAATAAGTCACCCTGGCCAGATAAAATAAGCAAATAATATTAACAATTAAAATGACGTTTAAATAAAAAGGTCTTCGCCTGGCGCCGAAAAACAAATAACGACGGCGCCAGGCGGACCTCTCTGGGGAGCGCATTCCATAGATTGGGCGCCACCGCAGAGAAAGCCCTCCTCTGAGTACCTACCCTCCTAATTTCTTTCACGGAGGGTTCCCGGAGAAGGGCCTCTCCCGCAGATCTCAAGGGGCGGCCGGGCATACATGGATGTAAGCGCTCCTTCAGGTAACCAGGTCCCAAGCCGTTTAGGGCTTTATAGGTCATCACCAACACCTTGAATTGGGCCCGGACTTCAATGGGAAGACAGTGAAGCTGATGGAGGACTGGAGTCATGTGAACATAACGCCCAGTCCCCGTCAGCAGCCTGGCAGCTCTATTTTGAACCAATTGAAGCATCCGGACCATCTTCAAGGGTAACCCCACGTAGAGCGCATTACAGAAGTCAAGGCGGGAAGTCACCAGCACATGTGTCACTGTCGCCAGGCAGTCGTACTCCAGGTAGGGGCGCAGCTGATGAATCAGCCGAAGCTGAAGGAAAGCGCTCCTCGCCACTGCTGTCACCTGAGCTTCCAATGAAAGCTCTGGGTCGAGGAGCACTCCCAGGCTGCGGACCTTGTCCCTAAGTGGGAGTGCAACCCCATTCAGGACTAAGTTCAATTCACCCTCTCCGAAGCCCAATCCGCCAACCAACAGGACCTCCGTCTTGTCTGGATTGAGCTTCAGTTTATTGGCCCTCATCCAGCCCATTACCTCGGCCAAGCACTGGTTCAGCACAGCCACTGCCTCACCTGGATTAGTGGAAAATGAGAGGTAGAGCTGGGTATCATCAGTGTACTGATGATTCCGCAGCCCACACCTCCTGATGACCTCTCCCAGAAGTTTCATGTAGATGTTAAACAGCAAAGGGGACAAAATGGACCCCTGCGGTACTCCATGGCATAGCTGCCATGGTGCAGAGCCATAGTCCCCCAGCACCAACTTCTGGAATCAGCCATTGAAATAGGAGCGGAACAACTGCAAAGCAGTGCCTCCAACCTCCAATCCCGCTAGCCTATCCAGAAGGATACCATGGTCGATGGTATCGAAAGCTGCTGAGAGGTCCAGGAGAACCAACAGGGACGCACTTCCCCTGTCCTTCTCCCTGCACAGGTCATCGTACAGGGCGACCAAGGCAGATTCAGTACCGTACCTGGGTCTGAAGCCGGACTGAAATGGGTCCAGATAATCAGTTTCATCCAAGAGAGCTTGGAGTTGTCCCACCACCACCCGCTCTAACACCTTGCCCAGAAACGGGATGTTGGCCACTGGTCTATAATTAGTGGCCATCTCTGGATCCAGTGACGCTTTCTTCAGGACCGATCGGACTACCACCTCCTTTAAAGGGGCAGGCACCCGACCCTCCCTCAGAGAAGCGTTAACCACTTCCAAGATCCAGATCCCAATCCCGTGCTTGGAATTATTTATTAACCAAGACAGGCAAGGGTCCAATAGGCAAGTGGTGGGACGTACTCGTCCAAGCACCTTGTCCACATCATCAGGCTGCAATAACTGAAATTCATCCAATAATTCTGGACCAGACGGCAGCATTGGTGACTCCCCAAAAACCTCTGATTCACTAGTGGTGTCTAGCTCGTGACGAATCTGAGCAATTTTCTCCCTGAAATGCGTGGCAAAGTCATCACAGTGGGCCTTTGAGGGTGGAACCAGATCTTTCTTAGGGCCTGGATGAACCAGGCCTTGCACCACTCGAAAAAGCTCTGCTGGATGGCATTTTGAGGAGGCAATGGAAACAGAAAAAAACCTCTTTTTCGCCGCCCTCACTGCCACAGCATAGGCCCAATAATGGGCTCTCAAGTGTGTTCGGTCAGATTCATCCCGTGATCTCCTCCACCTATGCTCTAGCCATCTCCCAACCTGCTTCATCGCCTGCAATTCAGGTGTATACCAAGGGGAAGAGTGGGCTCTGCCCGGTGTGAGAGTACGCTTAGGAGCAATCGTGTCCACAGCCCTGGTCATCTCCCCGTTCCACAGTTCGACCAGAGCCTCGACAGGAGCACCAGTCCTGTCAGCCGGAAACTCCCCCAGGGCCTTCAGGAATCCATCCGGATCCATCCGGCTCCGGGGGCGGACCCACACAATCGGATCCGCACCCTTGCAGAGGGAGAGGTCACTCTCAAGCACAAACCTCACCAGGAAGTGATCTGACCATGACAGGGGAGCCAGTGTGGTGTAGTGGTTAAGAGCATGGGACTGGGACTCAGGCGATCTGGGTTCTAGTCCCCGCTCCGCCATGGAGCCAACTGAGTGACTTTGGGCCAGTCACAGACTCTCAGCCCAACCTACCTCACAGGGTTGTTGTTGTGGGGATAAGAGGAGGAGGAGAATGATGTAAGCTGCCTTGAGCCCTTTGTAGGAAAAAGGCAGGATATAAATCAAAAAAGAAAAAAAAATGGCAAGGGTGTTGGCCTCTTGGGATTCTAGCTCAGCAGTTGATCTTTCTGGATATGCTGGTGCAGGGTTTTCTGCTTCCAATCTCCCTGCATTTACAAGTAAAAGGAACTAAAAATCCATTGAGAAAAATCCAAGTAAGGAGATCCATCAATATCTGGAGGCAAATCTTCATACAAAAAGATAAATCACAGACAGATCTTCCAGAGTCCCAAGGCCAGCGCTAGCAGCACCTGGAGAACATTCCATGAGCTAGAAAGAAAATGGTCTTAAGGCTCTTCAGCATAGGATGCTAGACAAGCCCTAAGAAACAATGAAGAATAATTATAAGGACAATTTTATTCCCTGCCAGATCAATACAAGGGTGTGCAGAGTGGCTTAACTAACACATTAACCATCTTTTTCTCTGGGAACAAGAAAATGAGAAGGTGGACATAGTAAACTCTGAACCTAATTCTGCCTAAAGAAATACCCTTTTACAAGTTTGCACATCCAGAGGGCAATTCCATGGTTCGTTGGTTTCCTTTTAAAGTACTAATAAGTGCTTTATTTGATGTGCATGCTATGAAGTACACATGAAAACTTTTTAAGCCCCAAGAAAGAGTGCAGATTTGAAATATGTTCAGGGTCCTTTCAGCATTATTGATTTGTGCACCATTTTGGATTCCTCCCTGAGCACCCCCCCCCTCCACACATGTACATGCATGTGAATATGTGTTTACTAGTAACTTGTTACACTATTAACGTGACTGTGGTCTTCATGGTAAAGCCCCAGCAATATAACATGTGGCTGAGACCTACCAAAAGGCAGTTGATATTGTACTGGGGAAATTAATACACTTTAGAGATATTTTAATGAAAGTCACTTAGGGCAAAATCCAATGGGACCACCTGTAGTCCTCTGAACATGGAGAACTATTGGCATCCTATACAGGGTGGGAAGATCATGGAGATGATCTTCACCTCTGTATAACACTCTGCATGTTTACACTGAAGAAAAGTCCTGTAATTTCCAGTATTCCCTAGCAATCTTTCCAGTGTAATGAATTGTTAGGAATGGAATATGGTATTGATTAAATTAAAACAATCTATTCACACTGTTCCCTCTTATGTCGCATCTTTCTTCACCCACACAGAGTCTAACTGCAAAGCTCTGCTTCACTTTCCCTCTGTAGAGGAAATACCTGAGTTACACAATCAACCCAGGGATGAACTTTGGGATTCTGCCCCTCATTCTGCAACTCTTCAGAGCTATCGTAGATTCCTTTGCAGAAAGTAGAGAGTGTTAATGTGCAAAAAAGTTTCAGAGTAAAGTTGATACTCTATTGTCATTTCTTTATTTCTAAAATCCTTTAAACGTCTTCCTTTCTTTTCCCCTTTTTTTCTCTTTTGCACTCTTCCCTTGATAGCAAAAACTAGTAGCAATGGGTTGACCCTTCACATGAATAGTAATCTCTCTTGACCCTGAGGGAACAAAAGGAGATATAAAATGTTGCTATATGTTATCATGCACTGAACAGTTGAAAGCTGGAAAAGGTCAAGCTTTCTGATAGTTTCTAAACAGAATATCCCTTTACATTTTGAATATTTTTGACACATCAGTGCATTTTCTTATCCAGAATTCTTAATCTTACTGCTGGTAGTGGCTAAAACGATCTTTTCCAAGAATGTTCATCAGTTAGTTTTGTTTGGTTTAGGGCTTGCTGGTGTTTTGGATTTGAAAGCTAGCTTTCAGAGTTTTCAAGAAATGTAATCAAAATTAGCAATAGTAAAATAACACACTCCTAATTAACTTTATTTCAATTGTTTTAATGCTCAATTTGTACCTAAACAGATTGGTGAATTTTGTGCTTGAATTTCACATCTTGTTATCCCATCCTTTTCCCGAAGGATGAAACTACAAGTTGAATAAGCCTATGCATGTAATAAATGAACAAAGGCTCTCTTTTCCAGGGAAAATCAGCTTTGGAGGGATGATAGTTTGGATTGTTGTGTTAGTGCTGGGTCTCCAAATCATTCCTTGCAAAGATGCTTTTTTATTATGAAAATTGGCGGGTGAATGTACGTATAGGATTGGATCCAGCTTCAGTCCATGCTTGCCATTGTCTTAAATGGTTCTTAAGTTAACTGAATCCCCATTGATCTGAATAGATCTACTCTAAGTATGACTAAAACTCAATCCAACCCATAATAACTACCTAGAACCTAAGGTTTCACTGACATTTTTGCTTATATCAACGGTAGGGTCAATCAACCTGAGTGCAAAGAAAGTGGAGAAAAATCTACCACCTTGATTGTCTTAAAACCTGAGACTTTGGATCAGTTCTTGGAGGCATGCACTGGTGTAGCGGCCAGTTCTGGGATGGAGGTGTTCATTATGGTGGTCCCCATAGCCATGTCCTCACAGAAAGTCCACATATCTAGTCATCTGTGCAGATCCGTATTAACAAATGAATCCTAGCCGTTTTCCTCTCTACCAGGAGCAGGTCCTTGGTAAAGAGACCTGTTCATTCAAGTTCAAGTCACCCAAAATACTTTACATCACAACAAGGAAAAATAAGAAAGATGCAGAAAAATTAGAAAGGGTCCAGAGGAAAGCAACAAAAATGATCCAGGCTTTGGAAACACTGCCGTATGAGGAGAGCCTGAGAGAACTGAGCATGTTCAGCTTTGAGAAGAAAAGACTGAGTGGGGAAATGGTATCATTCTATAAGCACCTCAAAGGCTGTCACAGAGGAAGGTCAAGCTATGTTCTTGCTGGTACCAGAGGGTAGACTGATGTGGGAAAAATGCATTCCTTCCCAGCTACTTTGTGCACTGAGGCTAAGCTCAGGGGCAACAGGGACTTCTGAAGAGGTTGGCAGATGATGATACTGTTTGCTGCTCAAGAAAAGACAGCTCTCTGTTCCTGTGACCACTATGGCTCCACTGCAACTGTATGTATTATACCTATGAGGAATCTGTTTTGTGCAGAACATTGTGCAGAAAATTCACTGATTTCCCTGGTTTCGGCTTTCCAGACTCCAGCCCACTTTGCAGCAGCCCAGAGTCCAAGTACCTAGAGGGTGTGCCAAAGATTCATGGGAATCAAGTCCCACATGCTGAGCAAGTCATTCTTCTGTACCTGATACAGATGCCAGCAGCAGCAAGGAAGGAAGAAGATTGATCACTGGGATTGGTGGCCAATGCCAGCTGTTGACCCTGGCTCCATTTGCTCACAGGCCAGGGCCAGTGCTGACAGCTGCAAGTGGGAAAGGAATTCGGTCACGGGCACATCCCCTCCTTCACACCCTGCATCCCCTCCTGATGGGGAAGGTAGTTGCTTGCACAACTGGGGCTCAGCTTGCTTTGCAGGATTGGGAGAGCAGAAGAAGAAGTCTGCAGCTTCTGGAGGAATGGATTCCGAAAGGGTTGGTCCCAACCCTAATGTTCATCATTTAATTGATCAATGCTTTATAGCATGCTGATTCAAACTGCACATGAGGTGAGGTGAAATAGCATATGCATTGTCCATCAGCAGCATTTAATTGCAGCTTATAGCGTGTCTTGATTGAGCATATTCAGAACAATGACAGGCATGGGATGTTTGCTGCTCGCCCAAACCCCACTGCTTTATGGTGAGATTTGGCAGGAGAGAACAAAGTAAGACAAGAACTTTACAAGCCACGGCAGAGCAATATCTTTATTAGGAGCTATCAAAATGTCACAATGCCATTAGCAAACATATGAGTTTTCGGGAATTCTTCTCTAGCCTGAGAGGGAGATCTGCATGATGTTAATGCTCCAGATCTGGCCATTTGTAACAGTCATAAGATGGAGTGCAAAAGACTCTAATTAGGTATAGCTTCTGCTAGGTGCTAATCTGGGACAAAGAAGCAATAATGGCTGTTCCCTCATTTGAGAAATAGAGAGAGAAATGGGGATGGGCATGGTGGAGAGAGCAAGAGAGAGCACAAAGGAAAAAAGAAATGTTATAGACTTCATATTAGCAAAATTGAAAATTCATTCACTAGGTACAGCATCAATAGAAACCAAATTGGTTAGGAAAGTCTTCAGGTGATAGATTATTTCCTCCAGCTGTAGACACAGCAACCCTATGTCTGAGAACATTTGGAGTTTCTGAGAACATTTGGAGTTTTTGATCAGTTTTTAAAAATGTAGCTGTTCCCTACTTTGTGCCTAATTGTGAACCAAAATGCCAATGGGAAAACAGAAGATATGTCAAGTATTTAAATTTTGATTTTGAAAACAAACAGTGTGAAAAATACATTTTGATGGTTTTGCAATTAAGTTTATGCTTATTCAGTAAATTGCATGCCTAGAAATCCAGCTTTCTAAAACTAAACAATTATATATAATTTCCCACCAAAGAAACGATAATAGATTATGAATTATCTCAGAAATAAAATGTAGCATATATTGAATGTCCTAGTAATTAGTTCCAGTGCTGACATTTGGCAACAGATTTGGGGGGGGGGGAGTTTGTTTCATAGAAAGCAGCCGCTTCTAGAGACAGAGAGCTTTTTCAGTGTGCAAAAGATCTGCTTTTGAAGGTGCTTCCGTCATGTGCCACTACTTCCATGCATCTCTCCCTCAACAAGTGGAAGGTCTTTTTCCTTGCAAGAATGGTCTCCACCAATCCAAGATCATACAATGAACAGGCTAGGGTCATGACTCTATGCAATAATCTCTATTTATTCTATTTCCTCACTGCATTTTATCTGCCTTTCAGTCAGATAAATTTGGGAAACGTATTGTTTCCCAAAGCAGCTCACATCAATAAAATAGAGAGAGAAAGAGAAGGAAAGGGGGAGAGAAGTCAGTTTATGGAAATGTGCCACTTAGGGCAAACAAAGTCTATTTAGAGTAACGAAATACTTCCTGAACTGTTCACATGAAGGGCCCTATACAATCATGGATCACTAGCAAATACCAGAGTGTAGGATACAGAAGAATCAATTGAAAGTGTGATAACACAGATTCAGGCTAGATATCAGGAAGTTTCCTCACTCTCAGAGCAGTAGAACAGTGGAACCAGCTGCCTAGAAGAGTTGGGGGCTTTCTCACACTAGAGACATTCAAGGAGAAACTGGGCAGTCATCTGAGAGGAATGATGTAAACTGGTGTCCTGAGACACCAATGGTGTCCTAGATCAATGGCCTTCATGGCCCCTCCCAACTCTACTATTCAATGATTCTATGAAATAAAACTTATTCAGCATGGCTCCCAGGTTTTCTGACTACAGTAACCCTTTTGTCCCCTTTGCAGTAATCCTTGAAAATTGTCAAGCATTTTCAAGGATCACTTTGAACTGATGATAAACTTCATGAAAATTCCCACCTTTGACTCAGCCCTTGCACCTATTGTATGTATATCCAGAAGAACAAACTGGAATAGCATTCTTCTAACTCCCCCTGCTGGAACAGACTCTCTTATCTGTATAATAAGGCTATTACAAATGCAAGGCTGTATTTTTATCAGTCAAGACTGAAGGGTTTTAGTGTAAAAACTCTGCTTCGCCATAATAAAATGTAGAATATGGAAACAACTTTTTATTAGTAAGCCATCCATTGGCTGACTATTGGGAGAATGGAATATTGAAGCTGAAGGAGACTATAAGCAGTAAAAATCAGAGATGCTGAAAACTACTGAACACAGGACAATATCTGGGCAGGCCATAAAAAGAAAAGTGCAATTCTTTTCTGGATTATAGTAGCAATTGGTTTACCTCTGACAATGTTGAGCATTTGCTACATTCTCATTGTCAGACCAGACCAGTCCAGTTTTCCAATTTTCAGTTCTACTGGGGCAGTTGTGTTAGGCTGTCATTTATACACACTTACCTGGAAACAAGGTCCATGAACCTCCACGTAGACATAATAGGGTTGCAATCTTAAGTATTCTTTCAATGTTACCTTAATACTATGGAAGGCACTTCTTCATGGACACCTATGTGCTAGTCTAAAAGTGAAAGGAGATAGATTTGGGACCCATACAATACAGTGGGGCCTCTGGGTAACAGAGGATTGGGTTGCTGGCCCATTTTAGTCCTGTAGCACCTTAGCATTTATCAACTGGCACCTATGCCACCAGATACATGGTACAATCTAATACTTTAGCAGTTTCATGTACATGGACACAGATGAGATTAAAAAAGTAATACAGATGTGCATGAATTGGGAATGCATTAGAATCCGCATCACCTCAGCTTGAACATTTTCTAATACCTCAACTTTGATGGACTGATTTTCTTGAATTTGGCCCAGCACCTCACTTATATGAAATTATATGGTTGCACATCTTCCAAAACTTCAATGTTGCAGTATTTATTTAATAAGCAAAATATCTGGGGCTATCTGGGCTTTTTAGGTCTTACTTCTGTCTAAACATGCATAGGATTGTGTCTTAAGCTTATGTGTTTGAAAGATCAAAAAGAAGAACTTCATCAAACAATTTAATTATATTTTTCATGTATTAAATAAATACTATAGCATATTTATATAATTTCCATATAATTTCTTTCCTGCTTGTAAACTGAGAACCTGAAATTCAGTCATGTTATTTGTGAAGCTGGAGGAGGAAGAGGAGGAAGAGGAAAGAAGGAAGAAGAGTAACAGTTTAGAAATAGTATTTATGCATCAAACACCTCTGAGAAAGGTTCATTGTACCATCTCCAAACACCTTCTGCTTCCTTCAAACTTTCTCAACTGTTTCACCCAAATAGCAACTTTCAAATTTTGCTGCAAGCAAGATTCAGTGGCAATTTGTTTATGATATTCAGTACAGCACATTGGCATCATTGGAAGCACCAAATCTTCAATATTTTGCCTAATAAGATTAGCTGAGCTATAGGAGCACTGGGTTTGTCTCTAAGCAAACTCCAAGCTTCTAGCACTTACTGTAGAAGACATTATGTCTGACTACCACATTTCCAGTTCCCAGAAGCTGAGCAGTATCATCTCTGAATCCTCTTATAGCCTATAAGTGAGCATCCTGTTAGCTAAGTCTTTCCACTTTTTCTAGAATCCTCTACAACACAGGTGGTCAACTTGTGACTTTTGGCCCAATGTCAGAAGGCCGCTGCAAGTAATCATTCCATAGTTCCAGCAAGTCCAGTCTGCCTCGACCTACCTACCCACTGGTGAGATAAAGGGAAGGAAGGAAGATGGAGGTGGATGGGGGAGAGAATGTTAGAGCAGCTCATCAGCTTTATAGCTGTCTTCCACAACCACTGGCTTCAGCTAACCCCCCAGTAGATTACCCACAGAGGATGCAGATCCCAACAGAAAAGGGTCTGTTTTTTGGTTCTACAGAATAAGAATATTTCACAAGAGGTTTTTCATTTGTCATCCGTCATGCTGAAGCTGAAAAATGTCTGCTTTTCCCTTTTGTTCCAATTTTCAGTGTACACCTTGCCATTTTGCCTTGTGGAGCAATGTGGAAAGGGGAATTTTGAAACTTCAACACTCCCTGGCAAGAATGATAACCCTTAAGACCCCCCAGTGTTTTTCCCCAATGATGGAAGGGTTCTGCTGTTGCAGCAAAACCAATAAACCGTTGTGCAGAACCTTAGAAACTAGCACATTTTGTGGAGTACAGCAGTGGGGAAACTTTTATTGTGAGGACAAAATTCCAAAAATTTCAGTAGGGCACATTCCAGTGATAAGCAGGACTTGGGGCAAAAGGGGCAAGACTAAAGACAAATGGTTGTGGACAAAAGTACTTCTAAAAACAGCCTGTTGTAGCTTAAAGCTCTTACTGCCAGTAATTAATCCATGGGAGTGACTTTTACAAAGGGGGAAGCTACAAAAATGTTGAGAAAACAGCCAAAACTCAGGGTTGGAGAAAAGAGGATGGAGCCAGGGGAAGGAGGTGTGTCATCTGGTGAACCTCAACAAGATAAATTTGGCCTCCAAGATTCTCCAACTTTGGACTGGAGTGCGATGCATCTGACAAAGTGGATTGTAATCCACAGAAACTTCTGCTGTAACAATGTGCTTAGTCATGAAGATGCTTTTCTCTGAAGGATGTACTTCATCGCCTTGGAGCAAATGCATATATCAGAAACAATTGGCTTGAGGACTTCTCTACATACTCATGCTTCTTCTCTCACAGTAGTATTTGGGTGCTTTATACCACATTAAAGTCCTGTCTTTTGTTATCCATTTATTTCCATGACATTTTCAGAGCAAGGCAAGTGTATTATCCAGAAACGGTGGAATAAATCAAGCTAAGAAGCTTGTGTATTTCCTAATTCCATTATAATGCAGCACCATCTTGTGGCTCTGTAATGGAACATATAAAAAGCCAGACAAAGGAAACAGCAGAAAGGAAGATGCTGATCCCAGTTGCTCATAGAATCCAGAAGTAGAAGCCCTGGTAAAGTGGCAGATTAAATGCCTTATGTAAAAAAAAATCCCTGAAAAGGTTTGGAAGAAGTAAGTTATGTCCATAATGGGGCCATCTACAATTCACTAAGATGTTACATAAACAGTTTTATATCTGAAGAGACCTCCCAGAGTCAGAGAATGTGAATGTCACACTGGACATGTCTTTAACAAAGAAAATTGAGAAGGCCTAAGGTAGGAAAATAACACAAATAGCACAAAAATACCAGAGAGACCCTACTGTAACTAAATTGCTTGCACTTTTTCCCATGAGTCATGACCACTATTGACTCTTACAAGGTAAAGATAATATTTTGGAAGCACTGTGGAGCAGTAATGGGCAGATTCAAATAAAGCATATTCTTTGTCAATTTACAAGCTTGTATCCCAGTGAATACACAGACAGCATGAAGCATCTTTCTCAGAGAAAGGTAATATATAGAAGGCTTTTGTGATATTATAGTAACTCTTCAACATTCAGAGTACACCTCTCAGCCCTAGGGCCAAAAGAGTTTTATTAGCAATTTTCCCACACAGTGGAAAACTCAGTCAGACAGCAAATGTTCAGGTAACTGCAGCTTCTGTTACAGGAAAGATACATACAGGTTTGGCTATAATTAATCCACAAGTACTTATTTTTCAGCCAGGTAAACAAAACAATTTGCTGTTGATAGATCATTCCAGAAAAAAATGTTCCTCTCTCTAATATTTCATGGACAAAGGGCAAATTGTGGTAGTAGATGCGTCATTTCTTAAAAGAAAAATTGGAAGAAGGAATTGAGCAGGAGGGTGAGTTATGGGACAGTATCCAACATTGACAGTTCCCCACCAGTCATGCTGCATTAACAGAAACAACTGCAAAGTTAATGGGAAGTGAGGACTTAATAGCACAACCCTGGAAACAAGCTCAAATTAGCACTTCCAGACTTGGTCAAGTCAGCAGAGCTTCTTCTGTAGACCAGAGAGTTTATTAAAAAAAATCAGAAATATAATAATCTATCCCATATGTAAGATGCTCAAAAATGTGATTTCACAAAATTTGTTTTCAGCACATACAATAACTAGAAATACTGAAAATCAAGTGAAAAATAGCTAATGCTGCCTAAACAGTTCATAAATATGAACTGACAAAAGGCACCATACAAGTGTGAATTATTCTTCTTTACTCACTAGTTATATATGTGTGTGGAAAATTGCACTTGTATGTACCAGCATGCATAAAAGTGTCTGCTGAAGTTTGCTATCCTTGATTAATGCAAATATTTTCTTGATGCATATGTGAGCAGCTTGACAAAATTCATTTTGTACTACAGTTAGAATCCCTCAGCTTATTTTGATTATCCTTGGAAGGAACATGAGCCTATTACAAAATCACATTAGGCAATGTTTATTGACAAATATTTAGATAGTGCCATCATAAAAGAGGGCAATACTTTAAGTGAACAAAAATCAAGACCCCAAGAATCAACCATGTTAATTGTTATGGCAGCACAAGGAATAACTGATAAATATTTGCCTATGAGTGGGCTCTTGCCTTCTTCTAGGCCCTAGGTAGTTTATTAAATTGAAATGTAAACTACTTTATACTTCAATATCCATCTATGTCTTTAAATGAAAATAGTTTTATCTTCCACTATTTGTGTGTCAGCTGGCAGTTCACATTTTGAGGAAGCAAAAGAAAGGGGAACTCATCTACAGTGATTGCTATTTAGCATTAAAAGCTATAAACCTCATCAGAAAACAGCACAACAAATCTCAACCTAAGTAGGAGCAAATGCCATTCATTTTTTCCTGAATCTTTTTTTGTTTTTTTTTTAACAAGTACATATATCTGAATAGGTGTCCAAACAAGACCAATGCCTATAGACGAAGCATTCAAATGCAGTAAGAATCTTAGACCACTGATGGAGGGTGTTTATCTGTCCAAGCTTGTACTGTAAATCTCATTGCAACTCTAAGGGTCTATGGTTCCACTGTCACTGTGCATCTCTTAGTTCCCAGAGCACAGAAAATTATTTTAAAGCACATGGACATCTGCAAATCTACAAGATGTTTCCAAATTAATACAAACCATCTGAAAGAAGCCAGTACTATAGAGCAATTCTCCCACTATATGCCTCAACCAGACTTTTTCCACATCATATTGCCAAGAACTAGCAGAGCTAGTCAATTATTCCTTAATATGATTTGACAGCATCCAAAAAGAAAAGTGTGTTTCCCTACCACCACCTCCTTTTTGGTCAATAGGTCAAGATAGGTTTGGGGAAAGAAGTCTGTTTTATCAACTCAAGAGTCACCAGTTGCTATGCAGATCTCTGATGGACTATACAGCAATGAGAGGGCAAACAGTGTTACACCTAAGAAAGAAAGATATTCTATTCAGCTGTTCAGTAGCATCCAACTATAAGAGATCCTATGGGCCAAGTCTCACCACACTTTTTGACCCTGTGCTGCCTCTTTCGGCCAAACTGTGCTCTGCCCTGCATTGTCTTTGATGGAGTCTAAGCACCTCGCTCTTTGGCAACCTGGTTTTCTCTTGCCACTGAGCATTCCCAGCATTATATCCTTTTCTGATGAGCTTGATCACATGATGTGGCCAAAATAAGTGAGTTTCAGCTTCGTTATCTTGCTGACCAGGGGCACATCTGATTTAATATGCTCCAGCACCTGCTTGTTTGTCACTCCCATAAATAAATGATATAGAAATGCTTCCGATTGTTCCTCCTGCCAACTATTGATCCCATTTTTAATGTCTATCTTAAAAAAACCCTCAAACTTACCAACCTGCTTCCAACCTCCATTGTACACTCCCTAATTTTCTGATACAGAGTGCTCAAAAGTCTGAGGATGCCACTGAAAGGTGGCCTAGAAGCTACTAGATTTCCAAATAAGCAGGTGAACAGCATGAGTAAGTTAGGAACTTTTAGCCAAGGGATGGCCCTTGCAAAGTGCTTGGTAAAACAACAGAGATTACATCATCCTTTTAGCAGAAACTGATTTTATTGAGAAAATACAACAAAATGGCAATATAATTAAAATTGAATGTACCCCCAAAAAAGATTGAAGAGTTTGGAAGGGTCATGTCACTGCTTATGAGGCTTTGCTGTAGCTAGGTGAGAATTTATTTCAGTTGGTTTTGATGATAGCTAATGAAACTACACAAAGTTCTCCATGTTCAGTACAAAAGGAACATGAGATTTCAAAAATTCAAATGAGTGAGAAACTGATCTCTTAATTCATCCAGACCCGGGGCTTCCAGTGGTTTGTTGGTAATATTATGGGTTTGCAAATATTGTTGTGAGTCGCCCTGAGGCTTCGGCGAATGGGGCAGCATAGAAATGTTTTAATTAATAAATAAATAAATAAATAAATACAATCATGCTAGTGCTTAATTAGGGTTGCCACCATTTTTTCCTGCAGACTCCACATCTGAAAGAAATGGGGTGTTTCATGGCTAGATTTTCTTGATGCATAACCTGTATCATGGAAAGAAGCTACTGTTAGGACAGAATACAGAGAAACAGAAGGGTTTCCTGTAGGCAAAGGTGTTAGACAAGGGTGTATTTTATCTCCCTATCTGCTTAATCTGTACACAGGACATATCATAAGGAAATCAGAAATAGACTCAGAGATAGGAGTGAAAATTGGTGGAATAAGCCTCAATAATGTAAGGTATACCAATGATACCATACTATTCACAGAAAACAGAAATGAATTGAAAGGGCTCCTGATGAAAGTGAAAGAGAAAAGTGTTTCTTACTGTTCTGCAGCTGAACAGTAAGAAAACAAGAATCATGGCTACAGAAGAATTAAGATCAGCAGTAAAGAAATTGACATTGTGAAAGATTTTGCATACCTTGCCTCACTTATAAAGTAAAGGGGAAACTGCAACCAAGAAATTTGAAGAAGTCTGCGACTTGGAAGTGCAGCGATGAAGAAATTAGAAAATATCATCAAGTGTAAGGATGTTACCTTGGATACCAAGGCCAAGATCATCCACACTATTATAATCTCAATCACTATGTATGGATATGAAAACAGGACAGTGAAGAAAGCTGACAAGAAGAAAACTGATGTATTTGAAATATGGTGCTGGAGGAAGTTTTGTGAATGCCCTGGACTGAAAGAAAGATGAACAAGTGGGTACTAGATCAAATCAAGTCAGAACCTTCCCTGGAATCAAAAATGATTATACTGAGGTTGTTGTATGCTAGGGAGAGTCAAAGGCAAAAGAAGGAGGAGAAGAAAGAGGCCAACTATGAGATGGATAGATTCCACAGCAGAAACCACAGCTCAAAAGCTGAGCATGGCTGTGAAAAACAGGACACTTTGGAGAGCATTCATTCATAGAGCCACTGTAAGTCAAAGATGACTTGACAGCACACAACAACAACTTCATCCCGAACAACTGAGTGGCAGGTAGAGGTGGGTTCATCATGGTCTTCCCCATATTAGGAATAGCAGTAACACTTGAATCTGACTGATGCAGATGAGTGAGAATTTACCACACTTTGCACAGTTCTTTATATTTGGAAAAGAAAGAACTTGAGATTCTTTTAAAAAAGTAGAATACAAGCAAAAGCAAGACAAACACGTTTGCTCCTCCCTAACTGTTTTGACTTGCAAATGGAATTGCAGTACAAGTTGAAAACTGACCAGAGAAAGGGAAGGAACTTTCCTTACTCAACATCAGTCAGAAATTCTGAGAAAAGCAGTGAAGAGCCTCATTGTTAAGCAAAATCCACAAAAAGTCTTAAATGAACAGAGTCTACAAGGACCTAAACCTGGATACAAGGGCCTGTCAGGCTGCGTTTTTCCCAGCAAGACCTCTTCTAGCATCTCCTAGAGTTTGGAGCTACAAAGACAAGCAAAAAGCAAGGAGCTCGAGAAGCCTCATTTACGCACAGAAGAGTCATAAAGGAAAGGTCACTGGGTCTTGGGTTTCTAAAACTGTTGACTGATCATCACAAAGGAATATGGCGGTCCTGGAATGGTGATTTCCATGTGCAGAAGAGCAAGATGACTGTCTTTTCTGCTAAACAAAGAGAGAGGCCTAGGCTCTATGCAGTTTTTTAAAATTCTTGTAAAGGACACTTGAAATATCAGGTCTCTCCATGCAGTTCTGATATTTACTTTGGTTAGATTAGAAATAGAGAAAGACAAGATCAACGTATCCCCTGTCAGTGAAGAGAGTAATAGTAACACCAGCATTGTTGTGCCTTGATTCTCAACCAGCATGGCCGATGGCCCAAGATTACAGTAGCTGTAGTCTAAAACAGCTGGATGACATCATGCAGCAGAAGGCAGGGACACTCCCTTGTCCATTCCAGTAAGAGCAGGTTTTGGTGGCAAAAATTAAGAGCATTTTGTCCTTTGCTAGATCTTCCTAGCCTTTATTTTCACATCAAATGGCACCTCGGAGCCAAGGTGCTCACAAGGGGACATACAAAAGAGCAGCAGAACAGAACTGTCTGGCAAAATAATACAGCATGAACTTCCATGCAATGCACGCCAAGTAATTGTTAGTATGTCCTGTCCAGAGTATTTATATCATGGTGCCATAGGCCTTAAGAACAACCTGTGAAGTATATATTGGATCTTTGCAATTAATTAGTTTTCAGATGATTATGTCACTTATTTCATATGCTTAGGACATTCTGACAGATCCCAAATTTAGAATGGTGACCTTTTTCAGCTATCTCCTGGAGGTTGATAATTAAGTGGAACACCTCCTAAACCATATTAAGCATTTTTGATGGGAACAGCTTGAAACAATTTATTTGGTTGATGGACTTAACCCATTCTATGCCAGAGCAGATATTTCCACTGAGCTAAATCATTTCCATCTGCATATACTTGTATGTCATTAGTATTTACCCCACTATCCAGGTAAATTGAAGTCGCTCGCTTTAGAGCAATCTTTTCCTGCTTACTTCTATGTGAAACTAAGGTCAACTTTGCTACATCCCATTGGTTGTTGTCACCTCTGTAATAGTTCTTACAGCAGTTACATGGCTTGAGTGATATGCTAAATATATTGTCAGAAGTACCATGTGGCTGGAAGACTGTATACAGATTGAAACAATTGTGGAAACAAGTACAGAGAAGGTAACGACTACATTACTTCAACTTTCTGCAAGGTTACCTATCCCAGAATGAGTTTGCTTCTTTAAAAAAAAATGTTTATGATTGTCAGTATAGAAAATGAATGTGCAAACAGGTAGAAGATGATATTGTGGAGTGGGCCAAATTTTCACAAGATCGTGCAAAATTGGAAGGTAGAGTAGTTGTGTCATTTATTTATTTATTTATTTATTTATTTATTTATTTATTTAAGAGATTTGTATGCCGTCTTTGCGAGAGCCTCAGGATGGCTTACACAAATAAAATTCCGAAATACATAACAATATAATATAAATAAATTGATGACCCAGTCTGGCTGTAATTAAAATATGGTAATAAAATTCAATATTAAAACTTATTAAAATATTGATGAAATAAAAAGGTCTTAACCTGGTGCTGAAAAACATATAATAATGGTGCCAGGCAGACCTCTCTGGGGCGCGCATTCCATAGATGGAGAGCCACCGCAGAGAAGGCCTCCACTGGGTACTCTGTCTCCTAATATCTTTCACAGAGGGTTTCCGGACGAGGGCTTCTGCTGCCAATCTCAGGGGGCGGGAGGGCAAATAGGGAAGAAGGCATTCCTTTAGGTATCTTGGTCCCAAGCCATTTAGGGCTTTATAGGTAATAACCAGCACCTTGAATTGAGCCCGGACTTCAGTGGGAAGCCAATGGAGCTGATAGAGGACTGGGGTTATATGAGAACAACTCCCAGTCCCCGACAGCAACCTGGCAGCTCTGTTTTGAACCAGCTGAAGTATCAGGACTGTCTTCAAGGGCAGCTCCATGTAAAGTGCGTTACAGAAATCCAACCAGGAAGTAACCAATGCATGTGCTACTGTTGCTAGGCAATCTTCCTCCAGGTAGGGACACAGCTGATGGATTAGCCGAAGCTGAAGGAAAGTGCTCCTCGCCACCGCTGTCACTTGAGCTTCCAAGGACAGCTCCAGGGCGAGGAGCATTCCCAAGCTGCAGACCCTGCCCTTTAGAGGGAGTGCAACCCCATCCAGGGCAAGGCCCAAGTCACCTACCCAGGAGCTCGAATCACCCACCATCAGAACCTCCATCTTATCTGGATTGAGTTTCAGTTTATCCACTTAAGGGGAAGAAAACAACAGTAACACAGGGTACTACCTTTATTAGAGCCAACTAAAACTGGTTTCCCCTGTGTTCTGGCTCAAGGCATGTATCTAAAATGCTAAAATGCTTAGAGACCATCATGACACTCTCACAAGCTGGCTGCTCAGAACCTATCTACAAGGTGGAAGTGAGGCCTAAGCTCAAGAACAAAAGTCAGGGTTTTGAACCCAAATGGAGTTAGTGCTGGAGGACAGCTTTTTTTTTTTTTTTTTTTTTTTTTTGTGGTCAGCATCTCAGTCAAAAATGATTTAACTAAAACATGTTAAGAAAATAAAAGAAAAAATTGGGCATGGCACAGAATCTGGTGGACACCTAAAGAAGTGCCCATGGGCAACATGCTTGCTCATGGGCCCCTTGCCAAATAGCCCAGAATAAAAACTACTAGAAGTTAAGTTATCCAGAACTTTTTTCCCAGTCCAGATTCTCATCTAACAGTGACTTGGCTAGTGCAGATGGATAAATATTTCATGAGGTTTCTTTTTAAAATAACTCACCTAAAGTTGAAAGTGTCTTCATAAACTAGCTGGAAAGAATTTCAGATATTAAAACATCAAATGTGGGAAAAGTAAAACCAACTTATTAGTTTGTCCCTAGCTTGTAGTTCTCTTAAGGCAGGAAGTATCATCTGGATTGAAAAGTAAAAGCCTATGTAAAGCTACTCAGAAGTAAGCCTTATCAAGTGCCAGGGGATTTACTCCTAAGTAGGTGTGTAAAGGTTCGCAGGCTAAATTAGCATGGATTCCACAAGTTTCCCCAGTTTAATCTTGCACAAAAAGCTACTGTAGCCTTCCCTAACTTGTAGTCCTATGATGACTGAGAATCATGGGAATTGCAGGCCAACACTTCTGCAGGGCAGCCAGCTGAGTAAGGTGAGGCTACTGGGACAGGAATCACTGTGCGTTCCTCCCTTTTCAAACTCGTATAAGGCCTAAATTATTCAGATTGGCTTCCAGATTGTGCAGTACATGAAATTCAGGATGTGAAGTATTTACTGTCAGTGCAACTATGAGCAATAGTTATGTGAAGATTGTGTTCTCCCAAGTGGGCAATAGTTGGACAAATGAATGAAATAATCTTTTCAGGAGAAAGGCAGAATATCAATGCAAATTATGTTTTGACAAGTATTATGATGTCTGCGTCCTTCAGAAGCCCAAGATTCTTAAGGCAGTTCCGTCACATGCACAAAAACACATTTGAAGTTTTATGAAATATGGTGTGGGCTAATCATGCAACTTGGCTCTATTTAAATTAGTTTAGGAAATGGTTGAATACAAGGATCAAATCCAGATTATTCAGCACTCTGGAAGGAGTGGGAAGGATGCACAGATCATGTTTTAGATGCTGGGAGGGATCTGTTGGCTAAGATTTGGGAGTAGGCATGGAAAAGCTGGACTGGAAAAGTACAGGAAGTTCCCTCATTCCTTCTGGTTCCACTTGACCTTAATATCAGTCTTCCAGGAAGCCATGCTTATGTTGCTGCTGTACTCTCGGCCATCCCCCTTAATGCTGAATGAAGGTGTAAAGAGATGACAGGATTGGTTCTAAGTGGGCCCATTTAGAACAAGATATCAGAGATAGTTGAGAGCCAATGTGGTGCAGTGGTTAAGAGTGTGGGTTTGGGACTCATGGGGTCTAGCGTCCAGTCCCCACTCAGCTACAGAGCCAACTGGATGTCTTTGGGCCAGTCACAGACTCTCAGATTCACAAGGCTAGTGTTGTGGGGATAAGATTGAGCGCAGGGAGAAGAGAATGATGTAAGCTGCTTTGAGTTCTTTTTTTAAAGTGGGAATTAAATCTAATAAATAAAAATAAAATCAGCAAGCTCATGGGAATTCCTAGGCTTGCAGAGCTGCAAAAAGTCTTGTTATTTCAGTTCTCTGTATGTCTATGGCACCTAGCGCTGGTAATAACCAGTCAGTATATCTGAGACTAGGAGAGAATATTTTCCCAAAAATAATGACTCTGAGAGGTTTTGCCCTACTTTACATGACATCCTTTTGTTTCCAGTCACTCTCTCCTATCCAAACCTGGACTCCTTCAGCCCAGTCAGCTAGTAAGCTAGTAACAATTCAAAGGGTGTGATTAATTAAAGTGAATTGCACAAAACAGGTTCTGCCATTTTAAGCCTCAGGACATTGCCCTGCTCTTCATTGCCTTAGGAAGCAGATAGAATGTTTAACCTACCCTAACCTAATCTATGCTTAACCTGCCTGTTACTGATACATGCAACAAACTGGCATGAGCCAGCTCACAGAAGGATCCTCTAGCACAGCCATGAGGCACAGATGCTTCATAAGGAAATACAGGAAGACGTGGGACACCTTTGCTGGTCCCAAGTGTTCCATCCTCCCCACTTGGACATAGGCCTGGAAGAACAAAGTCAAGTCTGGGTACATGAGGGTAAGTGGTAAGCAAGCACCATTTCTGCCGTTGTACGATATCACTGATAAAGGGGCTTCTGAAGGAAGGCATCGGCCTTAGCTTCCCAGTTTCCCAATTTTGTGAAGTTTGAACCAACCTGAGATAGCCTTAACCTTAGCCTTAAACCACTAGCTTTATCACTTATGGAATATCTTTATAGCATGCATTGGCATCTCCTTTGGTTGGGAGGAAATAACAACCATCAGCAT
This sequence comes from Varanus komodoensis, assembly GCF_004798865.1. Classification (NCBI taxonomy): domain Eukaryota; kingdom Metazoa; phylum Chordata; class Lepidosauria; order Squamata; family Varanidae; genus Varanus; species Varanus komodoensis. The sequence continues at coordinate 34,822,540 of NW_025336481.1, read as the reverse complement.
TAATATTTTTTTTCAAAATTCTCATTGTGAGTACAATCACAAGTGCTTTTCCAGTCCACTCAGGATGTGCTAGACAGGATCTAGACTTCCAAAGGGTAATTCCAGGTCCCAGCTCCAACCTCAGAAACCTACTCCGAGGACAGAGCCGGGATTCCGATCTCGGCACGCCATGCCATTCTCTTACATGGTAAGGCTCACACTGGCCGGAGCCCTGCAGTCACTAGAGCAACCTCAGTGTTGGAGGGCTGTGGGCAGCACGGGCAGGGCTGAAGGTGAATTCCAACACCATGCACAGTATTCTGGCAATGCTGTGGGCTCCTCTCCTGCACTCCAGGGCCAAAACCAGCCTTCCCAGAGCTTTGCAGGGTGGGGAAAGTACAGAGGCAACTTTTGCCTCCACAGCAATCCTGCCCTCCAAAAGATGCCTGTAATTGTCTGGGTTCACTGCGTGTTGTAATGCATCCTCTCCCGGAACACACCACTCCCAATAAATATAAGGCTGAGCTTGCATCAGGCCCAGAATTGACATAGTCTCTTGGTGGCAAGGACAGTAGTAAACTGTTTCATCACCTTGAGCAGCCAGAATCACATTTTGCTGTGACATGCTCCATGCACTTCCGCTTTTTTCATATTCAGATACTGTATATCTGTCATTTGAAGGGCATTATTCAATTCATCATCCTGCTCTACCTCTGCAGCCCGAGAGATACTTTAGGCAAAGGGTGTCCTTTTCTGTTGCTCTATTTGTTGTAAGAGCATCACTGCATTTTCCATGCATAATCCATCGCTTTCAGCATAAAAATGTACAGTACAAATAAGAAGGGGCTGTGCAGAGAGATATTCATATGCAGCCAGGTACATCGCCAGGCAGCCTTGAGGCTCCACAAAAACAATTTGGAATTCTCTCGATGAAACCATTGTGTGGCAATATAAAGTCTTTATATCATTGCATGGCATTAACTGGAGTGAAGAAAAGTTATGTTACTTCAAACATCAATGGGCAAGTTTTAATACCAAGATGCCATCAGCCACTTTCTGGAGATGGTTGACTTGACTATCAACATCCTGAATGCCAGCAGCAGGTTTTCATTTCCAAACTTCAAGTACTGAAGGGCCAACTATTAATCCAGAAGAAGCACTTCGCCCTCTGATTTAAACTTTCATTGTATAAACCATGTTGTTGAAAACGGAAATGAGGGTATAGATTTATTCAGGCCAAACAGCCTGTTATATTCTTCATGCTCTTACAAAAAGTGGACTAAGCATATTTACTCTGAAAGAAAAGACACTGTATGAGGCCCCAGTGTGGAATATGTTCTGATCCAGTTTAGGTCCCATGCTGATTACCTGCTGAAAATCTTTTTCCTCTTGCCTGGGTTGTCATTTGCCTTTGGCAGAGCTGCTCAGGAGAAAACGACAACTGGGGAACAATTTTTAGTAAGAAACCAATGTGAGGGCCCCAGTGCAGTTTAGGACCACATTCTAAATCTGGGGCCTCATGTGACCTCATTTCCTTCACAGGAAAAGTGACCAAGTTATGCACATTTAAGAAAAAGAAGCATGAATACTGTATTGTGTGATCTGGTCCTTCCTTATTTCCGATATTCATTCTCTTTTGGTCTCAGCCAGATCAAGCACTAGTACTGAAATGTTGCCTTTGGATATTCTGCTCTGTTCAAATCGGGAGGATTTTATGAAGGGAAGCAGCCTGCAGGCTACAGACAGCCCCCAGATGTGTGTTGTTCGGCCCCGTGCTCTCTTCACACAGTGGCTATAGCTGAATCCCTCCCTTGCTGCCATTGAGTGGCGTGGCTGCTTCAAGCTAGGTGGTGATAGGAAATCAGGGGCGCCCTTTGAGGCCACTGGGGTAGGTGGCATTAGCCTCCCTCTCCTAATGATGCCACAAAGAGCCTCCCATCACCTCAGAGGCTCAGATGGAATCTGTGTTTGCAGATTTTCAGGTACTTTTAGCCCCATTGTCCACTCATTGAGGAAATCATGTATATGCATGTGCAAATCTAGGTACATCATCATCATCATCATCATTTAAAGCTTTTATAAACCATTCAATCAGCAAACATTTCTCATAATTCAAACAATCTAAAAAAAAGTAAAACCAAATATACATACATTATCAACATAGCAGTAACATTCATTGGAGCATAATTATTACCAAAATAAATAATGATAACAATACATAATACAAGAATAAAACCAATCACAGAATGACAATGACCATATAGATAAAACCAATATAAAATCCAATGAAATTATTTAACAATTAAAATGCCAGGAAAATAAAAAGAGTTTGATCAGGCTCTGAAATATATAGAGTCGGCACCCAGCATTCCTCCCTGGGAAGCTGATTCCATAACACAAAACACATGTGTGCTCTCCTGATACTAACCAATATTCATGGCCAAAAAAGTTGTGCACCCCTGAAGTAAACCACCCCTGAAGTGGAGCCCTACCCTCCACTTCCACACACAGCGTTTTGGTCATGATGATCTCCAAAGCAAAAGAGAACCGGTCAATGCCAAGCCGAATATCACTCATTGCCAAAGGACAGAAGTGTGGGAAGGCAACAAGGACGTTAATCAAAACTTGATGTAATTCCATTTAGTTTGAAAATCTGGCTCAAATACAAACAGCACCAATGTGATTGCACTGTATCATGCTGTTTTATTGAATTTAGATGGAAGAATTTGCATAATGACTAAATGAATAAAAGCAAAGTTGAAGAGAAGAACATATATACAAGTGACTGCTCTTACAATTTTTTGTATGTATTTTATGATTAACCACCCTACACCCTGGCCCATTATAATATATGCTTTCTTTACAAGGTGACTGAATACATGAATCATATTCTAATTATATGTTGGGGAAATATGACTAATGGTCATCACAGCAAAAATACCTTCTTACTGTCTGTCTATGGCTGGATTTTCACTCCCTCTTGGACTCATGCATATATATAGCCAAGTATTTTATATATATATTCAGTTGGAAAGAAACACACATTTATTAGATCATCACTTCCTTCTCAATTTTCATGGAAAATGGGATGACAAGGCTTTCCTAGTCACTACTTCTGAATAGGTTAAAGAGGAAACTATCAATATTGAAATGTCTTTATCGATATAATTCCACTTGGAATAATGCATACAATTCTGGTAACCACACTTCAAACAGTGTATTGTAGATCAGGGAAAGCTGCCCACATGCTCAAGAGACTGGAGCAGCTGCACTTTTAATAAAAGTTACATTCATTGAACTCTACCTTAGATGAAATCTGAATAAGGGGGCAATGATACAGGTGTATGAAATTATGTATGCTGTGAAAAACATGATAGGAGACATCTCCTCTCATGGTAGCAAAAGGTAGGGTCATCCAAGGAAGCTAAATGATGGAAAATTCAGTGCAGAAACAAAGTATTTCTTCAGATCACACATAGCTAAATTATGGAATGCAATACTACAAGATTTCATGATGGCCACCAATCTGGACAGCCTTAGAAATGAATTAGACAAATTCATGCAGGATAAGGTAATTAACAGAACATGAAAAGGCAGATGCTACTGTGCTCACATCCTGATCATGGACCTCCTATAAGCTTGTTTTTGCCTTCTGTGAGGATAGAATGCTAGACTAGATACGCCTTTGGCCTGATCCAGCACTGCTCTAAGTTCCTATACAAGTCACAGTTTTAAAGGCCATGCCATTCTGACTGTGGGGTCTGGCTCAGCCAAGATACCATACTTTAGGTCCAAGGATAGGAAAGTTCAGAGGAAAATGCTCTACCACCTCTGTCAAACATGATATGATGTTACACTGTTTATTGAACAGAACGTTGTGATAATGGATACCAATTATTAATAGCAAAAGAAGGTTTACATTCCCTTTTTCTATGGCCTACTAGTTCTCTGAATAGCCAGGAGTGCTTTGTGGGTTTCCATAGGTTGCCTGGGTGAGCTACTTGTCAATTCCTCCAGGCCAAAAATGAAAGGCAACGCCTCTTAGATTTAATATGGTTCCTGTGTCCCAGTACTGCAGAGCCTCTCAGGATGCACCCAGCCTCCCTCCCACTACCTAGCAATGAAGCTGTTTGGTTAAGGAAAACATCTTTGTCTTCACTGCAAAGATTGGCCTTATCTACAGAATGATTGGAGAAGGCAATGTCAAGGCCATTATCTCAGGTGGTCTTCTTAACCAGCTGAAGATTATGAAGCCTTGCTAGGATGGCTTTTAGGCACTGAGAAAGTTCACAATAGCCACCAAACCTCAATAGCCTTCTCACCATTACAGCATGGGCATGTTCCCATCATAATAAATATGGTACTTTGTTCCCAAATATCTGTGCAGAACTGTACACTAATAGAAAGCCACCCTACAGAAGAGTTTCCCAAAAACGAGATGGATTGGCTCCATAATGGCAGCCACATCCTTGAGTTTACAAATACTGAGTAAGGATGTGAAGCATAGGACATTTTGAAGATCATTCATTTACAGGGTCACCAGAAGTCAAAGATGATGTGATGGCACAGAACAAGAACAAACAGAAGAGTTTCCCTGAACTAGGCACTCTGTACTCAGCTTTTCAGACTCTCAGCTTCAATTGATTATCCTTATCCAATAAGCAGGATCGTATGAGGGGATGGGAGATGCATGCATTTTTCTCTCTTCTCAGCTACAGTAGAACATCAGAAAAGACAAGATGTTGAAAAGCAATGGCTCAAGGAACCTAAGGCTGGACTTGAGACAACGGTGGTAACAATGACAACTGGATAGTGTGACATCAAGCTCTTTTTAATTAACTTGATTGCTTCTTTGCATAAATTTTTAAGTCACCTTTCAGCCCAGATATGGTCCTCATGGCAACTTACAACTAAAAGATAGAACCACCAAAAAGCTTTTAAAAAATTAAAGACTTTCAAAACAATTTGGAAACTTTAAACATGATTTACAACTTTAAAAGCAAATGTAAAACTTTAAACCATCAACAAGAGAATGAAGAGCAGGAAAGAAAGAAAAACAGATTGTGGTGCTAGTGCATTTAAAATACTGAAAACCAATATAGAAAAAAAAGCGGGGAGAAAGGGGGAGAAATAATGGTTTAAAGTGCCTACTGGTGAAGTGGGGAAAGCTTCTAGGTACTATCTGGCCTCTCTCAGTTTTGCTGGGTTGAATATTCAAGAGTGCCAGAAGAAAGGAAAAATCCATGGATCACAGAAGTAGCCTTGGTGACATGCTTGGTAAAGAAAAAAATGCAGTCTCTATTAAATCTGGCTGCCTCTGCTTGACTGGCAGGGAAGAATATTTTTGTGGTGACAAAACTCTCCCAATTAGTCTGTGGGGTGGGACACACCCATACAGGATCATAAGCCCCTACTAGAACCATCCAGGGAGAAACTAGAATGGCCATTGTGAGGCCATTTCCATTCCCATTTAGGTTAGAATTCTAAAATCAATTGCTATTGGTCCATTGTGATGGGACGAGCTCATTTAGAGGTCACATGACCCCACTGGCCCAATCCTGAAGGCTCACATTACCTCATTGGGCCAGTCACTTTCAACTTGCATACCTGAGGGCTATGAAACCTCTTCCTATTTATCCATAGTGAAATGACAGATTCATAAACAGGTTATGTGACCCCATTCAGCAATCCCTGCCTCTGAGGCATGATTTCCATAGGCTGGAATTTTGACTTGGACAAGACTTCTTCCCTGAGGAGCCACCTGTCTCCTTTGAAAGAGGGAGTGGGTTTAGAGTTTCACATAAGGGATCCGTTCCTAATGTTCCCACCAACCCAGTGTCATTGGTGGTTCCTTGCTCTTCTGTTGCAGTGACTCTTAACATGAACAGGGTACTTTTCCCACATTGATTAAACCGTCAATGAAGCCTGAGCATGTCCTACAGAAAAACCATGAACTGAAGGAAGTGAAAGATGCGAGATGCTGACAACCATACTCCCTGGTCCTTAAAACTATCCAAGCACTTTTTTCTAGCTGTAACAACCAGGGAAAGCAAGCTTTTTTTCCCTGGAAAGTTTGTTTCCTGCTTTTAGACTTCTCCCCAAGGAACCCTTGATCAATTTCAAAGAAACCCAGGGGTTCCTAGAACTGGAGCAGAATTTGAAAGTCACTGCAATGGCCCCGTGAATAACAATATTCATGCTTAGCAGTTCTGCTGTGTCTTCTTAGACATGAAATTGAAAACATTAAGTGTAAACTGCTAATTGAATATGGTGATGAAACCTTGTTATCCAGCAGTATGATTCATGAAACTGTACTCCCAAATCTGGCAGCATGCATCTAGCAATTTTATCACCTGTTTCTTCCGAGCAGTAAATAATCCAGGTGGTTTTTTTAACCATTTTTGTCTCCTGTCAACACTTAGGTATGTTTTTAAAAAGAGTCAGATGTTTAGCTTTACATTGACAGAAAGAAAACACAAACACACACCCACGTGTGTGTAGGTGGGTGGTAGGTTTTGCAATATATGCCTAGACAGCATACTCTTGTACATCATTCCAAAACTAAGTAGGAGATTATTTTAATAATGGTCAAGGTTTATACTAAATTTTGCCATATGTCCTTCAAGGTTCTCTATGGAAACTCATTTCCACATAGGTGGAAGGATAGTTAATATTATGAACTATCCATTTTGAGGTGAAACTGAGCTGGAGCAGCAGCAGTACATGACCTGCTGGAGGTGTCCCTATCATGGGATGAGGGTCCTCTTTTTGGTTGACGGCTGTGTTCTCTCGGAATCTGTAATCTGTCAGGGGATGTACAACAGTTGATGGATCTGCATCTTTCCTTCTTGGAAAGTCATTATGGCTTGGCCTTGTCTATCTCACAGGTGGCAATGCCATGTCTACCATATCAACATGCTAACAGATAATATATATCCTGTGGAGAAATCTTCTGGTAGTGATATTTTTCCTTGTGAATGCTGGCTTGAAATTATTGATCAGATTTGTGTGGGTAGCATGCAATGAAGGGAGAGTGACCCCATCTGCCTGTCAGCTCAGGCTAAAAGAGACGTTAGTTTAAATCTGTATCAAACAGACACCCTTTTAAAATTCTTTTCACTCTAGACTAACTAAAAGCGCCCCAATTTGGATTGAGATCTTAGTGTGCAGGCTAGGGGTCTTATAAAATCTAAGATGGGAGACTGCCCTGACTCTGGAACGTAAATGAAAAAGACATACCTGCTTAGCAAAAGTTTAAAACAATGCCTGTGTTGGCCTTCCAGCCATCAGAAGATTTCAAGGCATGAATCTGGTTTGCCCGGCATGCAAAGGACACAAGCTAGAGCACCCTTCAACATCTGCCTTTAGCACAGCCTTCCCCAGCCTGGTGCCCTTGTGACACATTGTTCTGCAGCTTCTGGCATCTTCCTTTCCACTTTGCTGGATGGGGGATGCTGGGAGTTGAGTGAATCTGCAGAGCACCAAGGCAGGTATCACATGAACTGAGTGTGGATATTGCTTTCTGGTCCAACCCTGCTTACTCTCCTGCCAGCCATTTGGCTTCTGCTTCTGCCCCCTCCTTACCTAGCTGAAAATAGCATTCCCTGCAGGCAGAGCCCTGAGATGGGAGGGGACTGCACCACTTTCATCTCAGGCACACAGCTCAAGGAGCTGGAAGAGGAAGCGACAGCCAGAACAACCAGGCAGGCTAGCAAACCAGGAACAGCATGGTTGAAATACCAGCCGACATGCTTCAGACAGATGTTAATATAAAAAAGAGCTCTCTTTCCCTCTCACATTTGTCTTCAGCCTAGGGGGATCAAGTGCCACACATCAAAATAAATGCAAAAGTACAAAGCTGAAGCAAACACACTGGGAAACCTCAACGGGGGTCTGGGGGTGGGTTTGAGTGGCAGCTGGAGAAAACCACAGTGGCGCTTCTCTTGGCTTCCTGCTCTACCACTCTTGCATAAGAACAGTGTGGCTGGATGAGATGAGGCCATTTAGTCTAACAGCCTGCTTTCAACACAGAGAGTGACTGAATGCTCCAGAAAAGCACACAGGCATGTTCTGAAGGCAGCTCTGCTTGATCCTCTTGGACTACACCATCTTTCCCTTGCTGGCCATTTTCTCTTGCTCTTCCTTTCTTTCTTTCTTCCACCCCATTTGCTTTCCTTCTTCCTCCCCAACTACGGGTTACCAAGAGAGAGAGATCACTCTGGACAGAGATCTAAACTGAACATGGCAGATGGCCAGATGAAACCCTGCCGAAGGCCACAGGTTGCCTACCCATGAAATCAAATCTACATGTTTCTGAAAGCAGGTGATACATGGCCTTTCTTCTTCTTCTTCTTGGGCAGAGCAGGAAGACAGCGTCTAGGGACCCATATGATCATGCAAATTCCCAGCTCCAAGGTCAAAAAATGGTTCCAGGTTTGGAGAAGGGGATCTGCCCTTGGGTCCTGTTCTGCACACTTGTCCACAGCTTGAGTGGGAAGAGTCATGTCAGCTGTACCTTTGAAGTCATAAGAGTGACCTCAGAGAAGGAGTGAAGAGGGTATTCTGTGAGACGGTGCTGGATTTGCCAGGATGTGACAAACTCTTGTGGTTCTACTCCGGCCTCCTTCCTGCCCTCCTGAAGCCACTCAGCTGGACAGCAGAAATAGGTCATCTAGTTGATTTGCAGGGTGGGAGCAGCACAGAGATAATAGGATGCCCATAATCTTCTAAGTACAGAATCCTTAAAAGTACTTGGGACTCTGCCACAAATGGCAGCAGTGGAGAACCACTGGCAAATGGGCAGGTTCAGCCCAGCAACAGCATCCACCTCTTGTGTAGGCAAAACAATTTTCCCCCCATTACTTGTATAACAGGCTTGTCAAAGCTGACTGCACCAATCATCCATCTTCAGAAAGTGCACATGCAGCCTTTGCTGCAGGTGAAAGTCTAGATCAATGCTGGAATGTTTGGCTCTTTATAAACAGAATTCCATCCAGGAGCAGCAAAATTAAAGGGCTGTATGAGCATGAAGGCTTAAGCTCAAAAGTGCAGGGTTTTTCTTTAAGGAATAAGGAGTTCTTAGAAGAGTTACAAATTCCTGCAAATGACTAAATTCCAAAATTATGATGGTTTTAAAAGGACATTTGGAACTTCTTTTTTTATTGATTTAGATAGATCTTTTTGCAAAGATGGAAAGAAGCAGAGGGCTAGTAATCAGTCAATTTCAACAAAATTAAACTCGTTTGCAAATATTTGTATCCAGAATCTCCTGTTCTGTTTTCAATCTTCAGCCTGCCTAGTCATAGGAAGATATCTGACTGAAGAGGTTTTAAAAACGCAATGTCAGAAGTTAATTCTGAAAGCTTTGTATAGTGATGATTAGACCAGATTCAGAACTGGGACCGATATTATAAGCATTGCCAGAAAATGTTTCAAATGCTTATTTGAAGATGCTCAGTATTGGCTTGTATTCTTTATCATGCCTCATTTTATACACTTTACATCCCCCTCCTTTATAAACCTAGATTCTAAGTGGTTACCCAGTGCTTGAACTTCCAGTAGAGAATTCTGTCCTGTCTATGTAAGCCATTTTCATTTCATTATCTCAACAGCAAAGACAAATAGCAGGTTACAATATCCTTTTTTGCCTTTTCCCATACAAGGCATTCAAGTTGGCATTCAGATTTGAAAATTAGAATGACCTCCCAAACATGTTCCCAAATTGCATCCCACAGTCTCCAAGTTCAAGGGCAACAAACTGTTCGGTAGAAACAGGCAAGAGAACAAGTAAACAGAGCAAGCCAAATGAGAAAGTTAAACCAAAGAGACTCACTTTGCTTCACCAATTATGCAGTGCAAAAATGCTCAAAGATAAGAAAGAGCTCAAGAAAGTTAATAGAAGTCTCAAGCTCTAGTTCTGATTAATGCAAAAGCAACGTAAAAATATTAACTGCATATAGCCAAAATATTATTTTATTTATTTATTCACTCATTCCCCACATTTCTTCCATCACTGAGCTCAAAGCAGCATATAGACAGTCTCCAATCCAGACAATGACCAACCCCAAACTGACTTAGCCTCAGCATCATGTACCCACAGACCATAACTTGGGGGGAAGCCACCAGTTCTTTTCTAATCCAATTTATGTCCTCTCTTATGCTTTGTACCTGAAAATCAGGTTGCTGTCATCTCTTTCCCTTCCAGAATCATAGATCAGGAATGAGGAATACATGGACCTCCAGATGTTGCTGGACTACCACTCCCATGATCCCTCACCCCTGGCTTTGCTGTCTATAGACTGTGGAAGTTATATTCCAACAACTGGATCCCCCATCCCTGCCTTAGAGCAAGGCTAGGAAAGGTTTAAAATGAAACATACACTTTCTCTTATAGCTTCCTGGTATATGAATGAAATTCTTTTCCTAGGGAAAAAGTTACCCCAGGAACCATATTTCGCATTCAGTCATGGTCCAGTCCATATCTCATCGAAATCCAGAGCAAAACACAAACTGATTTTAATGAAGTAGTATTACACCCCAGGTAGGAGCATTACCATAACTCAATATGGTAAAGACAGAGTACAGGAAGTGAAAGCAAATAACTCAGAGCTGCTCAAATTGAGTGTTCTGGATGATGGCAGGTATATCTGACTCAGGATTTTGAATCGATCAATTCCACAAACTGGTTGAAACTTGTAATGGAAAAAATGTGTTTTTGTTAAGCACTGAGCTTTCTGAAGCAATGTTATGTATGATTAGTTCTCCTAACCAGGCATGGCTGTCAGTTTCTTGGTCATTGATGTGGACCATGTAACTATATAACCATCATGATCATATTTATTTTCTGAGTAATTCACTTCTTAGAATTGCTTCCTATTGTGCATTCTCAGAGACTTTTCTTTCTCTGGTGTCAGTTGTTGCCTTTTATCTAAAAATAAGTCATTCAGATTGAAAGCATATGGGAAATGAGCATCTTAGAGTCCTGCTGCTTGGAGCTTGTCATTCCGAGTGGATTGATTTCCACCTAGAATTGCTGAGACTTAGCTTTACTGTCCTTTGCAAAGGTGACACCGTGGCCGAGGGACACAGATTGATGCTCTTTCTTAACTAGAAACTTGTCTTTAATGCTCATTAACCCTGCCCTTTGGCCCAGACCCAAAGAGGGATTTTAGGTACGCCTGAGGGATTAGACTTGTGTGGAGGGATTTTTGATTATTTCCCCCCTTCAAATGGGAGATTCCCATTCCATAGCATAATACTGCTTTTCTACATCTCCTCCAGTTCAAAAGCAGTTTCCAATGTGTTCTAGAGTTGGGTGGAGATGTTTATTTGTTTACTGTATTTATCTGCCACCCCATAACCTGGGTGCTTTCTGGGAAGCTCACCGGAAAACTGGAACAACAACATAATCTAACCATAATAAAATTTAAGAAACAATAGCATCTAAAACCACATGTTGTTTAAGAAACACAAACCTCTTGGGTGCTCAGAACTGTCTTCCATAATTAATTCCCCTTACTGAAATGACTAAAATTCCTTCATAGCAATTGCCTTGTTGGAAGGTTATCTAACTCAACAATCTATCTCCCAACAGTGACTAGCCTTGCAATATGGGAAGCTCGCCAGCAGCGTGCATTGCAATACCTGTGCCCTGTTATTAATTCTATTAGTCAGTTCATTCATTACAGTGCTACAATAAAATATCTCTTTATCCAGCACTCTGTAGTCCAGAGGGGGATGATTTGTGCCTTGTCCCCTCAGACAATTCCTCCTCAGAGGAAGATGCAGAGCTCCTGGCCCCGGCACCCAATAGCTACCTGGGCAGGAGCACCTGGAGGATCTTGCATCCTTAGTTAAGACCATCCAGGATCTAATCTCACAAAAGAAGGGATACTTCTTCAGAGACAGAAGAGGAAAGTCACCCAAGCAGCTGGGGTTCACATAGACTGGAGAGGCAGGCCAGATTCCCGAAGCCCAGGAGAGCTGCAGCAGAGGACTCTTTGGGAGTAAAGGAGGTGGTCTTCTTGAAGGAGACCCTTCTCAGAAGCTACTGACATCCTTATTTTCTTTTTGGTGCCAGGTGACAAACTTCTTATTTAAATCAATATCTGTTTTAATTCTGTTTTATCAGCTGTGATGCTGTGTATTAATTTATGTCAACCACTGTAGATTGTTGATCTTTGCTGTTCTATTGGTTTATTTTTTTTGTTTACTTAAATATGATTGTCTTATTGTTGTTAGATGTCTTAAATCTGCAAACCACCCAGAGAGCCCAATGGGCTGTGGGGTGGCATAAAAATGTAATATAAATAAATAACAAGGCTCAGCTAGAGCCTGGGTGAGGTTCTGATGGCCTCTGTTTAAGAACAACAGTTGGAAACTGGAGGAACTACTGGAAACTCTGGTTATGCCCCCTTGTTCTAACCCCATCCCTAGAATTCCTAGCTCTCTATTGCACTGCATCACTTGTGAAGATCTCTGGACTGTCTTTTGACAATGCTTTCTGCCTAAACCTTGTTCGCTAAGCACCCACTGGGCTGGATCCCTCGTCAGTACCTTTTGGGACTGCCTACTGACCACTGTTCCTATCCCAACCCTGCTTCCCAGCATGCCTTGGTCGTCCTGCTGCCTTCACAGTTATGCTGCCTAGTCTTTGCTTTGATGTTGTAAAGTCCCAACAACATCCTGATTATTGAACTTGGTTTGTTAGTCAGGAAAACAGGGCAATTTGTACCTTTCAAGATATGTCTGCCTACAACTCCCATAATCCTCTTCAGTGCTTCTGCTAACTATAGATGATGGAAGCTGCAGATCAGAACATCTGGAGGGACACACACAGTTTTAACTGCCATGTTGTAATCTGAGGAATAACAGTCATGTACCAAATGAGGCATCAACAGGATTTTAAAACACGATGCTTTGCTTTGACTGGTACAGGGATGACTACAGTCACCATTTAACATTGACAGTGTTGTGTGCATGTGTAACCGTGCTGAAATCAATGTGTTGAACAAGGGAACTCTATTCATTTTTAACCTTCTGTAATCATTCTGTTCTACTTCAACTCTTGGAAGTAAGTCATACTGTGCTCAACAGAATATACTGCCTATTCTGTGTTTAGAATTGTAGCTGGTGCTTGCTCACTTTTGCTTTACAATGTGCCCAGAGTTTTCATTGTTTCCAAAATCTTGCTTGGTAAGAAGCAACATCTAACAATTCCATGCACAGCACAGAACACATTATAATTGTAGACTTCCCAGCCCTTTCTAATGGGCAATGTTTTCTTGCAGGGACACAGACAGAGGTATACATACAACTAACATTAAAATGACAATATACTAATTCTTATTGATCAGACTTGCAAAAGTACCCTCTGAAAAAAGTAATATTTATAGATGCGGGGAGAATAAAATCCCCTGAATATTTAGATGCAATTATTTCACTAAACTTAGCATGACATTCAATCCCCTAATAACCTAAGAATATTGCAATACAATCTCTAATTTTCTTGTTCACACAGCTGTGCATATTACATATTGTTCTATCTTATTTTTGGTAGCTGATGTAGTATACTGACTAATAGTGCAATTCTATGCATGTTTGCTAAGATAGAAACATAGAAACAGAGCGAGTCATCAGGGGCCTCCCAGGCCATCTAGTCTGACCCCCCAGCTCCAGCCAGCTCAACTCATGGCATATCTACCATGTGCATGTCCGACCTATCCATTTAGGTTGAACAGGCTGAACATGTACATGGTATGCAAGTCCATTTATTTAAAATGCAAGCCATTTATGACTAATGAGGCTTATTCACAGGTAAATGTGCCCAAGATCGTAGACTAAGGTGCAATATATGCATTGCCTCCATTGGGAATTATTCCCAGGACTGCATGCTAAGAGTTTGCATTATAATCAGGGAATCCACAAATTCACCAGGTTGCTTTCAGCTACCCTCTCAGCATCAGCTTCCCACAGCTGTAAAACGTGCATAGAAATGTCCCTACCTTATAAGATAGTTGTATGACTGAGATAATGGATGTGCAGTGCCTTGAACAATCATTAAGTGTTGTTAAAATGTTATTACATTTGTTGATGAAGTATCTAGAGACTATGCCAAATTTGCTATTCGTCAGTGCTAGCTTGTAGGCGGAGGGAGAATGTTGAAGTGCTATGATTTAAGCCCTTCTTGAAGTGCTTCATTTTCCCTCATGCTATCCATTTTTCATAAGTCAAAGCATTATTTAAAATGACCAAGAGCACAACAGCCTCTAATTGTTTGCAAAGAGTGTGCTGAAATTTTAAAGTTATTTTTAAAAATAGACTTCTGAATCAAATTACAAATTATTCTGTATCAGTGCTCTGAAGAACAATTAGTGAGCTGTTAAAGAAATATGAAAAGCTGACAGGAACTTTCTCTGAGGTATTTCCACTGAACAAGACTAGTGATTAGATGCCACTTAAACACAGCATTTGTTAGACATGAACTAATGAATGCACCCTTGTGTGAATTATGCAAGGATTACGATGACTACATTTCTCTTTTTCTTGAAGCTATGAGTGAGGTGTGTCTATAAATCTGATTTCAATACAAAGAAAATGGGATGGTAGAGAGAGGAAGCTGTTAACGTATTGCATTGTCCTGTCTAAAGCATTTCTATTCTCTTGTCATAATCGGAACTATATTATTCAGGACAAGAGCAATGAATACAATTAAACCAAAGGAAGGTTTTTCCCACAGGGAAAAATTATGAGAATTTCTATTTTGCAGAAAGTTTTCTGCATGCTGGCTACCATTTTTTATAGTGCCCATTTTCTCTTTGACTGAACCCCAGAAGTTCTGGGGTTACTCTTCATTGCAATATCCCAAATTAACCCAATACTGGTGGGTGTTTTCACTCCACCCACTTCCCAAAATGCCAACAACAACGAAACATCCGGTCTGATTATTTCAGTCCAGCACTTGGGAAAGTAGAATGTACTCAAAACCTTTCAGGAAGGAAGACAGACAGACAGAGAGGCCTGAACCATTGTTACTTCACCAGGCAATCCATTTTGCATTTTCCTATATGTAAGGCTTTAAAAAAGAGCTTTTTGTGTGTGATTTACCTCATAGTCACCTTTCTTCTCAATGTTCTTTTGCTATTCTTGAAATGAGAAAAAAGCAGAAAGCAGAAAATGACTCTTAAAACAAAGGGAATGGGCAGCAGAAAAACAGTTGTGAAGCAAAGTTTTGTCCCATTAAAAAATGAAATCTCTCATTCATTCATCAGTCTGTCACCATTGTCCCTTGTGTAATGACTGAAATTCTGCCTAATTTATTTAGAATGGCTTTCTAAAGCTGCATTGCATTGTCAGGAAACAGAGGCTTACTAGCTCAGGCAATCTAACACTAATATTGCTGGTAAGTTTCCACTGTTTTATCTTATACAATGACAAATGTCTCCAAACTGTTGTGCAGTTACTGAAATCAGAAGAAGATGTATAATTATTGGATAAATGAGAACCAGGGAGTAGCAAAGAACGTTGGGAAATGCATTGCTTTCCCCTTCTCAGGTGTGACTGCCTTACATTCAGAACTGTCCACAGAACAGTGTGGCATCTGCCTACCAAACTCATGTGGAAAGAAGAAATGGGGGTGGGAGAGAGATTTTAGTATTAAAACCCTCTCCCAGCTCTCCAAAGGCAAACAGGTATAGCAGTGCAAGGCACCACAGGTGGGCAGTGGCCAAGGGTTCAGGGGCACCTCCTTACCACTGCTGCTTAACCACTGTTCCCAGTCACAATGCTGCTTCTTCCATCTGTATTTCAGTCGAGTCCCTGCACCTTCCTTCTCCTCCCTCACCTCTCTATATAAAGGGAGACCCAACACACCAGCCTGTCTCTCAGCAATGGGCCTCTATAGTATGGAGAGCTCCAGATAAGCAGAGCTGAAGCCACCTGTTACAGTGGAAGGCCCATGAGCAGGGTGGGAGCAAGGATCCCGATAGCCCATGCAAACCTGGCACTAGCCTTATTCATCTGGCCTTCCAGAGACTGCTTTTTGCATGATGTCAAGGCATGTGTTTCATGTCAAGTGCAATTTGGCCTTAGCAGACTATTAGGACTCAAGCACAAAAAAGAGCAGGCCCAGTTCTTTTGTCAGTGTTTTCCAGCAACTTGGTGCCACCAAAGGAAAGGCCCTGTCCTTGATGTACACCCTTTATCAGAAGGAACTAATCAGTAGGTTGGACAGCCGGATTGCTTGCAGCCATAGGCTCTTGCAAAACTAGGACAGTATCATTGATGTTTAACTTCATGTTTTGTATGGTATGGAACCTTCTTATTTTACAAGCCTAGTCCATAACAAGAATTCCCCTTTCTATTTATGCACCGTGTCATATCAAGTAATGTCATTCTACTAATAGAAATGGCATTGTGCTAGCATGAAACAATTTCTGAACTACGCACAAGAAAAGGATCTAACTGAAATTCGACTTGCACAGCCATTTCTCCAACTGTTTGCAGATCATAGATTTACACAAGTATATGCTGGCATTCCTACAGCCACTGGTGCAAGGGGAAACAGAACGAAGCTTCACCAGCATTCCAGTTTCTTCCACTAAGAGTACCCCAGTTTTAGGCAATTGTGAATGAGCAGAGCAGGGTAATAATTTTGGAAGGAATTCATTCATAGAGTCACCATAAGTCAGGGACAACTTGATGGCATGTAACAATAATTCTAGCTATACAGAAAAAACAACAACCCTAGAGAAAGACTGGTTTTGCACTTTATTGAGCTAGAATATTACTAGTTATTATCTAATTAATAAAGCTGTGTTTTACATTATTGTGCTTTTGGAAAGCATGGTTACAGTCTCTGCTACTAAGTACACTTAGTGAGGTAAGAAACAAACCCTGCTCTTTTTTTAAAATTAGATGGTCAATTACCACGAATCAATATGGAAATTAGAAAGTATCTCTCTTCAGCCAATCCAAAGGCTTTGGCCACTCTTCCACTCGCTGACCAACATCTCAAATTGGATTTTGCTTAAATTGGATCTATTAAATTGAATTCCAAAGCAATTCTAAAAGACTAGCAACTTAATTGGTTTAAGCTAAGTTATTTTCATTTGAGTTACTTAAAGCAAAAGGCTTTCTTAGAAGAAACAATAAGTACCTACATTTTTTTGTCTTGCCATTGTTGCATACTGTAACTAATTATAATGCATATTCTTTTAAAAGTTGACAGTATCAGTAAAGGATACGATATTGGTGGTTTGTGGGGGGGGGGTTTGAATACTTAAATATGATCTGGTGGTGTGTGCATTTAATTAATTCAATAGGGCTTACCCAAGTGAATGTACATAGAATTGTACCTATTCATTTGAGGAAACATTGGCTTATGTGCTCCGAGATTTTCTCAAAAGAGGTCAGCAGAAGTGACTGCTGCTTTGGAAAAGGAGTTTCAGATCAGAATCCAGAGAGAAGGGGCCCAGCCTTGCCCCCTCCCTGACATTGTGCTTTTGGATGAAAGTAGGGCTGTCAGATGGCTGCACACTGATGTGCAAGATATTAACACACGCATCTACTCCCATCACAGCTACGGCAGACTCCAGGCTTGTGTAAATCCCCTTTAGGAGACCACGGTGGTTTGTGAAAGCAACTAAGCTCCTAGCTGCTACTAAAGTAAGGAATGGCAAACTCCCAGTTGAGAATTGGCTACATGGGTTTTCTCAGCATGTATTCAGGAAGAAAAAAAAAAGCCAATCCTTGCCTCTTTTCCAAGATGTCTCTCCCTATTCAATATATTGTAACATGCATGTTAATGGCAGTACATTCATACTGTTCATCACAGCAGAGTCCCCAGAGATTTCACATCTGTCCTGCAGAGGAAACATGCTTGGCCTCCAAAGTTCTGCCTTCAAGAGGAAGCCCCAGTATTATCTGAGGTTCACAGCACCAGATACAAGACTGGGTGCCTTTAAATTCAACCAGCACAACCCTCCCATATCACAGACTCTCATGAACACAGTCCTAATAGTTCTGAACTGAGACTAACAATGACAGAAACAATCAAGAGAAGAGATCCAGAGAGAAAACACTCCTCAAACTAACCGCTCCTTGGTCAGGTGGTCCAGGCACATAGTTAATGACAATAAACAAGAGTTTAAGTGACAGAAAAGATTTGACATGAAAGAAATGGGACGTAAGTTCTGACAGAGCAGATGGCTTGCAAAACTCAAGAATCCAGTATGTTTAATAGGAAAGCACTTAGGCAAAGCATACGGAGGTCTGTATTTGCTGTGAATGCTCACTGCATATACATAGCATGGCTTTTTACATTTCAAGCTGAAGGGGAATTTTGGGGTGAGGGGAATGTCTTGTCGTTCATACTGCTGGGCATTGCAAGCTGGACAGATTTGTATTCCAAGCCATATACTTATGAACTTTGGCAACATCATGAATAGAAATGAAATGGCTCCTTTAAGCTCCTTCCCCTGAAAGGATTATGGCCTCCCACATTACATGTTTTACAGCAAATGTTTGAACCAATTTTTCCAAGATAAAATAGAAAAACTCAAAAATTCTAGTGCTTCCCTAGATCTAACTGGGTGCCAGGAAATGCAGTTGTTTGTAGCCCCTAAGCCATTAATCTCCTGCAAGCAAACAGATCTGGAACATGGAAGGAACGGGTTTATTGCATTTGCTATTGTAGCATAAGTATACAGAGATCATAGTCCCCTCAAGCTTAAAGCAAATCTTTTTGCACATACATGCATTGCACAAATTATGCCGAGAACATTGCAGCAAAAAGGACTGTAGCTGGAATTCAACAATGTAAACAAGACCTATTCTTTATAATTTGCGTAACAGCAGTTTTTCTTTCATCTCACATTTTTGAAGATCAGTACAGAATCTGGTTTGTACTGCAAACTAAAAGCATAAGGTCATAACCATCTTCATGTTGTCATGACAATCTAAAAATCCAAAGGCATATGGAGAAGCAAAGCTGTGGCCACTTCAAAGACAAAAATTAAAAATTTAGTAGGATTCTAGATGCTTCCACAACTAAATAAGTAGGCGAGCTTCCTCTAATGAAGAGCACTGTCCGCCTAGGGCAGTATATACCCTTTGATAATCTGATAATTGCCCTTCTGCTTTGGCTATTGGGTGGTACAGCAAGAAAATAACTGAGTGTAGGACTCAGATTGCACCTAAAATGAATTTGAGTCAAGGTTCTTACCTCTGAGAATCAGGGGAACTGAGTATTGATAAGACAGCAAAATTTCACAGGGATCATACTTGGGAGTTGTCAAAATATAGTACCTTTTTAGAACTGCTCTCTCAGCACCATGCTTGATGTCATCCATTCAGAAATATACTATCTGCAGTAACACAACTGATAAGGAGTTGGGATCCAGGTTTTTGTGCATACAGCCCAGCTGGCAGAAGCAGGTTTGCCCAGATCTTCTTCCGCATTGCAGCTCCTCCAAGCCCTCCCAAACTAGGCTAGGGCTGTCTTTCAGATCCAGCCAAATCCCTTAACAAACCCAAAACATTGCAGGCATTGCCAAAGCTAACTGTCTGACTGCACCTCTAACCAGTTAGCCCCACCACCATCACCACTACCTTATACCTGGCAAGCCCGAAAGCTTCTGATGGTAGCCCAGATCACAGCATCTTGCCACCACTAAAGCAAAGAACAAGGCACAGCTATGAAACCCCGACTGGAGTGAGCAGCTACTGCAAAGAGGGAGAAAGAGACAGAGGGAACTTCCTTCCAAAAAACCTAAGAGAATACAATGCATTCATAATACAATCATATCAGTGTCCCAGCTAGTTTAATCAAGAGATCCTTGATACCATTAGAACAAACATTCTAATCATTTGGAAATGCCGTTATTCATTATGCATAAACTCTTAGCCAAACAAAACTCAAGAACTGGGGAGAATGTGATCTGTCTCATTGTTGTTTTTGTTTCTTTCAATTATCTATAAACACTTGTCTCAAAGCTGGACAACTTCCACCGTCTCAAGGACCCTGCTTGGCACAGAAGCAGCCTGCCACAGTTGCCGCGCTCTGTGTCCCTCCCCGAGCTCTTCATTGGCTGCGCAGCCCAACTGATGGCCCTCCCATGGCCCTCCCCTTTTCTTTCCCCCTCCCCCTGAAGTAAAACCACTGCAGTGGAGAACAAAATGTTTTCCTTCCTTTCTTTCCCATCATCTCAGAGAGTGATGGAGACTGTCAGTGAGGAGCAGAGCATTAGCCTTTGGCAAGAAACCGAGCAGATGAGATTGTCAAACTGAAGCCAGACGTGAACAAAATTGAAAACCGCTCTGCGTTTAATACCTGGGAATGTTGCTGTGTGTGCACCAAGACATCTCAGCTTTGTTTATCATGGAGGCCTTGTGCATCCCATTGAGTTTAAAATGTCTCAGAGAGAAATTTTCCTTCAGGTCAAAGGCTAGGATAGCATGCGTGTGACTATCTATGCAATAGGCACTATGGACCAAATCTGGACTGTGATTCACCCTGTGGATACTCATTTATTCTTGGGAAATCATTTGCTATTTCTTCTGCCCAGGCCTGCTGCACCCATTCACACAAAGCTCTAGTTTGGTCTTCCTCTTTGCTTGTTCTCTGTCACAAGGAAGCTGTTTCTATACTTGGCCTGGTTTTAACATTCCTGCCATGCTGTGGTGCTTCTTGAAAAATATACAGACAGAGACAAGAAGAAAGAGAAAAAACACCAAAGAAAGGAAAGAATTTTTCTTCCTTTTTGCTGCATCTTCATACAGGATAACTCTCCACCTCTTAAATTCTGCCTGCTGTTACAATCACAGCAGCTTTTTTACATGCTGCTTTTCTGCCCAAATGCTCAGAAATCTGATTGAAAATAATGGCCCGAGCAAAGAGCTTCTCTACCCAAAACATTTATTGTTCATTCATGATCTTTCACTTGTGGAAGTTGGTGGATCCTTTACAGAATGTTATCACCCAGGACCTCTCCCATATTTGCTAGCCATTCTTGCAGCACATTTGAGAGAAAGGATAATTATGAGGAATTATGTTGTAGCTCATCGGAATAAAGCCTCATGTCATTCAGCATTTGGACTATATTACAGGAAAGGCCCTGGAAGAGGATGATGATGGTGCAAAAAAGCCCCTCAGACTTCTGTGAATGAGAGATCATGTGCCCCAAAAGGCATTCTTTTTTTCTTGAAAATGAAACAGCATAAGACGTTTACATTAAATGTCTCATGTTGTGAAGCCTAGCAAGGCATGATACAAAAGGAGAAACTGTCAGAAAAAAAGACTATTTTCCTATAACTAGGGCAGAATATGGAAAAGTAGGCATTAGGACAGGTGAATGATGATGCAATTTAGCATATTTATTGATGATAAATGTGGTTTAACTTCTGAGTGCTGCCAGGGCTTTGTTCAGATATCAGGGTAACACGTGGTTACCATGATGGGAATGAGGTTGGGTGAGTCTCGGATGCATCCAATCCCTTTGCAAAAGATCCAACCAGAAGAGGTCTATTTAGTTAAAAGTGTTGTGCATAAGAAGGAAGCATGAAGGATGCTAGCAATGCAATTGTCTGAATTAGTTTGGTTGAAACTGGTTGTATTCAACATTGCTCATGTTTGTTCTGTTTGAGCATAAAATGCGGTTAATTAAAAATGGAGGCAAAGGCAACTCATTTCCTCCTTACAGTCACAATGTGGGGGACAGCACATGAGCCCAAGTCTTGACCAGGCTATCTGCATTATGATAAAGCGTTATTTATTGCTGTGTCCGAGTGCAGCCAATTAAGAGTGTTACTACTTAATAAATTATTTAAAAATCCTTTTTACTGCCTCTCTATGGTATATGTTACTTAACAGACTGGAATAGAAAAAAATGGTTTTTGACTTCTTGGGGCTACAAACGCAAGAATAAACTGTAAAATTGTTTTGCATAAATCCAGCCTTTAATTTATTTTATTCTAATTGGATTTCTATTTAATTTCACTGTGGTGCTATACCAAGCTCTAACTCCCACCTCCTTTCTACCAGGAATTTCCTTGAGGAAGTCATGTGGGTGGAATTGATTTCATGCTTTCGATCTAAATGATATTTCATATAAGGAAATTATTCTTTTCAAGTAAGCTTGCCTAGGAATTTTGAGAGACTCTGATTAGATGATGGAGATTTCTGTATTGCTTTACAAAATGTGCACCATTTCAAAAAGGAATGTAAGGTCTCTGCCCCAAGGAGTTTACAGTCTACATTTTATTTCCACCTCAGTGCATTTGTGTTCATTGACTTATGCTGGAGAGGAATCTGAATGATGGGAATGATATTTAGAGAAATGTATATGACTGGGAAAAATAGAACATTTTTGAAAGAACCTTGTTTCAGAGGAGAGAGGTTATTTCAGAAAATATCTAACCACTTCTAACAATTCGATGATTACTGCTTCATAATAAATGTGCTACATTGATGGAGATTCTATAAATGAGGTGAAATCACCTTCAAATTTCTAAGTATTTATAGTGATAGAGAAGGGATGTTGCTGAGTGGGAGCGTATGAGCTTTTCATGCAGAAGTTTCCTGGCATCATTAGGAAGCCCTGGAAACCCTGAAAAGCTGCTGCCAGTCAGGGATGATAATCCTGGGCTTAGATGGACCAGTGATCTCTGTATAACACAGCCTCCTACTAAGGGTGTGTGAAAAAGATGTTTTGTGTAGAAAATCTATTGGCTTCCCTGGTTTCTGCTTCCCAGGCTACAGTCATTTCTCAATGGCCCTGACTCCATGCGCTTCACAATCCCGGGCCATTTTTTTCACATTTGCTGCTACCACCAGTAGCAGGGCAGGGAAGAAGGTTGGTTGCTGGGAACGGCTGATGGCGTGTCCACTCACTGCTCCCCTCGTTTGCAACCTGCAGCTGCTCTTGATGGAGAAGGTTGCCAGCTGCACAACCAGGGGCCTGCGAGCAGTCGTGAACTTCCTCTTGGCTCAGGTCACTTTGCAGGACAAGAGTGAGCACAAGAGGAAGTTCGTAGATTCTGGAGGGATGGATTCCAGAAGGGTTCATCCCAATCCTCCTTCCTATTCCTGTGTCTGAAGATGGTCCCTGCAGAGATGATGTAAAGAGGCATCTGTAAGGTGCATGAGAGCAACACTAGAGATAACTGAAGCACCCACATTTCCTATTCACACGAGTGCCCCAGTCATTTCGCGCTGGTAACTTCCCGATTAGATTTCTGTAATGCGCTCTAGGTGGGGCTACCCTTGAAGATGGTCTGGATACTTCAATTGGTGCAGAATAGAGCTGTCGGGTTGCTGATGGGGACTGGGCATTGTTCTCATATAACCCCAGTTCTCCATCAGCTCCACTGGCTCCCGATTGAAGTCCGGGCCCAATTCAAGGTGTTGGTTATGACCTACAAAGCCCTAAATGGCTTGGGACTTGGATATCTAAAGGAACGCTTGTGCCCATATATGCCCTCCTGCCCCTTGAGATCAGTGGCAGAGGCCCTTCTCCAGGAACCCTCTGTGAATGATATTAGGAGGGTGAGTACCCGGAGGAAGGCTTTCTCTGCGGTGGCGCCCCATCTATGAAATGCGCTCCCCAGAGAGGTCCACCTGGCACCGTCGTTATTTGTTTTTTGGCACCAGGCTAAGACCTTTTTATGTAAAACTTATTTTAATTGTTAAAGTATTGAATTAATTAGGATTTTAAAGTTTTTAGCCGAGAATGCACTGGGGGGTTTTAAACGATTTTTTTTAATAGTTATATTATCATTATTTATGTATGTATTTATGTATTCTTTGTGAGCCGCCCCGAGGCTTTGTTGCGATGGGGGTGGCATAGAAATGTTTTAAATAAATAAATAAATAAATAAATAAATTCCAGATTTACAAAAAGAAGAATGTGGTTGAGGGGAGCTGAGCCATCCCTCTTCCCTACCTTCATTCCTGAGGTCCATCACCTCCATCCCTTTCTTCTCCCATTCTCATTCCAATAATAGAAATGAGGTGGCCTGGAGAAAAAGCACAAGGGGTGATCCAGTAGTGATCCACTGAACTCTAAGTGTCCGCTTTGAGGGTGACATCTAAGTAAATGGGGAAGGTGAATAGGGCAGGCAAGTGAAGACAAAAAATGACCACCATCTCATCTAGCTCCAAGAGACTTAAGCAACAGAAGCTTTATCCTCATGTTACCCCATGATATAAACCCAACCAAAGGCAGAGTCTTGCGTAAAATCTCCTTTTTAGATGCAAATCTCTCTAAGCCCATTCACACCAGAAGTCAACAATCTTCTGGACTGCCATCTCCATCCCACCCCCAGTGATAATGATTTATAATAAATTAGGTCTTCAGCTAGGCTTGAAAGTATGTAATAGACTGAGCCAAGATGCGTACATTTTAAACAAACTGGCAACCTTGAACAGTAGATGAGGCAAGAAGTTACAAGATTACAATGATATACCTGAATGGTTTCATTTTGTGGGGCATCATTTGCTGTCTGGGAGTGCTGAGTCAGCAAATAAAGAACAACCACCTCCATCTGAAGTGATGCAATGGGTAGAAGTTCCTACAAGCCTCCTAGTTCCAAAACGGACCTTGTTTGTTTATTTTGCTGTGCTGCTTTTTCTCAGCTTTTTCTCCAAGCTTCAGATTCCACTGGAGAGGCCAAAAGTGAGAAAATATTTACTTTCATTTCTAATTTAAACTCCAGTTGTTTGGAAATCCAAAATCACAGTTGGGTGATACCTTTATTAAGACTAAACAGAATGCCAGAAGTGTGCAAAGGGTGCAACTAAGAGTGTGCAACTAAGTCCAAAAACTTAGTTCATATGCTATGGCCACAAGGTCTGCAATTCAGCCTCAAGAGAGTGCACTTGTAGAGTGTAGTTTATGTCATTGCCATTTAATCTTTGTAAACTACTCTAAGAACCTTTTATAGATGAAAGGTGGGGTAACAATACTGCAAATAAAGAAAAGTGCAAATGTCCAGCAGTAATGACTTGGGCTTTGTATTGAGATTACAACTAGAAGAAGAGCCAGGCTGAATGAGAGCAAAGCCCTATCTAGACCAGCATTCTGCTCACAGGGGCCAATGAGCTACCTGTGGGACACTCACAAACATGACATGAGCACAGCAGCCGCCTCCCAGTCATGCTCCTCAGGCCTGGTGTGCAAGGGATACTGCTTCTGATCCAGAACCACTGATAACTTCATGAACGTGCCTGACCCCCTTTTAAGGCCAGTCAAACTGATGGCTGTTGAAATGGACTCCATAAAGATTCCATAAATGGTGCTTCTACCTGGGCTTGAAATGACTGCCTGCCTATTCAAATGTTCTACCTCTGGGTTGAATCAGCACATGAGGGAGGGAAGCAAGCACACTGCCTCCATCCAGGTGACCACTCACCATGGTGAATGGTCCAAGTGTATTCGGAGAGAGGGAACAGGGAACAGAATTGCGGACAACCTCTTGTACAGATCATTATTAGGAGAGTCCCAGAGCATGTGCTTTCTGGCACAAGATACTTCTGTTTGCATGACTACAGCTAAAGCAGGACCACATTCTCCATCAAAATCACGAAATAAGGATACCAAGAAGACCGTACAAATAAATGTTTTTAAGTCATATGTATAATTGCCTTTCTCAGAAATATGCAAGTGAATCCATTGAAGGTATTGCTGGCTGCTTTTAAAAATATAAGAAATATTAATGGATGTATTGATTAAAGCTTGCAAAGCAGTTTGGGCCGGGTAAACTGTATTAATGCAAATTGTTGTGGGTTAATCTTTGAAAATCTTCACCCAGGTCACCCAGCAGTAGCCTATCAAAGCAAAAGCATTTGAGATTTGTGCAGGAGCATTCATCTGAATAAAATAATCTCTTTTTACAAAGAGTATAAAGGAGCTAATTTCAGCTTCATATCTTGAACCTATAAAACTTTATCAGCTATGATATTATATGCTGCAATGGGTTCAAAAAGAACAACAATAATAAAGAGGATCTTAATCAACATTTACCAATAAAATATTTATTATTCATAAGAATCTTGCCTCATTTGCTGGCCAGGCATCAGGTTAAAGAAATTCATGGCCAGTATTAAGTCTTTCTTTGGGGGGAAAAAGGCATGGGCTTACAGTATTTATTCTTAGACATCCCTGTTGTCGTTGTAGTGGCAGGGTAGTTGCTGTACCATCACACCATATTGTGCCAATTTTTACATTCTAGGTTCTCCGTTAAGACTCAATCCAATGGGGCTGCCTCCCCAATCTTCCTGCTCTGCAAAGGGCCTAGAGGGTTGATTTTAGCCATTTCATTGTGGAATTTTGGGGAGCAGGGAAGAAAGAGGCCATGGCACCACTGGGTTATGTCATACACTGACTGCACTAGAATCATTTTTTCCTGCCTCCCAGAAAGCCACTAGATTCCTTCTCCAAGGTCATTCTTCTGACCTCAGAAACACAACTTATATTTTCCTTTCAATATCAACTGCTGGGGAAGGGGGATCTGAGCACAGCAAGGTAGGAGCCCTTTTCCCACCACAGAACTGGGGATGCAACAAATTTTATGGCCCTTTAGATGCTATCTAGCTGCCTTAGGATTGATCTGCCTATCCCACAGATGAATTGAAAAATAATTTGCATTTGATTT
>NW_025336481.1:34630039-34795812 GCF_004798865.1 Varanus komodoensis | reverse complement strand
AAATCAAATGCAAATGTTGGGAAAATGTTTCTTTGAGTGGTATCCCAGTTTGCCATATGCCTGTGGACCCAGGGGGGACCCAACCATGGGGAGTTAGCTGTTTAAAAATCAACCAGAAATTAACAGAAAATCTTATTTCCAGAATGGGGAATGCAAACACAGCTTGTGGAAGAAGCCATCCCAATCCAGAAGCAAGCATTTCTGGGGTGGCTTTTAGAACCGCTAGCTTTCTTCTGCATATGTGACAAGACTTGCTTGGACAACAGATCAAGCAGGCGTTCAGAGACAATATAAGATGCTGCCCATAGTTTTGAAAGGCCACCTTGGATGTCAGATATAAGCTTAACAATGATAGCAACCTTCATTGGTCTAAGCTTCTTGCAACGTTGCCATGATTTCTTTTCTTGTTCATTTATTTATTAAAATAAAGCTCATCTCAATTATTTATTAAAATAAGTCATCTCACCAGCTGCCAGAGGCAGCCAGCAAACACCAACAAAACTATCCAGATGAAAAAGACATATGTACTTATATATGCTCTGAGAACCAACAAACCAACAAGTAGACAGCTTCATAAATTCCTAAAATAAAAGATTTTGCCTTGGGATGTTCTCTGTGTTGTCTTTGGCTTCTTATCTCTTATGTGAATGTTTGAAAACAAACACATTTTCATGGAGGCAATCTATGACTACAAAGTACTCTTCCTCAAAGAGAGGGAGAAAAAAGGATTGTAGATGCTTATTGAAGACTGTAGACTGGGCTATATTCTTTCAAGATCTATGGCTTCTACGCAATTCCACAATTCTGAAGGTATGACCAATCCAGGAAGAAATTTTGCAAAAGCTAAGAGTCAGAAAGTTATTTACATATTATAGATAAGCAGGGAGAGACCAATAGACTAACCAACATGTATGCATTCAGCTGTTCCATCTTTTTCTCAGTAATTCACATTTTAAGACATAAATTAGGCAGCATAGAAAAGAGTGATTGGAACCAGCAGCCTTCATGTCCCAACAGTAATAAGAAACATTGAGGTAGCATTGCAATATTAGAAGATACTTAAAACCATGCTGAAATAAATCTGCTTCAGATCTACACATAGGTCAAAATAATTGGCCATCAACAGAATTCCAGCAAAGAAGATGCCCAGCTTCACCAATCACAAAAAGCAATCTGGCTTTACCAGAAAGAAGCTCCACAAATTCTGCTGCAATTCAAAATCCAAGATGAGAACCAGCATAGCTCTCACCTGTACTGGTTTGGTCTGGTTTGGTTTCTATCCGTAAAATATGTCTTGGAGGAAGATAATGACAAATGCATTGGCTATTCTTGAGCGTACTGGTCTCTTTTCAGGGAGGGGGTATAGTAAGAGCATGTGAAAATTTTAATGAATTCAAGAGTACAATAACTTTTTTTTCTCTTTTAAATTAAAAGGTGAAAATTCCTCATGAATATTCCTTTCAGAAAATACCTTTAAGCACTTGGGCAGACTTTGTCACAGTTTTAAGGAAAGAGTTGTCCAGGCCATTTTGGAGCATAACCACCCATAAAATCTAACAGGAATCACAAAGATAGCCATATAAGACAGACGCAAGGCAGACATAACAAGGACCAAGTGGCAGGAACAGTTTGTGCTCTTCTGTTTGTCGAGAATTCATAGCCAGCCAGCCAGCCAGCCAGCTTAATTATTTAAAGTCTTCTCACCACACTATTCTGCTGAAAAAGCTCCCCAAGCACCTTGCAGAACATCAATAACAAAGAAGATATTTGCAAGAAACCAAACTTATTCAAGAGTCCTGCAGAATCCATTCCAAAGATACATCACAAAAGTCACTCAGGGTGGACCAAAGTAGTACCATAAAATTGATTGTGGTGCCCCACTCAGACCACCAGTAGAATGTTATTACCACCAGCCCTTTCAAGAATTCTTCACTCATTGGGATGGGCAATGAACTAAGGACACTTTTAATACCATGCCCTTTTTTGCTTGTAAGATTTGCTTGGAACCTCAAGAAGATTGCCACTTACGTGCAAGGAGGCACTATATGCATAAGCTCAAAAGTCTCTCCATAGGTTTTTAAGTGATGCTGCTTCCTAAGGGCAGCCCTAAGGGATGTATAGACAGAGAAAGGAGGGTGTTTGATTCAGGAAAAAAAAACTTCACGCAGGGAGATTCTAAGGAGGGCTACAGTGGGAAGTGAGGCTCCTGTGGGCAAAAGGCCAGCTAATCCAGGAGCATCAAATAAAATAGAAATCATCAGGTCTTCTCACCTATTAAGCAGTAAGCAGTGTAATGGGGCAGACAGACTCCCAGAAATTCAGAGTTTTAAATGGAAGTTCTGGGTAATGGTCTACTCCATGACACCTCCATGTTTCAAAGCCCTAGTGTCTCTGAACCAGCTTACATCCTGAAAACAATCCAAGCACATTAAGAAGATTATACTAAAAACAAGCCATTGTGAATAAATCGAGTTTAAATTAAAACATGCATATTAATAAAATTATATTGTTAGCTAGTAGACATACCACTCTCTTCTTCTCCCACATAAACACTTTTAACTAAATACTCCTTTTTCTTATTGGATCTTCCACATGTTTCATCTCACACTTCACCAATCAAAGCAAGGTATCAGGAGTATGTTGACAAGAGAGGTAATTTGAATTTAAAAAGAAAAAGGAGCCCTTGAGAGTTCATAAAGAATTCTGTGAAGCTGTCGAGTAATACAGTTGTGAAAGTAATTTAAACAAATCTTCAGACTCTAGATGCTGATTAATGGAAGTAGAGGAAAAGAAGTTCCACAGAAGGTACCTAGTTTTCTAAATAATGCAATGCAGGAGGCCTTAGCTGTAAATAACGATTTGCAGCTTTCAGAAACAGGAAAACTACAGTCCAGTGATTAAAGAAGGTTTATGGCTATAGCATTCCAGAAAGCAATAAGACTTTTGAAAGGTATAACTTTCAAAGAAGAAAGCTGAGATGGGGGTGTGGGTAGAATTTGTGACTCACTTCAAGCAGCTTAGCTGGACTTACAATTATAGAAAACTGACAGAGTGTACGATTAGAGACTAAACTGTGGTTGGTATCAGAGACACCATGCTTAGGAAAGATGGCAGGAAGGTTCTGACTTGCCTTTGAAAAGCCTTTAGAAGCCTCTGCAGTAACAAGCAACGCAAGCTGGAGGGCAAATCCAATCCAGTGGAAATGGACCAGACTGCACAAACACTAAAGGCCCAGGGGAAGGACATAAAAACCTAGAGGAGAAAGCACCAAAATGACGTCCCAGGAGCTACAAGAAGAAAACTTGAGAAGTTACATAAGGCATGGAAGCCTGGGATGTCTAATGCATGCAAGGCTTGTGGACATTGTTGCTGTCAAGAGATCTGCAAAGTATCTGCCCTTGCAGCATGCTACATCTCCTAGTGGGTCATTTGTTCCTCCCTAACTCATCGCTTGTTGAGTTTCTGGAACACATTGATTCTGACATTACGCCTAGAATTTCTTGAAGGAAATAATAAAGTGAAAGCATTCACAAAATACACAAAATACAGCATTCCAGGGTACATACGACAGACTGTAAATCTGAGCTGGAAGGAGAGGTGGAGCTGGAATGCTTAGCTCAGTTTCCAGGGTCAATAAGCTGAAAGAAATGTCTAGCAACTGGAGAGAACCAGGCTGACTCTCATTCAGTGTGAAACTTGGTGTGATCAGAGGGAGAGGAGTGTCACTTAAATCAGCCCAGCGGTTTGATGCCAGATCAAATGAGGTGACCTATTAAGTCACATCCAGTGTTCACACCATTTGAACTACAAGCAATGTGACCCTCCCTAGGAGCTGTGGGGGTGGGGAGGTAACGCCATTTGGTAGAGAAGACAGGAGAGGGGTTTAGTTTGGAATCAAGTCCTTGAAATGAGCAGGATTAACTAGACAACTAGAGGGATCATTAAGAGATGCCTCTTCTTCGTGTTCTTTGTATTACTCTGTATTACAAAGCCAGTGCTGACTCTGATAGAAAGCCTCTCACCTTGATCTGCCTGAAAGGGGAAAAAGAGAAGCAGGATGTGGGGAGAGATCAGTTCATGGCACACCTACTGAATCTGAGAACAGATATAAAAAGGATAGTCATCTCTGATTCTTCACAATTAAGTAGACCTTACACATGGCCAGCAATCAAGTGGGAAAGTATGTGGCTCCTGGTAAAGCACTTCCAAAAGTGATTTCCTGTAAAATTCTGAGCCTGCACTAGGAAAATAACATTTCAGGGGGAAAGTACTACAATTTCAGGGGGAAAGTACTACAGAGACAAAAAAAGAAAGCTTAGAAGAACCTGGTATTGACAGCTATTTCCAGTAATTCTGTATTTCTGAGCTCTCTCTCTCTCTCTCTCTCTCTCTCTCTCTCTCTCTCTCTCTCTCTCTCACTCACACACACACACACACACACAGAGAGAGAGAGAGAGAGAGATTGAGATTGAGATTGAGATTGAGATTGAGATTGAGATTGAGATTGAGATTGAGAGAGAGAGAGAGAGAGAGAGAGAGAGAGAGAGAGAGACGCTACCTGTCTGGTGATGTCTACCTGAAATCTATACGGTCAGTGGTAGGGGTCTTCAACAGCAACAGGTAGGTAGCCAGTTTTAGCTACACTATGCCAAGGGCCTTCTGGAGTGGGCTGCCAGCCTGAGTTACCCACAAACACCTGTACAAATAGAAGAAACAGCATCCTTTATTTTTTTATTTGGAGTCACTTGGCTGTGCAAATTACCTTTAGTTATGGCCCAGGCTGCACATGCAATGAATGGGCTGGTATAGTTGTCCTTGGACTGTGCCACCAGATCTTCCATCTGTGTACAAATATGTTTACCAGTGGGGGAAAATCCATTCAGTATCTATCAGGGAAAATGCTCAGCTGTGCCTCTTCTTGCTAATACCTAGTTTTCTGTCTACAAAGAGCTTTTTTATGTGGAGGAGCATTCAGTCCTGCAATCCTCTACCTGCATTCTCAAGTGGTACAGTTAAGAAATACAAACGTCATTGACTGTTTGTATGGATTAGACCTTAGAAGAAACCAACAGAGCTAAGCTCTCGAGAGATCCAGCCCATTCTTGATTCTTTTTCCCTTTCCTTCCAAAAGGGATTGAAGCCTGTAATAAAACAGCTCAGTCCCTTCTTTGTCCTGCCACACTTCTCAGCAGAAAACTATGTCAAGCTGAGTATTAAATTTTCTACATCTAAGGTCAACTGGGTTACTATAAAAGCCCACAACATTCCAAAGGATCGTATTTAAATGCATAGGCTAGGATGGAGGAGTTGTATCTTATAGTCATTCCTCCCAATTTTCCATGGAAATGCCAACCTAGCTGGGAGCCATGCATCCACTTTTAAAAGCTAGTGCTGCCTTTGATCCCTTTGGTTTTCTGGATAATATACTGATTAAAACTGAATGCATACACAGAAGAGAATAGGGTAACATATTTGAACCAGATTCCATGTGACAATTATCACCATTCTCTGGTTCTTGTTTCTTCTCACATCAGGAATTTTGTCCATAAATTAATAGTGGCTTTGCAAAAGTTTACTCAGATTAAGAGCATTTCAATTGTGGCTAGTTGATGAGGTTTCTCCAAACACACCCAAAAATGTGCTTATTTCTATTAAGGTATACCAATCCTTGAATCAAGAAGACATATATTCATCCTTCAGTGAACAAAATAAAAATAGAAAACTACTGCCAGCATTTAAAGAAGAGTTGCATTTGGCACTTGATTATATCACAGCTTAAAAAAAGACTCCATGAAAATTAAATATTGATCATTCAACTCTCTTATGACAGGACATACTAACAGATGTCGTATAACCATATAATTTGCCATAATAACTACAAACAAATGCTTGACTTTTATCAACAGCTTTATGATGCTCTTGCACCTATTAGCCGTGGAAATGTCACACCTGGGTTTTGTTTTCCTCTTTATAAATCTATGAATATCACGGTCTAGGAACTGGAACAACCACCACTTTCCTGACCTCCTTTTTTGTGGGGAAGGGAGATAAAAATTTGATACGAGCAAGTTCTTGGCATTCATGGTTGAAAGTAAACACTTTACAAACCAAGAGGGACTCCGGGAGTGTTTAATGCACCCAAGACTCCTATCCTTCTCCGCAGACCCAACTTGTATCAGCACATGGCAGCTGCTAGACACCTAACGTCCCAGCAAGGACTACTACTGTACCCTTTTTGTGTCACACAATATTGGACCCTGGAGCTACCATTTTAATGCCATGTAGCACCCCAATGTAGTGTCATTCCATTTCATCATGGGAAATAATCAGTAGTGACCCTCAGATTCAGCTGTGCAATGGAAGAACTTCTCCAGGGAAGGTGAAGGAGACCCACTGATGTTGACCACTAGAGGACCTTTTATTGCCTAGGACAACTTCAAGTCTTGCAGTTCTTTCTTCCCACCAATATCCCATAAATACTCTTGTTTCTATTGGCTCCAGGTTGTGTTCCATATGTTCCCCTTTATCCTTGGAGATCTGCTAGAGGAATTGTACTCTTTTCCTTCTTCAGCTATGTAAAGCCTGTAAAAGATTTTTCTGTCATAACATTGACTTGAAAGAATTTGATCCCAAGGGAGATCCACCTACTCATCCTTCTTCAGCTTACAGCTGCTCATGACAATCAAACTCTTCCTGAAGGACCTTCCCACATCTTGAGGCATACAAATGCCTGAGGGGACACTGCACTTGATCTACAGCATGGCTACTTACAGTGTCTGATATTTTGTGATGTTAGGTTGTGATTTTCAGCTCGCAAGATATTATGCTGTGGTTTAAAATCATTTGATAAAATTATGCAGTCAGGTTGTAACTGTATTCTTGTGAATAGGTTTTTTGGGACACCTTTTTGTTACAATTCACATAGTGTGCTGCTTTGAGTAGTTTTAAGTAAGCAGCAATGTGAAGAAATATATAGGAAAAGCTATTGAGATGATGTGTTGTTTTTAAGGAGTTTGTGACAGGCAAACAAATCTGTTTACATGTATTTACTTCTGGCCCTAAGTTCTAAGTATATCACAAGTATATCCATGTGCACGGACCATAGTTAATGCTCATTACTATGTTAATTGACCTTTTAGCAAATATGAGAAGGTTTTTAGAAGCCTGATCACCTTCCCTAACTTGAACAAGATCACGATCCATGCAAGACCTCAATTAATGGAATGCATTTCCCTCTAAAATGAGAATTTTTCTATTGATTTTTAAATATTTTTGTACAACATTCATCACCTAGGAATTTCTCCAGCATCCCTATACAATAAATGCCATGGTATGACTTCTGAGACATTTCTTATACAGGGATGCTAGAGAATTTCCCAGCTGATTAATTTTGCACTTTAAAACAAATCACTGCTATTTTCACTGATAAGGGACACATACTGACTCAACTATCTGAACATAAGACTGTCTCACCAAAGGTCCATAAAGTTCCGTTTCTGTCTCCAATGGCAGCTATCCAGATGCCTCTAGGAAGTCCAGGGGCCAAGAGTGGAGAACAGCAAGTCCCCTGTTGCTTGTTCCTGGCACATCGGTACCATATTTAACCAGATGAATCTGTGAGAGTGAGAAGCAAGGATTTCTCTTTCATGTCACTCATTTCACAGAATTTGCCAGTCTTCCAATGAGATCTTCTTGGCTGAATTTGGAGAACAGTCTTCTAGCATGTTAAAATTTAACATGTATTCTGGTAGGAGCTTTCAAGGACTGGAGCCCACTAGGTGACATGTAGGAAGACTTGCCACAAGTGGCAAGTATATATAGTGATGGCTCTAATGGGCAATGTAAGCACTGGAGTCGGGGTGATGAAATGCAGCTCTACATTCTGTGGATGTACCCGGAACTAGTCAGTGTCACAGTGGTGCAGTTGTCCTTGTGCCTACATAGATGTCATGGCACTGGGTTCTGCAGATTTAGATTTTTAAAAGCAGAAAAAATTCAGTAGTATAAAAAAAATCCACTAGTAGTACCGTAGTTCCCCAAAAATAAGACCGGGTCTTATATTAATTTTTGCTCCAAAAGATGCATTACGGCTTATTTTCAGGTGTTGTCTTATTTTTTCATGTACAATAAATCTACATTTATTCATTTAGTCATGTATCCATGTACAAAAATCTACATTTATTCATGTACAAAAATCTACTTTTATTCAAATACGGTCATGCCATCTTCTGGAACATTGTCATAACTTTCCAAACCCCACATTGTGTTGCAACGGATATACTAAATGCATCCGTCTGGCTAACTACCTTAACTGGGGCTTATTTTAGGGGTAGGGCTTATATTGAGCATCCTGAAAAATCATGCTAGGGCTTATTCTCCAGTTAGGTCTTGTTTTCAGGGAAACAGGATAGTAGTATATGTTCATACTTGTCCTAATTGGGTACGATACCTTACCGAGTTACCTAGCCAATTGTGTATTTGCCGTTGCAGGGAAGAAGCAAACTAGACATGGTGTTAATGATGTGGGTGGCCCTAAGTATCCTGAACAGACAGCTGTGGGAAAAAGCAACAAAAACTGGGTTTTAACAACTAGATTAAGCCAATTGCAATAAGCAATCATTATCTGCCTTGTTAGAAAGAGATCTATTTTGAATGGAGAACTTGATGAACAATGGTAAATAATACCAGGTGCTGTGGCTAATAGTGATTCAAATCTTCCTTAGAAAAACTGTATATCCATCTCTCCCAACTATGTGCTGTCAGCATGCAGGGAAGCAGAAACATTCGCAGAAACAAAAGGATCGTGTTGTTCCAGACTGGAATGGTACAGTTTGACAGTTACTCGTTCCCCATCTGGCTTCAGAGCTAAACATGAATTTCAGCTGGCCAAAGAAAACATACATGTTGCGCCTGCCTGTGGTGGTAGGGAAAAGAGATAAGGAATTCGTTTTTTTAAAAGTGGCTAATATAAACATTGAGATTATTGTGCATATTTTTGAGTTCTTATCCAGGTTTGATGTATTTATAATTTATGATTGCTTCCTCTATATTTGTGTAGAAGGCCATGTGCAAAGTAATCAAATCTCTGTGCATAGTATTAGACTGGGAGGGAGGTTTTTCATCTCAGTGTACCTATCTGTTTTCCAGGCTAATGCAGTAACAGATTTCACATTGAAATGCAAGCAGCAAAGTCAGTTCTGAGAGGAAAATCATCTCATTAAAACTTAGGGAGGAATGCTAGTTCTTATGCTCATATAAAATCTTTTCAACCACTCTAAGGCCCTAAGGAAATTATTGTCATGACGTCTTTATTTCTTCTTACCTGCCTCATCAATGTTGAAGGCAGAACCACTGTGCAACCATCTTGTGATATATCAGCCTTCTCCCACTGCTGGCCCACAGGTATTTTGGACTTTAATTCCCATCAACCCCAGCTGTTCTGGTCAGGAATTTTAGAAACTGTCATCCAAAATATCTGGGGAGAACACATCTGAGAAGCTTGAGATAAACTTCATTTAACCTTTCCCTTAATTCAGTTGCTTTATGGATCAATGTGTTTCAACAGAAATTGCAGGCATGGAACCCACAAAGCAGATTGGACCCATAGCAAGTAGGGAAATGCTAAATGCCCCCTACTCCTACTGTAGGGCCCCAGTCTGGATCAAGCCCCCTGTCCCATTCTACAGTATTTTTTTAAACTGTACCTGCTAGCTATAGCTTGAAAATAGAGTTTGTTTTGGCCTTAATGTTGCATTTATAATATATAATAATATATTTTAATAGATGTTTTATAAGGGTAAAAATTCACATAGAATTGTTTTTAGCTGATTGAAATGGTTTTAAGCCTCTCTGTTTTTTTAATATTTAGATTTTAGATGGTTTTTATTGTATTGCGTTTTATGTACTCTGACCTAAAATCCTTTCCAGGATGAAGGTTTAATTTATACATTTTTCAGAATAAATAAAGGAAAATTAATATGCATTTTGAAACAAAATATCCAAAGATTATTTGAGATTAATGTATTTGAACCTAAAGCGATAGTTCTTATTTACAGGAAAGTTAGCATTCTAGAAATTCTGAAAGAAAAAAACCACAGTAGCTTAAATCTGTAAGGGCCAAGCTGATGTTCTGCTAACCATACGTTGCAGTCCTATGGATGATTGACGTAAGTCCTTATTTGGATTAAGAACATGGGAGATCCAGGTGATTCAGAAGGGGGAATTTTAGCTTTTCCCCTTCCTGTTTTCAATTTGGCATTTCATTCCTCTCTCCACCATGGGAATAATTCACAAAAAGAAGAACAAATTCTCCAACGATTCAAATGGTTAATCCTGACCCTGTGGAGGATGGAATTTTAGGCCAAACATGGGAGGGGGAAGCTTAAATCCCTCCTCCCAGATTGTCATTGTTCCAGTCTGAATTTGGGGCTCAAATTTTCATGTACAGTGGTACCTTAGCTCACGAACCTAATCTGTTCCAGGACTCTGGTCATGACCCAAATTGGTTGTGAGCCAAGTTAAATTTTCCCCTAAGGTTCAATGTATATAAGGTTAATCTGTTCTGTAACTACTTTTTTATCAGAAAAATGTGAAGCAAAGTGACAAAGAACAACAAAGATTGTGGCCATCTCGCCCCGCTTATCCCAATGAACAAGGCCATCTCCCCGCCCCCCCCCCCACCAGCATGACTGAGATCAGGCTCATCATCCCAGCACAATGGGGTGCGGGGAGAGATGGGCATGAACACGGGTGTGCTCGGGGATGGGGGAGGGGGGAGATGGCCGTGATGGTGGTTGCCACCCACCTGAGTTAAAGTTTTTATGAATTTTTTTTTGTGCCCCGATTTGGTCAAGAACTGAGGCATTCATGAGCCAAGCTACTACTGTATATTTAACTTGTGTTAAATTTATAAGCTGCTGGAGAAGACTCCTGTGAGTCCCTTGGAGTGCAAGTCGATCAAACTGGTCAGTCCTAGAGGACATCAACCCTGGCTGCTCTTTAGAAGACCAGATCCTGAAGATGAAACTCAAATACTTTGGCCACCTAATGAGAAGGAAGGACTCACTGGAGAAGAGCCTAATGCTGGGAACAATAGATGGCAGAAGAAGAAGGGGACGGCAGAGAATGAGGTGGCTCGATGGAGTCACTGAATCAGTTGGTGTGAGCTTAAGTGGACTGTGGGGGATGGTGGAGGACAGGAAGGCCTGGAGGAGTGGTGTCCATGGGTTCGCAACTAACAACAACAACAACAACAACAACAACAACACTTATCAGCTTGCAAGTTAAAGGGAGCTCATTTACCCACATTATCTTGTAAACAAAAAAAAAATCTTTTTATTAGTTTTATAATTCAATTTCACCAAATTAGGAAAAAATCCATACAAAAAAGAGAGGGAGAAAAAGAAAAAAGAGACATCCTTAGAGATTTAAATAAAATAGAATAAATGTATATCCATAGATTCAAATAAAATAGAATAAATGTATATCCATAATTTCATCTGTGTATGTGTCAGTTGTTATTATTACATTGTATATCTCACATTTTTCCCTCTGGTGAGGAGCCCAGGGCAGCTTACATAGGCATATTTTATACTCATAACAACCCTGTGAAGTAGGTTAGGCTGAGACTGGTCCAAAGTAACCCAATGAGCTTCATAGCAAGTGGAAACCAGAACCCAAACCTTCCAGCTCCCCAGATCAACATGCTAACTACCACATTTCACTACCTCTCACTATACAAATCAAATTCCCATATATTTATCTATCTTCATTTGCAGTCTAAATACCACCTGTTCAAATATTGAAATTGTTAGGTGGTGGACATCTCTTTCCAGTGTTGTAATATTCATCTTTTGGCTGTCAAACAGGTGCAAATATCCACTCATGTTGTCCTTGTGATAAATGCCATACACAGGTAAATAATTTAGAAGACTGTGTACATCATTACATCTTAAAGAGCATTCTGTTAAGTTTATCTGCACCATGACCTCTACCCAACAAGAAGCAACCACTGTAAACTGCCAAAACATGTGAGTAAGCAATAGATTAGCAGTATTACACTTCCAACAGTTAGCTGACTTGTGACAACATCTTTTAAATAAGAGTTTGTACATGTAGGAAACAGAAAACAGAAGATTTTGCAGAATACAGTGCAACCTAAGATCTATAGAACCTTCTTCACAGAGGCAAAGACAATGTTTCATCAATCAGGCAAAAGATAACCACCTAATTCTCTATTCCAAACATCTTTAAGGTCCCATGGATCATGCTTGTTCACAGATAATAAGTATGTGTAAACATGAACTGCGATTCAATACAGTTGCTCAGCTTTAGCCAATTTCTCCAATAGCAGAGGGGACTCCGAAGCTGGGAAAACTGAAGGCCAAACTTGGATTCTAACCAGTGATGCCATTCAGCTGAAGAGCCTAGTCATATTTGGCCCACAAAGCCAAAAATAAACAAAAATATTATTTATTATCCATACCCATTAGTTGATTCAAAGGGAAAAATTAACCTGTCTGTTTCAGAATACTACATGAACAGTTTCACATTATTTTTGAATATGCATTTCCACATAGAGTCAATTAAGCTTGAAAAATGAGCCCCATAAATAACAAGCTACCCAAATGGATGGAAGATGCCACCAAAGCGGATGGAAGATGCAGGTATAAGTATTCCACCACTGTCCAAAGAGGATAATCTAAGTGGAAAAGACCAAACTTTAGACCTGGCCATCAAATAAGCCGTATGAGGCAAGATATGGAAAGATCTGAATCCACATGCTATAGTTTGTACTATAGCAAAGATGCTGTACCATCTTTGTAGCCTTAAATCTTTGTTCTCTCCTCCATTTCCTACCCTTTTATTCTGTCTCTCCAGTAACCACCCATACTTATTTGAATTACACCTCTTTACTCCTGAAGTAAGTCTGACCCGGAATAAACATTATGCATATCTTACATTTTAAGAACAATTACAAATGTATTACAGTACCAGTGGGGCACAATGAATATTATACCTCCTCCCTGTCCTGACACAGTTTCCCAGAAGATGCTGTAAAAATAGAGAAATTTGGACAGCTAAATCTCTCAACAGCTCCATGTCTGTGTGGGGACTAGAATCCAGATCTCCCGAGTCCCATGGCCATGTTCATAGCCATGACACCACACTGACTGTCAGTGTGGCTATAAATACACACACACACACACACACACAAACACACATCACCTCCAGGGACTCACAATCAGAACGTAAGAGTAATAACCTGACATGTGTCCTTTGTTTCTAGCAGTTGGCATTCAGAGGTATGCTGAATGGTTGTTGGAAGAAACGTGAAATGGAAATGGCTTGGTAGAGTACATGGAAGTCATAGCTCCCCCATTTGTGGGGGGGGGGGAGGTACAAGCTGCCTGTGGTTAGATCTGAAAAGGAATGTGCTTTCTTATTACTATTATTATTATTATTTTCTCCTCTAGAGGTTCAGTGGTGGCAAAAATTACTTTAGATCTCTAAGAAATGTTCACCCTTTCAGCAGAATTTTCTCTACATGCTGCAGAGTTAATGAGGGCTCTTTGCTTGAAGCTCTCTCTTCAAAAGACAGCCACCAAAGAGAAGGGAGATCACTAGCAAATCTTTATGTACCTGAAATGAGGCAGTCTATTCTAAGCCAAGCAATGAGCTTTAGATTTTAGAAAGCATTATCCAGAAAAAGGGAAGCTGAAAAGCTATGCATTAGTCTTTCAGAAACCTCACTGATGAGCCTTACTGACAACAAAGACATGTTGTGTTTTGTGTATCACATGCACTCAGATCTTATGTAGAAAATTGTTAGGGGAAAAAAAATCCTATTCCTTATAGAATCATTCCGATCACCAGCATTCTAAGCATGAAAGATGAAAGGGGGCTTAGAGGAGTTTGTTTGTTTTATTTAACTATAGTGTCTTTTGCAATTTGTCGAGTGAGTAACAGAAACCGAAAGAGGAGGGCCAACCTAGCTAGCAGCAAAGTGATGCTAGCAGTGTGATCCTGTAGCAATGCCTGTAGTCCCCCAAAGAATTGTGGGTATGCCTCGCAGGATAGGGTAACATGGATGCAAAGGTCATCTCTGTGGTCCTCCCTCTTGCCCTGCAAAGGCAGGCTATTATGGCCAGCTAACACAGCATCTCAGAGGGGGAGGGAAGGAAGCTAAGGTGCCACCAGGGCATCTTGGCTCTTGGCAATGCGCATCCCCTCTCCCCCACTTCCTGTCCCACCTGGACCACTCTTATTCCTGACTAAGGTCATTCTTACAGCCTCAGAGAAGGAGCCATCATGGTCCCTTCTGCACTGGTGGAGCAGGGAGAGGGCAAGAGAATCCAAGCACAGATCAGAGCAATTTTCCAACCTCATACAAGGGATTCAGGATGCTGTCAAAAGGCCAAATGATTGCACTGCAAATGCACTGAACAGATCCCAGGCTATTATGAGGAAGTAGCAATAAGATGGCAACATGCAGGCAGGGGAGGCTTAAACCCACCTAAGCCGGCTTCCTTCTTGATGGAGGTGCACACACGATGCAGCATTAGACCAGGAGGGTGCTGGTATCAGTGGTACCTCTAGGTGGAGTGTCTTATAGCAGCATTGGACTGATTTTGTCAGGCTTCTAGCTGGGGAGGAAAAAGGCTTTTCCTGTATACTACAGTACCAATAAACCTACTCCACCACCCCTGCTGCTGATGTTTTTAAATAGTTCCTGACATCCTTCCCAGCAATGTGTTAAGTGCAGGAACCCCCAACACTGTGGAATCAATGAGCTTGCACACACACACACAAAATGACTAAGACAGTGGGTGAGGCCAGTCACAAAACACTCGTTATCCCAAAAGCAAACTGGTGTGACTATAAAGAAAAGTAACTCAGTCAAAACCATATTACAAGGTAGCAGTGGGCTCTGAGTTACAAAATTCAGCCTTTCTTTTGAACCCAAATACAGATAGTATTGCAATATGCTAGCCTTCCAATTTAAAAAAGTGTTGCTGTTGTTGTTTTTAATATCTTAAGAAGTAAATTAAATTCAGGAGGGGCAGAAAGCCTGACTTAGGTATCTATAGGTACACTAGTGCCCATGCCTGCCATATTGGATATCCCAGGTTTAAATTTGCCCCTCTGTCCAGGCAATCATATTGCTTCCCTCATGGCCAGCTCCCTCCTTAAGCAGATGATGCTACTCAAAGCCCTCTGCAATGTCAGTGTTTGGAGTCACCACTGGCCCAGCCCTTGCAGGACTCTGAAACATCCAGAGCAATTATTTTCAAAATGTATTCCAAGAAAACCAGAAATACATAAGATGCTTACTAAAAGTTCATCGGGGAGAAGAACACAGATGGCCCACAAACATTCTTATGGAGAATTGCCGTTACTATCACTGTTCCTTCTTTTTTGGCAAAGTGGAGTTGGATGTGACTGTTGCTGGTTGTGTTTTGGAACACTACCTTCACACTAAGAGGTGGTTGCCATAGTGCAGGAAGAATCAGTCCCGGGGTTTGCGGAGACAGATGATGCCAAGGAGCCAACCTAAGGGGCCCAGTAGGGTCTTCTGTGAGAAGAACTGTTCAGTTACACAGAGAACTCATCAAGGCATCAGCCATAAAGCTCACTTTGACTTGAGCTAGCCGCTGGCTCTCAGCCTGAGCTACCTCACACGGTTGTTGTGAGGATGAAATCAAGAAGAAGCCCAGTTAACCTCAGTGGGTTCCTTGCAAGATGGGGGGGGGGGGGAAGGGGGGTATAATTTTAGTGAACAAACAAAATTAAGAAGCCATTGATGTTGTGCAACAAAAAACAA
This sequence comes from Varanus komodoensis, assembly GCF_004798865.1. Taxonomy (NCBI): domain Eukaryota; kingdom Metazoa; phylum Chordata; class Lepidosauria; order Squamata; family Varanidae; genus Varanus; species Varanus komodoensis. The sequence continues at coordinate 34,779,989 of NW_025336481.1, read as the reverse complement.
GTACTCTCATCCTATTTTTAACTTCTAACCATTTATACTAATTGCAAACCACCTTCATTTGTGTCCTTTTCCTTGCCCAATCCACTGCAAGTCCTGCAAGTTAACTTCCATAAAGTGCACGCTGATTCCAAGGCCAGGTATAGGAATCGGTGTTAGTCCCAGCATGTGGTGTAATCCTAGCACACAAGCATTCACTGTGAGGATGGGGCCTAGTTGGCCTCCAAATATTCCCCAGTCTAAGCTACACTGGCTGAGGCTGAGGGGCATTTGAGTCCACAACCATGAAGAGAGATGTACACCATGCAGGGCATCCTTTGCCGAATGAACAGTGTATAAAGGCTTTAAGTAAGTATCCCCCTCACTCGCAATTTACTGGGTCCAGCCACAGGATTTCTTACAGAAGCAATCACATCTATTATTCATCGGCCTGCTCCTGAGGGCACTGGCCAATAATCTTGCTACATTTGCAAAACTTCTGAGATCTTTAATTATTAGAAGTGGACAAACTTTAACTTTATTTACCTGTCGTAGCTCCCTTGCACCACATGTATTATTTATGAAGTGCTGATAAGGTGCACCATATTCTCGCCGAGCTTCTGTCACCTTGCTAGCCCAAAGGAACATCGGTTCAATGCTAACTGTGTCCATATATTGAGTCACCAAGGGCCCATTGACTCATAAGAGATTAATGATCCTAATGAGAGAGAGAGAGCTGGGAGCCATTAACTTCAATTGGCCATTCATTCTCCAAGAAATGCTGCAGGTGAAAGCATTACTAGAATTATGAGTGCTTTTGGCTTTAAATTAGGGAGTTTTATATTATAATTTGTTTTGCCAGTGGTATTATTATTTATCCCCAGAACTATTTGTCCAACAGGAGCTCACACACTGTATAATCAATACTGTTTGGATGCCATAAGAGTTATGCTCATTGCGATACTTTGTTTTATTATATTCTAGATTACTAAAAGAATCGGAAAGAAAGTCATTGCAAAAATTTGTGTTTTCTCAAATGCTACACTTATTTCTTAAATAAGTACTTCTTGACTTATGCCAAGAGATGTGGACAATGTAATAGCAGACATCTTTAAATATCTCCTCTCACTGAAATGCTGTAATAACCAGGAACAACTTGAAGAGCTACTCGCTTTGTAAGCTACAACCATCCATGACTGCTACCAGAAAAGCACACTGGGTTGGACCCAGACATCATGATAGTAAGCCCAGTCAGTAGACCTGTTGAAATCAAGGACACAAATTTGTCATGCTTATGCACCACTAATTTCAACAGATCTGCTATAAGTTTGATTAGGTCTGGATCAAGCCCAAGTTTAGGGTGTGGGTAGCAATAACAGCTATTTACACCACTAATGTTAATATAGGAACCCTTCCTAGCTGGATTTCAGAAAAGCTGAAAAGTAGCTTTTCATTTGATTATAATTGCTCTGGCTTCATTCATTCATTCATTCATTCATTTTAAAGGCTTCTGATCATCCTGTGCATATCCAGGTGTCTGTTAGCAGGACAGGAGATGTGATGGAGCAGATTCTTGCCTCTCTGGTTTCTTTTCCGTTATCCCCTAGGTAAGCTTCTGAGCCCATCTAAAAGAGTTGTGCTGTTGCAGCCTGGAGCTGCAATGGAAGCCCCACCAGACAAAGGAGTGGATCCTAGACTCTTCATTCCCCTCCCACCCACAGAAATGCTCCCTTTTCCCCTCCATGAAGTTGCATTGGTACCCTCCGAAAGCAGGTGCCATGATTCTTTCCATAACATCAGGGAGGGGAGGATTGGAACCCCAAATCCCCTCCTTAGGTTGTAGCAATATCTATGGTTTTGGGAGGAGGACTTTGGAAAAAATCTCTGGTCCCTGGCATGTTCTCCTGTTTTCAATTGTACATTAATTCCACCTGATTTGGATGGGTCTACTCACTGTAAGCCTGGAAATGACCCCTGAACATGTTTCCTACCTTGCAAAATGACTCTTCTTCATTCCACTCTCTTGCAACACCAAGCCTGCATCTAACTCAAGCAATTATACTTGATAGAAAATATTAGAAATAATGCCAATTGACTTTATTGTGTCTATCTTAGCTTGAACCTTTTCAGACAATAGTTGAAGAATAATCATGTTCATCTTCCTCTCGGCTCCTGGTCAAAAACAAAAATGAATACTCCTTATTTCATGTTTGTTCTGTAGAAATGGTAACAGGTTCTTGGGGGGGGGGGGGCAGTTAAATCAGGGAGCATTTTATAAGTGGCAAAATTCAACAGTCTGCCACTTGTCAATTGGCATTGCAGAGCACTTGACAAGCTCCTGGCTGTCTTCAGTTCTAAATCCTTTCCATAAGATTAGGCTTTTATTGCTCTTAGCCATAACTGCTTTTTGCTCTTCCAAGGAATTCATCTGGAGTCAATATACTAAGGTCAATCCTTAGTCGTTACTCAAAACTAAGATTCACTGAGTTCAATTGTCTTTATTCTCTAGTAAACATGTTTATGATTTAGTCACTGGAGTGAATTCAAGTTCCTTCCACTCAAGCTTATTTTTGAATGGTTTCATTTTACCTTGGAATGTTCAGAAACAGGTGTTATAACAGTATCTCTTTTATACTGACTTTATGAAATTAAAGGCATCACAGGTATGTCTCCTTTAAGCTCACAGTAAAAGAGAGAGAGAGAGAGAGATCCACTACATTAAATAGTGATTAGGGATCCGTATTTCTAACCTTTATAAAATAGAAATAGGTTGACCACTCTTTCTAGCTCACCAAACTTTCTAGCTCACCACACTTTCAGAATAAAAAGTGTACATATGCTGAAACTTCCAGAATAATTGGAGAAATTTTGAGGGAGAAAGAGCAACTTAAAAACAAAAGGCAAAATATAAAGGTACACTTGGGGTGGGGGAATTAAACTTTCAAAATTAGCAAATGAAAATAAGCAGCTATTAAGAGCAAAGATTAGGAAAGAGAGAAATTAAGGACTTTATAAGAAATGCAAGTATGATAATTAACACCAGTGGAATAGAAGTGATACCAGTAGAATAGTGCAAAAAGATGGAAGAAGTACTGGTTAGCAAACTGAAATTATTATTGAATTAAAGCTTAGAAAGAACACTACAAAAAGAACCCTTTCAATGCTGGAATAGAAGAGAAATACCAGCATCCTTTTCTTCCTTGATACCAAGAAAGCTTATGAAAGCTTGGAAAGAATTTAGTTGAAACTTGGCTTGCTTTTGGTTTTGATCATAAATATGTACATATCATCCAGAATATGTATGACAAACCCAGGGTCACAGAAAAACCAGACATTATTTGCATTATTTTGAATGTAGATGAAGCCTGTACCAGTTTGAAGTTTGAAATTAAACCACAGAATTTTAGGTATACGTGTTAGAGAAGAAAATTAGATGGTAGCATTCTATGCAGATGATATATTGTTGACTGACCAGAATCTTGACAAGTCCGTCCTTTAGAATCAATTCCAAAGTGGGGAAATGTGGACAAATTTCACATTACAAAATTAGCAAGAGCAAAATGGAGTATCTGGCAGAAGATCTATCTGAAGCTCAATGAAAATCTGAACAATTTCAAGTTAATTGGCAACAACAGGCAGTGAAATATTTAAGACTATACATATTGGTGGGTGTGAAAATAGCATCAAGATTGTTATTATAAGCTATTTAAGAACATCTGAACTGATTTGAAACATGCTCCAAACTTAAATTTTCATGTGCATGGCAACCATTAAATATTAAAACCATTGAAAATAGCAACCTTTAAAATGAAAAAAAATCTTATCAAGGATTCTTCTTATATTGGGGGCAGTCCCCATATCAATTAAAATAAAGAAAGTAAAAGAACAGCAAAATGTTTGTTTGTTTGTTTGTGCACTTCATGTTAAAAGATGTTAACATCTTTCATTTGGAATGAACTTAAACTATGGGTGGGCATGAATCCTTTACAGAAAAGGAAGAAGAACTACAAGTCCTTGTGTTCTGATGCACAGATAGTTGCAAAAAGATGGTGATAATATACGCATCAAGAACTTACATAATGACGTATCAATATCTCTAGAAATTCTTCCCTGGTAGATTATGAAAATACTAGAAATGGAATGATGCTTATTAAAGCAATTATAGCCAGAATAAATGAAAGGATATAGTATGCCCCAGCATCTCCTCATTGGCTTCATTTATTTTCTCAGAAGATTTTAAGGTATGAAGAAGGGTGTGGCTTATAACAATGCAAATGTTCCAGGTTCCAGAATTTTGTAAAGAATGTCTATTTATGGCAGAAGTAGTAGTAAAACTTAACCAGAATATATAAAGAAATAGCAGACCAGATTGTAAAATTAATTTTAGAGAACTCCGCTAAAGTGCTTCTAGCTTTTATTTACAACACATTGTTGGGAAAAAACAAAACACAGAAGAGCTATGGAATTATTTGAAAACAATGGTTTTAACATGTCATTGATTATATGGACTTTCCTTTAATTTATAACTGAGACTACACAGAAGTAAATTCCATTGTGTATAACAAGGCATACTCCTAAATTTATTTATTTATTTAAAACCATTCTAACCCATCCTTTGCCCAAGCCTCAGGACAGCTTACAAAAAATCAATCAATGATATAAACACAATTAAAACATCCAATAAAAGCAATTTTACAAACAATAATAGCAATTCAAAAATAAAGGAAGAATAAGAAAGAAAAAGAAAATGCAACTGTATAAAATATTATTAATTTTGTTAAAATTCTTAATTTAGTTATTAAAATGATGGGTAAATTAAAAGGTCTTTACCTGGCACCAAAAAGGATAAAGAGTCAGTGCCAGGTGGACTCCTCTGGGGCGCATATTCCATATGGATATAAATAAATGGGTATAAGATTTCAGCCTTGATATATTATTAGAGTGGAAATAACTTCTGTGCTCCATTAATTAATTTGAAAATGGATTTAAACTCAGAACTCTTACTTAGATTTTTATATTGGACTTTGACATGGTGTAAGTTCCAAAGCAGGAAGCAGCGTGATTGCCAACAGAATAACACTGCCAATTGAATTCATATATTAAACAAACCAATCCAATACACAAAAAACCCCTATGGTTTATTCAAAAAAGAAAGCTAAGGCTATGCAAGACTTCCCAACCAAGTATCAGAAAGCAGTTAAATTCTGAGGTAACACTCACAAGCCTTAACAACACATCTTCCCCAAAGAGGCAGAAAGTACCACTGAATGGCTACTTCTCCCAAAGCAGATACGCCATGTACACAGGGTGGAGAAAGTGAGCTTGAGGAAAAGTGATGAAGAGCAAATCAAGGCAACCTTCTTTTTTTTTTTTTTTTTTTGTTAGAGTGGCCTTCTTCAGCCTGCTCTCCTCAAATCCATTGGACTGCAATTCCCATCCATGGCAGCTCCTAGGGCCATTGGAATCCTCTTAGGATTGTTCAATCCACCAAGGAATTCAAAAACAGGTGCAGCATTTTAAAAAGACCAAATGAGGAGACAGCTAATAAATCTTGAAAATCTAATCAAGCCTGTTCTAAAACAGTCTTTTTAGTCCAGGTTTTGCAACACAAGAATGTTTATAGTTTTCTGTCGGCTGGTGTGACTATTTGGGCCAACTGCCAGTCACTTCTCTATTCATTTTCTGCATTCTTCTACCAATTATTGAAGTGATGAACAATCAGAGCTACTACTACAAATTAAATGAACTATAAACAGCAATTAGTAAAATACAAGCATTTCAAATAAAATTGTGAAACATCCCTTAACAAAGCAAAAAACAAAGCTACAAAATATAAGCAGCAAATAAACTAGAACTTTAGGTCTCTTCAGATAACGATCCACAATGTGGCAGTACATGCCAGTTTTAGCAAAGTTTGTGAGCATCTTTCTTGGAGGAATATTAAAAATATGCATCAACTTTACCATCTTTTCAGCGCCAGGTAAAAACCATCATCTACTGCAGGGCATTTAATTCATTACTGGGATCTGCTGATTGTCAGATCAGGTTTAACAGGGTCTTTTTAAAGTATAATTTTGTTTTCCTGTTTTCATTTGGTTTTTAATTTTGTAATTGTTAACTTTTATGGTGTTTAAACATGTTTTAATTGGTATTTTTATATTGTTTTTAAATATGCTGCTGTGAACCACCCAAAGAGCTTCAGCTGTTGGGAGGTAAAGAAATTGGGTTTTAAAAATTAAATAAGTAAATAAATAGAGTACCACCACAGAAAAAGCCATTTTTCCTGCTCTTATCGTTTGCACTTTTCTCTGAACTTAGAGTTAGACATACCTTTTCTTAGAGACACACATCATTTCAGATACGCATTTGCTCTGAAGATGGTTCAGGCAGTGTCGATATTCCCTAAAACCCCCACTTTAATATACACAGATCCTTTCCATGGGTGTTAGACCCCATACTTTTTGTAGTTGCTGCCGTTACCTAACCTACCAGGCCCATCATTAGGAGAACAGAACATCTCATGTGTGTAGGCTGAATACCCTGTTCCACCATGTAAAAATAGAGAATAGCAAGTACATTCTATATCTCATCACAACCTATTAGAACTCTCTGGCAAAGCTTGAATTACCTCTGCCTAAGATTGGAGCTGACCTAAGATTATTTTGCAATCATAATAACAAAAACCATTTTTGAGAGGCCCTTCAGCCTTCTCATCTGACTCATTTCCAAATCACTGTTGATCTCTATGGTTATCCTATGGTCATCTGTCAAATTCCTGGAACAGAGTTTTCTGCAGTTCCCTGCAGCTCTTTTAGTTTCAGCAGAAGCGTAATGCTGTAAAAGACAACATTTTGCCCTTGAATGGGTTTGTGATGAATACTACTCCTCGCATGCAGATTCCCTACTCTCAACATGAAAATTGCATGGCACAGGTAAAACACCAGCGGGCTCTATACCTAGGGTATGACTATATTTGTCTTTTTTTATAGCCATGTCAGATCCAGTCTTTCTAGACTAAGGTTACAGTACAGGGAAAGTTGCAGATACAAGGAAGTGGATTAAAGCTTAGCTTAGGATGTGGTGCCTATATCCTAAGCTAATCTTTGACGGCTGCGTGGAGCGTTGAATGCCTCCTTATATCTGTGAACCTCATTCTCAACAGGGTGAGAATTAAATGCCACAGTGAGCCATCCAACATACTGATTCATGTAACAAATTCTGTCCTGCTGTGAGTTGAAAAAGTTTGAGACAGCTTCTTCCATTACTTTATGGAACTGTGAAACATGAGAAATGTGGTTCCAAATCCAGATGAGTTATATGAAAATTCATGAGCAAAATCTTGCACAAGGTCATAGTGAATATGAATGCCAAAACTCATATACAAGGCAATTCAATTTGCTTCATTTGCTACCGCAGCAGTTTTGGGTAAGCTGATGCCATCCAAACCACACAGCATTCCTGACCACTGGCCACCCCGGCTGGGGCTGCAAAGAGTTGCAGTCCAAATCCGTATGGGAAAAAACAAGACTACAGCCTGTATTTCCCTTATTCGCTTTTTCTCCCAGCCTCACAGACATTGTGGCATGGCACTGCAAGATGTTTTCTGCTGGCTTCTGTTCAAGAGTCCAGGCAACAGCACTAGAACACTTCCTCCTTCTGCTCATGGTTCTTTGGATCCAAGTTATTGTCTGTGCTACTTCTTTGATATATATTACAACCCATATATGTATACATTTCTGCTTCTTGTTTTTATGCTTTTCTCCCTTTACAAGGGGTGGTTTTCTCTTGTCATTCGAGGGTAATTCTATACCCTTTGAAAGAAATCCTGGGCAGAATTATGTCATGACCTTGGCCGTGGTCTCCACTGAAATGTCCTTCCCCTTGATGATCTTTTCTACTTCCTTCATTGATGCTCTTCCAAGTCTCTGCAGAAAAGTCCAACCAAAAGAATCAAGGGGCTGGAATAATTCCTTGTGAGGAAAGATTACATTTCATTACTGCAAATGCAACCTTTCCTCATAATCACTTAAAATTTTTAGCTTTGTAAAGTGGCATAAAAAGGAGGGCACAATCAAATTGCCTGAAACAATGCTTGCTCTAGAGAAGAAGATAAGGAGATAACAAGACTCAGGACAGACAATAGTAATTACTACTTCTCACAGTATATGGTTGAGTTATGCAATTCACTACAAGATGTAGTAATGGCTACCAGACAGAGTGACCTTATGCCTCTTTTTACAGAGTTCTATCCTCTGTTTTGAAGACTTCTTGCACTAGAATACCTATCCTGCCAGTTCTGTTAAACCATCAGAGGGAGGGACTGAGTCCTGAACTTGTCCCTCAACAGCTCCTGGACAGCAGGCTGCCCAGGCAGGTCCACAGGTCACTGGGTTGCAGTTGTCTACACTATGCTGAGATATAACATAATTCTATTTAATGACCATTATTTCTAACTTTGCATGTGTGCATTTAAATTAGAACATGCAAACTTTAGGCACACTAATATCTTCTACTTTTGTCCTCTTCTTTTTGATGAAGCATTTCCACTTTTCTTGGAGATTCATAAGTGGCCAGCCTATGTGCCATCCAACCCACCTTCTGGGGAAGGGGCTACAGTTCAGGGGTAGAACACATGCTCTTCATGCAGAAGGCTCAGGGTCTGATCCCTGATACCTCCCAGAAAGACTGTGACAGGCTCCTCCTGTCTGAAACCCTGCAGAGCTGCTGACAGAAAAACAATGCTGAGTTTAATAGCCCAATGGCCTGACTTCCTGCATCCCTGAATCCAGAAAGTTTGTGTGCATGTTGTACAAATCAGCTCACTACAGACACATTCCTACTGCACTTTTCATAAGCCCATGAAAAACACACTAAATAGAGTTTCTGAGGAGGTACAGACTCAAGCAGCAGTAGATCAGTGAAGCTCACAGGACTGCCTGAAGACATTGTCTGAGATAAAGAACAAGATCTCACCCCCCCCCCCCGTTCCATTCCAAGTACAAAAGCCAGCAGGACTAGCAGATAATTCTGTCAACATCATTGATCATGGGACAGCATCTTCCACTGCACCTGAAGATACAGGCTAAGTTAGGGGGAGCAGAGCAGATAGCATGGCATGCAGTCTCTCCTCCAAACCTCATTGCCACCTCCAAGCAACTGCTACCTGAGGCAGCTGCTTCACTTTGCTTAATGGTAGGGCCCGGCCCTGGAAGCATTCAATGTGCCATTCTCTCTGGTCCCTCTACCTGAAACTGTGGGTGGTATCCCATAGCGATTTTTTGCCAGTTTGAACCGATGCTCTTCTGAATCAACCTTACCAGTATCAGTAGCTGTATATGTAGAACAAGGGACTACTGAATCAGCTATGCCTGTGAAAATTTAATCCTGGGTTATTACTGCTTCATTCAGTCTTATTTTTCCCACAGCTAGAATAAACTAGTATAGATGAAAAGGGAGACCTGTGAAGCAAGTGGTGAGTGTCGCCACTGAGTGCTTCACTAAATTAACTCTGTCACACAAAGTGAGAGGGGCTGAAAGGGAGTGTTCTGATTAAGACTTCAGAACAGGGTGACATTTTCACGGGGAGAGTGGCTTCTTTCTTTTTCCCTCTCTCTCAAGTACCAAAAGGAGCCCGAAGAAAGGAACTAAACAGCACTCACTGATCAACAGATGCCTGTCTTCTTTCTGACACATTCTGCATTCAACTCAAAAGCAGGCTTGATCTAGCCATCACTTTAAAACAGGGATTTTAGGAGCAGGATTTATGGGAGTGCAGAGTTTCATGGGGGGGGGGGGGCGGGATACACTTAAAGGAGCTTTGGGGAGAAATGCTCACCAAATATGGAGCAAGGCTTCCCCCTAATGGAGGCAATCGATTTTACACAGAGGTGTTGAAGTTAGCTTAAGGAATCTATATGGATCTAACAAATGGATCTATGCTGTGTGTGTATGTATGCATGCATATCTTCACAAAGTACTGCCCACAAATAGAGAGGAAACTGTTCAAAGCAGAGAAAGTAACCCAAAAAATTAATTCAGGGGGAAATCTAACAGGTAGGAAGAACCGTAGTTTAAATTTTCATGGAAGGCAAGGCCAAAAATGGCTGTTAGTCTTGATAGCTATATATATTACATCCAGTAACAGGAGCGGTATGCCTGAATGACAGTTGTGGTCAGTGAGTATAATTGTACTTCTGCATGTGGACTTCCCATGGGTATGTGCCTGGCCACTGTGGGAACAGAATGCCGGACCAGAAATGCCTTTGGACAGATTTAGCATAACTAGTATGTGCACTATTATAATTATTATGCTCCAGGTGTGTGAGTAAGACATCCTCAGTGAAGCTTCTCCCTTGGTGAGTCACGAACTGATATTATTCATCCTCTGTGTGTCCCTCTTCCTCCAAACCAACGTTGTCTGGGCCAGAGGGAGGGTCAGTCAAAGAAGCTGGCTGCACTGGTGAACGCTGGACAACTGCTAGCATGTCAGCCATCAGCAGAAGCCTGACAGTGCTTACTCCAATAATGTTTTGAAACTGCTATTAGTCTTTTTAGCAAAGTGTAAATAAAGAAGTTTTCAGAAAGGTGCCCAGTTGTTCAGGGTAGGTGTGGGTATGAACTCTACTTATTTCCTGCTTGTACTTTGGACGGCCTTGAAAATGGCAGCCGTTCTGCAGATTACGATGCATGAGCTAAAAGGTTCTAGGAAGAAAGAGGTAGCTTGTTGCAGTTTCGTGGCCTTCTTGGATTCCACGGATGTCCAGTCTTACCAATCATAGCACTGCATCTTCCTCCCTGAGAGTGTATCAGTCCCTCAGCCACTGATAGACCTTGCACCTCATCCTGAACAGAGGTCCAGAATGGCTGTCCATGACTCCCAAGTCCATTCCAATTACCAAATGTATTTCCACAAAGGCTGCCTGGATAATGTAATAGTAGTCAATAGGTGTGAGCTTTTGGTTTCCATTCTGAGAACTAAAAACCACAGGCTTCTATGTTATTTGTCCATGGGACAGGTAATCCCATGTCAGTTCCCCATCCTGACTGTATAGAGATCATATCAGTGGCTGAATTCTGCATGCTACCACTTTGAGCTGCAGTGTTGTAGGCTCATTTCTTTAATGCTCCCACACACAAAAAGTTCCTTGTGTGTAGTCAGAGAGTCAAGGTAGCAAAGGTAAGGGGGAAAAATCTCCCCAGTGTGCTACATTTTTTATATGTGCAGTACAAAGAAGCTTTTGTTTTTTCCAAAGGAAAATCTGGAAGAAACAGAATTTACAAACGCAATCTTCTGCCAGAAGCCTGAAATGGTACATTCCAAGAACAATTCTCATCACATTTTACTAGCTCAGGGACAAATTAGGCCCAGACAGCTTTGGCTGAGGGGTACTATAGAAATAAAATAAATAAATGTGGAATTATGGACTCCTTTTCTCCAACAGTTTTTGTTTGTCTTAATAAAACAAACAACCTCAGGAGGGAGAAGAAGGGAAAAATTAGAAGGGCCTGCTTATCTTTTCCCTTTCTATGGGTTGGCTAACAATCAACCATATGTAGGCATCAGATGGGCCAGGTTTTCATAAAATTTTTGGATTTACCAAAATCCACAGACTTCTCTCTAGTCAGGAGAAAAGAACTTGTGTTTTTAAAAAAATGAATATGGGATAAACCAGAGCTAACAGTTTCATTCATCCAGGCCCAGAGATTTAAGCACTTAGTTCTTAAAAGTCTGGGATTGAATCTCTGTGTAATCAACCATATTAGTGCTAAATTAGTGCTTTCTTTCTGACAGGTACCTCGTCATGGCTGGCAGATACAGCATTATTTCTCTCTGTGTGTAGAGAATAGCCATACAGATTGAATTTTGCTGTTCTGTCTAACCAGGCATTCTAGTCACACTGTAACTAGCACACAGAACACATTACCAATAGTACCCATCCACAAGCACCCCTTTTGCTTCCCAGCAACAGCCTATATTAGTGCCTATATTACTGGAGGAATCATGTTGCCATCAGGACTAGCAGCCACTGAGAGTCTTCAATTTGTCCAACTCCCTTTTACATCTCTGCAAATGACAATCAGCACTCCATCTTGTGGAAGTGAATTCCACAGTAACTATGAGCTGTGCGAAATACTTCCCTTATGTGTTCTCAGTATCAACCAAGCCACTTTATGAGATGACCCCAGTCATTAGTATTATGAGAAGGAGAAAACTGTTTTCTTATCCACTGACTCCACACCATGCATGATTTGGCCCATTTCTATCACTTGAGTGAGTCCTTGAGTCCTTGACTCACTTTTTCCCAAACCTAAAAAATCTCAGGCATTGCCTGTGATCTGGTAGGAAATTAGAAACAATTTTAAAATTATGTATATTTGCCCTCTCTGTGAGGACACTAGTTTGAGGGGGAAACCCTGCAGATACAAGCATTCAGCAGGAATAGGCAAGACAATTTAAACATGGTTTATGTTGATAACATAAATATAGCCCATATACTTGTAACCCATACATAGTCTACCCGTCTTGCTCCTTTCACAAGAAGGAATAAGAATAGCTAACAATGCAAGACTGTATATCTATTCATAAGTAAGTCCCACTGGGTTTTGTAGACCTTGTGTGCTTGTATAAGATTGCTTCCAGACACCCTTTGAGAGAAGGAGATAGCATTAGTTTGACAGACATAGTCACCTCTTTGACAGGGCCTAAGAATTGACCGCCAAAGTAATCATCACTTCCACTGCATGAGCAGTGTAACACTGGACCAGTTGATTTGTATGAGCTGCCCTTTGCCTTCAAAAATGAAGATTCGGAAGACATGCATACTTGGCTGGTCCCAGTCAAATACCACCTGACCATTTTTCCTCTTAAGTGCAATACTTTGTTTTCCTTTTCTTTCTCCACTTCCCTTTTTCACTTCATGTTTGCATTTTTTAAGATTGTAAATCTGAGGACAGAGAATCATTTTATTTTTATTATTTTTATTTTTATAAACCACTCCAGGAGGAAGAGTGAGGTATAAATGCTTTAAATCAATGAATGAACTGAACGCGATCACGTTGCTGCCTTTTGTGTTAACATAAGGATAGATAATATGCTCTCAAGTTAGTTTTGGTACATAAATTCTGCTTAACTAAAATCTGTCTGGGCCACTTATTATGAGCCTTCTCACAAATAACTGCATGCGATGCAGTAATAATTTTCTCTGCAAATTATATGCTAGGTTGGCACATGAGCATGCCTTTAGTGCCACTTGGAAAATGTAACTCAGAGCTATGAGCCTTACTTAGCCTGGTCAGCAGTTCTGATTCCAGCCTAGGTAAGGTGGGTACAAAGATTCAAATGCTACAAACATCCCCTCGCACAACCACCCCTTGATCAGAGGTCCTGAAGAACTAACCATCTCCCCACCTGTGTGTCGTTCCCGCCATCACCTGTTCAGGCAATAAGCCAAGTGGGAGAGGGGAGCTAGGCTTTGAGAAGGGTGAATGGCCCTTTCGACTCATGGGCATCCAAGAAAAAGGTAGAGCCTGAAAGAGGTGATTCAGACTGAATCATTTGGAGCTCTAGAGCTTGTCAAGCAAACTTGGAACTCTCCATGGTCCTGAAATGTTTGCATTACCTGCGAGACGGAAATGTTTGCAGTACCATCTTGGGTGACATGGTGTGCCTGGGGGCTGTTATTCACCTTTCAAACAGAACATGAAGGGGAAGGAAAAGGTACATGGCCCAAGCAATTGCTCAGTGCTCCAATCTGAAATGCCTCAAAGTCCCAATGCCTTGGCCCTGACTGGCTGCTGAAACATAGAAGTGGCAGCCTATAACAGAGTTTAAAAGGAGTGTTGTTTCAATGGACTCAACTCTTAGTAAAAAATAGACCTTCACAAAAGTCCAAGAATAGCTGGAGCTGGGTCTTCATCACAAACTCAAAGGCCTTGGGATATAATAAATAATAATAAATTTGCAACAGCATAAGGATAGTAAAACTACCTAGTCCAAATAATGATGAAATTTTTATGAAAATGTTGGATTATAAAGTCTTTGAGTGTGCATTTTGAACCATTTTAGCTTCTCTGGCATGGCAGAATATATGTGTACTGCCCTGCTTCACCCTCTAAGTTAGGAGAGGATATCTTTAGCAACTTGGATCAACTGCACACTTCATTTCGGGGCACTGGCACCCTCATGTTCATCCATACTACATTATTATCCCATAATGAGTTGTCCCATAATTCACCTTCTCACACACACATAAAACAAGGATGATGGAGGAAGTGGATTCTACTCCTGTCAAATATAATTACCTTTCATTTCATAAAAATGCCAACTGTTTGACGAATATTCACAGATAGTCACCCACAAATTTGCAATGAAAATTTAAGTACAGTTTTGGGAAACAAATTCATTTCCTCTTTGTCTAATCCACTGGGTTATTATAAGGCTGATGCTCCTTCTTCCAGGGAAAAGGAATGCTATAAATTCAATAAGTAGAGCTTTTTCAGGGTTAAAAAAGCTACTGCCACCATAACCAGTAATTACCATTTACCTCAAGTTAAGTGGTCTGTGAAGACACCACATACATACATTTAAAACCAAAAGCATTCACATCTAGGAATGAGCAGCCATGAGTCTCTGAGTTCAATGGCTGCACAGTACAAGTCAGATTTAAAAAGAAGAGGGTGTGCAAAGCTTGCTTTGTGAAGTAAGACTGAGTTCCAGGATCAGGCATATTTACACAAGCATCTCTGAGAAAGCTGCAGAAATCACGGAGTGTGACATTCACATGCCCATGAGAATCCTTTAAAAATAATCCAGTGAATGCAAACTATTTGTAGGAAAGACCCTGGGGGAGCATATTCTTCTGTGGTCTTTCTCCTACATAATCCCTTATGTGAGTTTGTAGCCTGAAGACCTTGTAAACAGAAAAGAAAAAGAAAAAGTTTTCCCCCTGATGTGAAAGATACTCTTTTCTGGCCTTTACCTGCGAGTTTTACCTTAGGTGCCAATCCATGTTTCAATCAGCAGAGGGAACCATCCGTTCATCAGGAATCATTCCATTACCCATTATGTGGTTTAAATCACTGTGTTTGACTTCTATTCAACTCAAAGGAAAGGTCAAGGCCAAGAGGATATCAGGAAAATGTTCTCTTTCTCCCCCCTCTCTCTCATTAAGAAACCAAAAAGAAAAAAAAATGTCACTGAATAAAGGATGTTTTCTCCCAGAGAGAAGAAATATGTTAATCCTTCCTCCCACCCCTTATCTTTCCCCATCTCTGCATTTGTTTAAAGAAGCTTCGAATGTTTTCAACAAGTGGCAGAAAAGATTTGGCTGGAGAAAACAGGATTCTCCCCTCCGCCCAGCCCGGGCCATTCTATGCCATGTCTTGCAATGATTGGCTGTTCTCCCTTTTCACCCCCTCCCCTGCTTTGTTGCGATGGCCTGTGGATCCCTGTGACAGGTCTTGAGAGAACTATTGTTCATTGTCCAGAAATATAAAAGAATTCCATTATAAGTTCAAATTTCTCCAGTGGCTTTCTCTAATTTGTTATTATCATCATCGTCGTCATCAATGCAGAGGGGAGCTGTGAAAGGAAACATTCATAGGTGGATGGGCTGCCAGCAGAAGGAACAGCCTGACGCTAAAAAGGACTGCAAGGTGGGGTGAAAATACCTTGACCTACCAGAAGGCAAAGCAAAAGCTATGGTTGAGGCCTTTTCTTTCAAACCCCTGATGGCCAAGAGGCCCTGTTTCCTATAACCATTGTTTTGTTCTGACTGAAAACTTTCCTACATTCCTAATTTGCCTTAGGAAGCAACAAAGGAACAAGAGAAGGAAAACCCACCAGAGGCCGTTAAAGTGAATGAACAAGGGGCCCACCCAGCCAGACAAAGCTACTTGCTTAGAAAATGCCCTCCAAGACTTTTCCTTGACTTTCTGTTGATCTTGACGATCAGGTATACTTGCTTTTGTCCTTTGCAGGTTACTTTTCCATTAGAGTGTTATCTGTAGGTTTTAGCATCACATGGGGGTTACAAAGCATATAAATGATTTATATATATGTATATGTACCCATTCACTCATTGTTTGGTAGTTTAATTGTCCATCAACATCTAATGACCTTATCCACTACAGACTGAAAAACCAAAGCAAGCTATCTACCTTTACTATAAGAGTAAAAACACCATTCCATCCATTCTAGAGGATTTGGAGCCACATTTTCAATGGACAATGTTAAGGTATCATTTTGATATATTTTCCCATTAAATACACATTTTAATTTTTTACTTCTTTTAACAAAAAAAAATTAACACGTCTACATTTTTCTTTCTTTTTCTATTTGTGTTACATGCACTGATTTACTTTGTAAAGTAAGGACAGCACTGCAAAGTTTGGGGAACTGTGAAAAACAAAGCATAGGTTCTTTCCAATCTGATTATTATTCTAGGAAATGCAGGACAGCTCAATTCACTTAAGAATGTGGGCCCAGTGAATTCTCAAGCTTTCCTAGTCATACAAGGCTGATGATATGCAAAGAGAATGTTACATTAAAGGATGTATTCTTCCTATTAAAATCCCAACGGAGAACATACCAGCAAATTCTTTACCCCTCAACTCTGAAGGTGTCACTCTAAAGAGTTGACAGTATTTATGGTGAAGGGTTGGTGGTGATTTTGGCCTACAAACTATGAAGTGAGGAAATTACCTTACACTGAGAGATTAATCTGTACAATTTACTGCTCTTCTAGGTGAGTGATCCTCTCCAGAGGATAGAAAGAGGGATTTAGAGACACTCTGAGATTTACTGGGTGTGATAAAAGTGAAAAACAGCAATAAGGAGGGAATGGTTCCTTTGAGTAACTAGAATCTTTTGGTGGGAAGATATATGCAGTAGCTCTGTTCTGTCTCATTCTACTTCTCTTGTTTTCCATGCATGCCTATTATTATAGAAAAGCTAGTAATCAGTACAATGTACTCCTAACAGAGAGATAAAGAAAGTCACCAATTATAACTCTTCATATATCATGAATATATTTTTGAGTCTGGTAGGGCAAAAGATTCTAAGATAAAACTCACCATCTGATGAAGGATTGGATATGTAAGTTATTCACCATATATACTGTATATAAGAAATATATATAACATATATAGTATGCATGCATTTATGTGAATTAGTTAGGGAAAATAGTCATCTACATTGAACTGGAATTTAAACAGAAGTTTGGATTCCCTGATATAGACAAATATTGACTTAGAACAGCTTATGTGATGTACATTTGTGCAAAATTGTAGTGTCTCAAATTTTATCATTACCTTGTTTGGTAGTCTAAGTAATTTAGGCCCACCTAATTCATATATATATTTATCAGAGACATGTGGTAAGGGGTTTCTGTGCTAAAGTATGTTCTACTATTTTCAGGCACCTGTTTGGTTTTGTTTTGTTTTGTTTTGTTTCAAATGCTAAATGAAGTGGGGGAATTTCTATAGGGACCACAATGCCTTGAGAGGATAGATTTGACACTTTCATTGCCAGTCACACTCCTTACTATAAAACTTCCTTTCCCATCCCACAATTAGCCTTAGGGGAAAAGCTGTTCACCGGGGAATAGGTATAGTTCAGAATTATTTTCGTGAAGGTTCTGTCCAGAGAGGCAACAGTTCAATCCCTCAGTCATCACACACTGCAGTCTCAATGAAAACCAGTAGATACTCCTAGTATTAATTGTTTTAAGAAGCAGACATGGTTGTTCATCATGTAATTAGTATAGCATCTACTTTTACACTGAGTCTAGGATTATATGCTGAGCTTACTCATATACTCATGCGGTTTGGCTATTTTTGGACTTTGTACATAAAGAACTAGCACATCAACAGGAAGTCTAAGCTAGAAACATCCTGAATGTGTAAAGTGATTCCACTTCGCCTGATTCCACTGATTAGTAGCTCTATTTTCAAACTAAAACTGTGACAATAGAATTTAAGCAGCTTGCCTGTCACAGGACTGCACTGTTGGTGCTCAGCTAGCCAAATACAGATGTGAAAGAGTTCCTCTATGAATGACTTAGAAAAATATTATCCTGCCCTTTTAACTCATAAAAGCCTTTTCTGTGTTGCACATGACTTTGTTGGTCACGTCATCATGAGCTCTGCCCTTGTGCCTCTTCTGGCAATCCAGAATACATGTGTGGCAAATCTATTTTTAAAACAACATGAACCTTTGAAAGGTTTAATGGGTCTCATTTTCAAAAGTTATTGGCTTGGATGGAACTTGGAACGCAACCATCTGGGCCCTACTGTATACATCTCTTCACTGGGAGAAATCACCATTTGTTCCCACTCTGCTTTCTATACTGATCTATAGGAGAACCTCACCTCTCATTCCATGACCAGTTCACCCATGCCATCACTAGTCTTTCCCTCCTTCTTTTCCTCTCCAGAAGACTTAGACAAGAAATTCAGAAGCACAGTTTTTTTTATCAGAGTTTAACCAGTTCCAATACAGTAGAAATAAAAGTGGCAATCTGTTCAAGGTATGGGAGAAGTACCTGCCCATCATCTCTCTTCATCCCAGCTCTTAGTAGAGGACTCATTAATTTGGTGGATGCCTCTTGCTAGCAACCTTTATATTGTTCACTTCGTATTGCAAATCCAGTCCCTGATGACCAGGACATAACATAATAGAAGACTATAGTTAGCATGTTGTCCTGATCTGCTGTGAAAAGGAAAAGGGAGAGGTTGAAGGAGAGAGATACCAGCTCATGACACCAAGCAAACATCCACAACTTTTGTCCATTGGGCAGATAGTCATATATGCAGCACTCAGTACAATATACTGGATACACCCCACACTCCTCCTTGCTTTCTTCCTTCATAACTTGATTCATTTGATATTGTAGAACACACCTGACTGGCCAGCATTAAGCCTGGGCAGGCTAGTCACATCCCCAAGCATTATCTAGGAAACTGGAGCCATCCAAATGGCCAGGGATTGAGAAATTCCTTGCCAGAGTCCCAACCCAACCCTAAGGTAGCCCAGCCTCCCAGGAACCTCAGGAACCACCTGAATTCAAATGTATCAATTGGTGCTTGTGGCAGGAATTTTGTGGCAGGAATTTTGAACCAATGGACATCTGTCATCGCTACCTGGTCAGCAAAGGTATAAAAAGGGACTCTGCCATGTGCTTGTGGTCAAACTTATTCTCAAGAATAAAATACAATTTTGCTTCTCTCATTCTTCTCATGCTTGATTGGGTGGACCCCTTGAGTCCTTCCATATTCTTGGGTTTGTTTACCTGGAAAACTAAGATTTTTACATTTTAGAAGATAGTAAGAAAGAAGAAAAATATTTTGCAGCGAGGATTGCATTTGCCCAACACTGGAAGAGTGAAGAGCCACCTACTGATGAACTGACTCTAAAAAAGATCTTGGACTGTGAGGAAATGGACAGATTGACTTTGTCTCTGAGGGAGAAAGAAGATACAGATTTCTATCAAACCTGGGACACTTTTTATCATTGGCTAGAGAAACGGGACTATGCATAGACTTAAATATGTTTATAGTTAACATAAAAAGAAAAAATGTGGATGTTTTTTAGTTTCTTTTTGTTAGGTATATTAAGAATAAAACTTTTTCAAAAAAAAAGAAAGAAGAAAAATATTTTTAGTTATTAATTTAGGAATTACTGACTATGAGAAAGGAAAGGAAAGCACTCTTCCCTGGCCTTCTCACTCTGTTGCTGAGCTTGCATAGTTGCTTAAGTCACTTGTGTGCTGACACTTTCTCACTGTGGTTGGGATATCTCACTATGGGGGCTCTTCACACTTGTACGCCTGTCACTCTAGGAAGACTGGCCCAAGTTCTGTTGGAAACTGTCTGATTAGAAGACCTTACCTGAAAAGCAAGTGATGCTCTGGCTGAACTCCTGGTCTGGGAGAGGAGCTATTCTGTTCAGTGAGAGGACAATAGTCAGTTCGTCACTGGAGGAGACAACAGACAAAGGGTGGGTGATCTGTGAAAGACTGAGATTTAAAAGCCCCGAGTTCATTGGTGTGTGTGTGTGTGTTTTAAACTAAGTGATAACCTTGACTTTCAAACTTGGAAAGGCTTTATTTCTGAGGCAATTTGTGAACTTCTTTATGGCCCTAAACACTTCAGCCTAGTCCATGCACAAACTGAGCTTGCCTTCAGTTTGTGTTTATAAGCAGTCTGGAATTTAGTGCCCCACAATAACTGGAAAGAGTTTCCCTTCTGGGTTTTTCTCCCTTTGTTGTGCCCTTGTTTTGGCTTCAACTCAATGAGTATTTGTTTATTTATTTACTTGGGATATTTCTAACCCATCCTATCACTGTGTGTCGCTGGACGGCCGAGTATGAGATATTCTCCTTCCACATGGAGATTAGTTAAATAGCACTTACCTTCTCCTCGCACAGCTGCTTAAATTGTTTGTGTGCTGATGCTTTCTCATTTGTGCTCCTTGCCTTTGGAGAGGCATACTAGCACGAGCTACCACAAGCAAATGCAAATGCTACAGCGTGTAAGAAGAAATACTAGCAAGTATAAGAAGGCTGGACAGCAGTACATCAGGGATACTTTAGCCTGGATTGCTGCACTACTCAGGGAGTTGGATTCAATTATCTAAACTGCCCTTTCCAACTTTTTATTCAAACGTCATTTTAACTGTTAATACTATTTATTTATTTTATTCTTCGGCCAGGGCGACTTATTTTATTTTATATTGTTAACTAGTTAATATTTTATTGTATTATATTTTAATTGATATCTTTGTGAGCCGCCCCGAGGCTTCGGTGAATGGGGCGGCATAGAAATTTTCTAAATAAATAATAAATATTCTAAACTGAGATGAACATTTTTTTTTCAGTTTCAGTTTCTCTCGGTTTCTTATTTTTCCAATCTTAAGTTTGGTTTCTCTCAAACTTTGCAAATTTCTTCTGTCCTATCTTCCTTCCAGACTGAGCATTTTGGTTTTGAGCTTGTATGAAATTTTTTAAGCATTTTTCCACATATTTCTCATAATTCTTAAGCATTTTGTACACATTACTGTATGGAACTTTGCAGGCAGTCTTCTTAATATGCATGATTGAAATAATGTTTTCCAAAATATTCATTTTTATTTGCAAGTCCCTTTGCAAAAAAAATATGGGAACATGCAAAGATTGAAGGATAACTGGGTTTAGTTATTAGTTCAAAAGTCTGAAATAAAGTAAATTCGCATGACAGTGTGAACTGAAAATTTCTCCTCCACATTCCTTGTTCTAACACTAAGAATAAATATCCTGCAGGCTGAAAGCAAGTCCCTGGTTTTGAAAAGGAACAAACCTATCAGCAAGGCTAGATATGGTGACAAAAATGTAGGAGCCTCTATCTACAATCCAGAGAAATGCCTCCCCCCCACCTTCCCTTTCATTTTCACTGAAGCTTTGAAGTAAATGCAAAAGGAGCCAGAACTAAGCAAATTATGTGAAGACTGAAATATTTTTGACATACCTTGAGCAGAGAGCAAGGCAGAGGGGGTTTTTTTACCCTTCTTCAGTGCTCAAGTTTTGTTTCATCTCAAATACATGAACGACAAAAGTGATGAAGGAAGATTGGACAGCTGGCCCAAGCTCCCCTATGGAGGACATAGACAGAAAAAGAACATGAGTTTCCTCCTTTTCAGAACCCCACAGCCTACTTGACAAACACATTTAACTTCTTCCTTGCTCAGAAAAGAAGCCAAGGGAAGTGCGGGGAGGACGAAGTGTCACATCGTTCTTTTAATAGGCCCTGATTAATGCAATGGATGAAATTTCAAACCCATGTTCAACTGGAATGCAGCATGACCTCTGTGACTAACATGAGAATTTCACAGACCCCCAAAGCTACAATGAGGTGATTGCTGTTCAATAATTGCTTTATACACCTGCTGAAAAAGGAACAAGAAAACAAAAAGGAAGGAGAGGGATTTCTATTTCATTTATTACCTTTCTATACTGCCCAATAGCTAAACCTATCTGGTTTACAAAGATTAAAAAATTTTGAAGCACAATATTATAAATAGCATTAAAAACTTTCAACATGCATATATGTGACACATGTGCATACAAACACGCACAGACACAAATATGAACATATATAGGCAATTTTAAATAAACAGTAATAAAGAAAGCCCAAGAATTGATTGAAAACCTTTTTGTATGCTGTCAAATGCAGGAGAATAGAGGAAGGCCTTAACCTGGAGTGATGCAGAGAAAGAGAATGGCTTCCTGTGGGAAAGATACTCGCCATACAGCACTTACATTTCTAAAGTTCAGAAGTCAGCCTACACAAAATCCTAAATCTGGTGTAAATATATAAATCACATATAAATAGGCAACTTCTATACATAACTGTAAACAAGATCAGAACTGTATGGAATCATTTTAAACCAAATACAGTCTACCAGGGGTTGGGAGGGAATAGGATTGCGTGCATTGGCCCTGGTCTTGATCTTCACACATTGACTGTCCCTTACACAGGATGAACCCAAGGCATTTTGTGACCTTACATGAAGAATAAGGCAGAGTTTTTCCCATTCCATGCACAACAGGCAACTAGATGGACAGAGGAATCTTCCCCCAGCACAGTTGATGAGAAAACATTCTCCATTGCCCCTGAAAGCAACAGGCCAGGCTAGGAGGCACAAAGGCAGGTGGCGGGGCAGGGGGGGGGGGGGCATGCTGTGCATAGCTGTGGAAAGATCCTGCCCACTCATAGCATCTGCTCCCTGAGATCTCACTTGGCTTGATGGTAGTACCATCCATGCCATTATGCATAGAAACTGCAAGTGCACAAGCTCTGTGTGCTTGGCTCTCTCCAGCAATATAAACTCTGATTTCATTACAAGTACAGATCAATTCAGCTTTTCCTTCGCTCTTGTTAATTCGCAATATTTTCTTCCATTGCTATTCTCTATGAAACCTTTCATATGTTTTGCCATCACTTTCAGAAGAAGAAAAAGACCAGCACTGGGAAGAATGGATCTATTTCTCCCTCCTTTTTATGGATTTCAGATCTATATCCCACCCAGTCAGCTTCAAAATTATCTATGTAGTTCACAGCTTAATAATACAATCTAGATGCTTTTTTCCAAACCCATGAACAGATACAGAAATCAATCCACCTAATGCTTTTTGAAGTGCACACATTTTGTTTCCTTTTTTGAGTGAGCGCATTCCTTTCAGAAACTATTCCTGCTTTCCCTTCATTTTCAGTTCACATAGAAATGCAAAACAATATCCCCACCCTTCCCGTACTATGACCCAAAGCATTTTATTGACCCCTGTTGCAAGTATCTGTACTAATTTGGGTTCTACTTGTCCATATTTGATTCAGCAATATTAAACTTTTGGGGCTTGTGGCCACATTTAGCAATTTGATGAATAGCTCTGGACACCACCAGCGAATGGTAAAAGCCATGGACACCATGACAGAAAATCAGTATCTGTCCAAAATCAAGATGAGGAAGAATCTGAATTGTAATACATCAAACAATTCCTTTGAACCCATAGTTTTCAAAAATGTCTGCAGAAATATCTTTTACACCAGTTTCAGCTATGGATAAGAAAGTGTGCCATTTTTAGTTATTTAAGTGGGAAGGTGCAATAACATGTACTCAAGCAAACACCTTGACTTGTGCTCAGAAACCAGCTCACAACCAGTGCAGTGTTGCAAGATGGCTCTGACGCAATGCCAGGGCAAGCGCATGATCACATTCTTGCAGCTGCTCTCTGGACCAATTGCAAAGACTCTTCACATGTAGCCCATATCAAGCACGCTCCAGTAATCCAAACTAGACATAACCCAGGCATGTTTTAGGAAGCCAAATCTGACTTGGAGAGGAGAGGAGAGGAGAGGAGAGGAGAAATTAGTGCCAAACTGCAGGCATTTAACCTGGTGTTTTACCATGGTTGTGGCTTCTCTTTTATTTGCAGCGGCTCAAGAACATCTCTAACCCAAGCTTTTCTCCCAGAGTTTTTCTTTCTCCACCTTCCTGTGTGTTCTATTACACAGCCACAAGATTATAACCAATGCAGTACAGTGCAATTACAGAAATACACGTTTGTTTTAGCACAATTTGGCATGACACCTAAACAATAGCTCATTATTCTTGTTCTACCAAGAAGCAGATGAATGCTTGGAAAGCACAGGAGAGACCCTAAAGGACAACAGTGCCATATAAAGCCCCTGAAAACGACTGTGAGTACAGAATTGTGAGTGCACAATAAATGCCTGACGTGAATAAGGACAATGTGAATTGGACAGTGCACTCGGAAAGAGGAGCTAACCCTTTTCCCTTCACAATGTTTCCAGTTAAAATCAGTACCACCACTACAGCTGCAATTTGTTCATGGGGCAAAATCTACTGATATAATCAGGTACCTCTATATTTTGCCCAGTGGGGCAAATATCAGGCTGTAGGAGGTGACTCAGAAAAATGGCATAGAAGATACGTTCCACCCTTTCCCATTGCTGGGGTCCTGATCAAAATTCCTTGTGTAAGGCTGGTTTATGGTGCGGAGCAGAGTGCTCTGCTGGATTGCTAAGCCGGAGCAGGCACTGAGCTGAACTTGGTGACTTGTTGAGTGTACCCTCTGTAGCAAACTAGGACCAATGAAAGTAGCAAATGCCTTTTAACCTCTTCTTTCAGATCAATTCAGGTTGGTTTGGGAAACCACCTGTAAAAAGCAACCCATTAGAAACTATGAAAATGAATTCTGTCGGTTCCTTAAAGTATGTTCCATTTTCAATTAGATGGTTCTAGAGAAAGAACAACAGAATATGGCTTCACTTGGCATTACATTACCAAGTATGATAAGAATGCAAATTCTCTTTTTGAAACTATTACATTAAGAGGGCCAGATGGCACTAAAAGCAGTCCTTGTCCAGAGTGCTGTTTATTTTAACCCGATGGCCATCCCTGCCCTTGTAGTTGTGTTGTTGTTTTTCCCCATGTTCAAGGTCTGACCTTTGGAAACTGACTGAATTGCATGCATTGCTGTGGTCCCTTTCCCCACATGGATGAGATTTTCAGATTCATAATTCTCACCTGTACAGCAATTCATTCTTTCAAGTGCCATAAATGGGGCCAGCTGCATCAAGCATTCTATCCACTGTGCTCTGCTCTATTTTTCTCTCCATCTTAACAAAAGCAGGCTTGATAGCATCACTCCTCATGTATAGTTATTTTGACAAAGAAGAACAGTAAGACACTCTGTGCTCACCCATGGACAGGAGCTAAAACAGACTGGAAAAGCTAATCACTGCTAACAGCGTGATAGAACTGCATGCATACAAGTACACACAGACACACCTGAAAGCCAGCTACCTCCACAGGGAGCACCATTCTTTCTTTCCTGTGTGTCCTTTGCTTTCCAGCGATGCCACAAGCAGTTTTTTCTCCTGAGTTAGGCACTCCATTAAGCCCACAAATGAAAAAGCTTGCTGCTTGGCATTTTTTTAAAGATACTTGAACTTAAAGTAACTTACCATAATAAAGATGGATTTAAAGTTACTTCCCATAGTAAAGATGGCTGTACCTTCAGTAAATAATGACAGGGTTCAGAGAACATGATAACGCACATCCAAGAATTGAATATAGGATAAGTGTGGTTGTTACAAAAACATAGGTTGCTGCTGAAATGTGGGTTATTGTGCTGTCTAAACTAGCTGCACTAACAATCATGGCTTGTTAACCACAACCAAACCATGATGAAAACCCATGTTATGTTGTTGAGTTGTGAACTGTGGGTTGTTCACCATGGATTGCTTTTCAGCTGAGTTCTGACAACATGACAACCTAAATTTCAACAACAACACATGGTTCAACCACAACCTCCACTCAACCCATCTTTAACCCTCAAGTGTGGGTCATCATGTCATCTGAACCCACTCATTAAGTCTTTAAATTGCCCCATGGAACAGATGGATCTTCCTGGCACAATACTAACAATGTTCCAACAGAATCAACTGAAGCCTGTTGCTACTTTTAAAAGGGTTCTCTTTAAACCTGATGAAGGTCCAATTTGCATTTCTAGCATGCCCACCATGATTTTGTTTGTTTGTTTTGCTAAATGGTAGTTGAATATTGGTTTTAGCAGTCCCATGCATTATGAAGCACCAAGGTTCAGAAAATTAATGGCAAATATTACATGTGACCTTTAGAACACAGAATGGTCACCTGACAGCTTGCAAACCAGATTGCTCCTGCAGCAATCCCAGTGTCTTTAATTTATTTATTTTTTAAAAGCAAAATGGGGAAAATACCCACAGTTCTACTCATAGGAAACATAGAAAACAACTGCAAGCTTTAATCAGAGCCTTTACTGAATATTAACAGGTGCCTTCTTGTAGCAGGCAAAGTAAGCAAGCAAAACCAGCATGCCAACTCCCTACAGGAATGCATTTAGTGCCTTCTCTGCCAGTTGCTTTCCCCCTGCATACAGTAGCTTCAAACCATTAGCTATTGCTTATTGCTTATTGCTTATTCCAACAATTTGTAGGTGGTCATGAAGGAATCCTGACTCCTAATCATTTAATAATAACAGCAACAAAATTATTTCCCCTGCCCTAAATTATGCAGTAACCAGGAGAAGATTTCCCTTCTAATTATCAGTGCTATTTAAATACTGCAGCAGTATTTATGCAAATTGCATTTACCACTGTTGGGCACATGCTAATGATTATAGCAGAATTTCCACTGGACTGAAAACAAGATCTATCCCAGTGTTTGAACAGGAAAATCCATATATAAATGGGATAAATAAATAGTTCTCCCTATCACTGCATTCACCATTAGCTTCTATGAGTGTGACATTACCAACAACATCTGTTTTGGTGTTTTAACATGTTGGTGGGAAATGTGAATCTAGTCCACACCTCCAATATTTCCCCATCAGATCCCCTACTTTGCCTGCTTCCATCCTCCTTCCACAACCTAGGTCCATCCACATGTGCTGGACTACAAGCCCCAGCAGCCTCAGCCAGCCAAGGCTGGGAATGGCAGAAGCTGTAGTCCCACACCAGTGGGAGGATCCAAGGCCGGGGAAGTACAGTTTAGGCTTTTATTGATATTATGGCACAACACCTCCCTTGTCTTAAGGTTATGAGAACTGAACAACATCATTACACCAATGGAACTCCAATTCATGCTGGTGTCGGGGATTCAGGAGTGCAAGCCAATACATGTGCAAGCCCACTGAGTTCAAGGGAATGTATGTCCAGGTCACTGGGTATTAGACTTCAATATCCCTCTCCTTACAAGGAGACTCTGTGCAACCAAATATATCAGCCAGGGCTCTGGTCACACAAAGCTGTATTTTCATGTCTGTCTTAAGCTTTGCTACAAGAAGTTGTGCTTGCTTGCTTTCAGGTGTTAAGTTACACCAGTAGCAGTGTGGCTTGTTATTGTCTTCCAATCCTCCCACACCTACCACTGACCTTTGACTCAAGGTATATTATTGCTTTCTGAAAACATTTAAAAGAGAGAGAGAGAAAGAGATGGGTTGGGCACAGTTACCTCTGAGGTTATTCAGAAACTAAACTGACATTGCTGAAATTCAGGGATTTGCTATTACTTTTCCTTGACAGACCTGTAGAATGATCAAAGATGAAGGCATCTGCTTAGCCCTTTGGAAACCTTGGGAGCTTATGTTTAAGCTCCGCTAGCAGCCGTTTGAGATGCACCAAATTCACCTGTCTGCGGAAGCAAATTAGCAAACTGATGAAATTACAAAGTCATTAACAGTGAATATCTCTATTGACAGTTGTAAGTCTCCCACAAATCCATATCTATTACTTTGCACAGAACAAGCCAGCTTACAAGGTGGTCCAAAACTGAAAAGTAATTCTGTAGCTTACTCTTCAGGGAATTACCCTCGTACTCAAAAGGACATTTGTTATGGACAGCAGTAATACAAAAAGACCTGAACAGTGGTTTTTCAAACTTCCTATTCACCAAGACTGTTTGCTCATTGGTTCCTCAAGGAACACCTGCATATTACAAGGAACCTCTAGGCTTCGTGCCTCTGGAATCCTCTACATTCTCTTGGTCAGGGAGAGACAGGCAGGTATTTCACCTACATTCTCTGACCCAAAATGAAACACACCCCAGAATACAGCAAGTAAATGTCCAAATGAATTCTGCAACACTTAAGGAAGTCCGAGTGGGGCATGCAACATAATGTGGGGAGTTCTGGTCAGGCAGCTGCTGCACCCTCCTCTACAACACTCCATTTTCCATTCCCTCCCCACATTGGATCTGTCCCATCCCTGATCCCACTCACAGTCGCCAGACTCCCGGGGTGGGCTACTTCCCTTGTGAGCCAACCCCCCCCCTTTCTATAACCACGTGGCCTTCAGCCCCACCTACTCTGAATGTGGCCCTTCTTCAGCCCCTTCTACCTTCAGCCCTTCTGCAAAGCCCCTTCCAGTTGAGATGGCTGCTTACAAATCACCAAACATGAAGGAAAAGAGCACATTGGTTTATATAAAATTTACATATGCTGATATGTGTGTATAGAAAAAAATAGAAATTGTTATAATCATTTAAACAGAAATATAGTATAAACACAGGTCCCATGTGTTCCTTGTGCCTTCTCCTTTTCAGGTGCTGTGGGTGGGCAGTATCAAGGCTCAGCTCTTCCTTCTGATGGCTCTTTATCTTGAAACTGAATTTGGACTGGACAGCTCTTGAAACTGAAGATATCTTCAGAATAAAGGACAGCCCTCTGCAAAAGAGGAGGCACAGCCACCCTAGCAGGCCCAGCTCCAGTTTGGTGCTGTTCTCTTTTTCAGGGCAATAACTACCCCCCTTTTAAGCCAGGGCGCCTCTTCCAGCACATCCCAATTTAAAGACCAGCTGTCATCATGAACTCTTTGAAAGATGGGACTTCCTTGGCCCTTTTGAATTTTTTCTTCTATTATGGCCAGCCTACCATTAAGTAATTTGAGGCAGCTGTCTCAGGAAACAGCTGCCATGGGCAGTACATCATGGCAAGATGTTGGAAGGCAGAGCTACCAGTAGCACACAGCTTCATGTGTACCACATAAGCTAGTCTGCCACCCTCCAGTACAGTGGAAGATGCTGTCCCTTCACCAGTGCTGAAGTAAGATTTAAAACCCAAGCTGGTTGTCTTCAGTACAAGGAATGGTGAAAGTTCTCCTGAACTTTCCTCAGGCAACAAAAAGTCTTGGGCCAGCCCTAGTTGGCAGAATAAAACTAGAACTTGCAACAAAACATTGCCAGAATATCACCATGCCTAAGAGAGGGCTGGGAAGATTCTGGGAGCTAATTTTAACTCCCTGGAGCCCCACAAGGGCTACACACATCATCAAACCACAACGACGACAAAACAATTGGTCAGTTGCTGCTAAATCAGTGGAGAACTGCAACAGTGGCCTAAAAGGTCCAGTTTAACTTTGAAGCTACCTTTGTCCGTTTTAAGCAACTGTTGCAGTTTGTCGCTGCTGCTGTCACAACAGCAAATTCACCAATAGTGGCGGGCGTACCTAAAATCATTAGCAGCAGGTCATATGTTGGCCACCCTTGCCCTAAGAGGAATGTTGCTAGTGAGGGCTTCAGCCAGCCTTCAGCACCACCTTTGCAGTGTTGTTCAGGTCTTTTGTGGGACTGGAGGAATTTCAAATATAAGGAACTGGTAAAGGATACACTTTCCCTCTCCCAACACCCAGCTTTCTGCTACTGTGCTGCATGGCACTAAAGGGCTGTCATATCCAATCCTGGACAGTGAGACCATTTATGGAGACCAAATCAATCCTGCAAAGTGCATAGAAGAAAGTATTTTAACCTCTTGACACACCCCAAATTTAATCCCATCTTTTGTATAAACTATTAGGGCTTTTAACATGCTAGTTCCCACCCTCCCTAACCCTGCCATTGGTGCTTTTTTCAGGGGTGCAGTTTGTTTTCAAATGACACCCTAACATTCCATGCCCTCATTGCTCCCAACCATAATTGATGGATTCACACAGTCTGCCCAACTCCTTCTTTCTCTATAGGGCAATTTTTGGATTTCCCCTTCTGATATCAAGAAAGCATTTTGACCTTGCAAGGAGGAGTTGAGTATCTGACCCTCCTCCCACACACTTTCACTACTGGCATTAAAGGTATTGCACCAGCTGCCCTCCAAGGTCAGAAAAATTACTTCAGAAGTGGGGGAAAGGGAGGGGAGGGGTCCAGAAACGCCAAGGTATGAATTAATGTGAGAGTCCTCAAGCTTATTTCTTCTCCTGCTGAAGAACCCTCCCGAGATGGGCTAAAAAGCCAATCTAGTGGGAGGACAGAAAAGTAAAGATTGCTTCCTATATTCCTCCTATCATGCACTGTATCATTGGCCTCCTTCAAAGTTATGGATTCCTTTATGGAGTCAATCCATCTCATATTTGGCCTTGTTTTTCTTCTTCTGCCTTCAACTTTCCCTAGCATTACTGGTTTTTTTCTTTGCCTTATCATGATGTTCCCAAAATAGGACAGTCTAAGTTTTTTTTTCATTTTTGCTTCTAAGGAAAACTCTGACTTCATTTGATCTAGGACTCATTTGATCATCTTTCATTCAGTTCAGGGTTTTCATAAAGTCCTCCTCCAGCACCATATTTTGAAAGCATCAATTTTCTTCACGGTCTAGCTTTCCTTACTGTTTAGCTTTCAGATCCATACATAAAGATGTAGTAGTATGGATTAACTTGGCCTTGGTCTCCAGCAAAATGGCCTTACCCTTGATTATCTTTTCTAGTTTTTTCATTGCTACCATTCCAAGTCTCTGTTTCCCTTGAATTTCTTGGCTACAGTCTCCATTTGAGTTAATGGCTGAGCCATACGCCAACTCTTTCACACTTTCAATTTCTTCCTTGTTAGCCCTAAAGTTCTGCCATTCTTCTGCAGTCATTATTTTTGTTTTCCTAAAACAGGCAGCCCCAGAATAAATGTCAGAATTACAAACAACTTATACTTATAAAGTAACTGCCATAATTCCTATTAATTTTAATAAGCTACTGTGAAAAATTGTAATCACCATAGAGAGAGAGTGAAAACAAAAGGGGAGAGAGGTAGGTCTCCAAAGCATGTCTTCCTGCCCTGGCCATCCAGAGAGGGGAATCTCTCTGGCATTTCCTTGATGCAAAGAGGAGACACTGGTGAGTTTGAGCAGGGGGTAGCTAGAGATATTTGCATTTTTCCACTTTCACAGGTTAGGTTCCTGCCTCCCTAACCCCCACAAATGTGGATGGTCAACTATACATTATTTGACTTACATAGAAATTCAACTTAAAGCTGAATTTTCTTATTTTCTCAGGAATGGAATTCACACATAACCTACAGACGGCCTGTATTCATGTGCAGTCCTGCTTTTGCACCTTCTTCTTTCATTAGAATCACTGCTTCAAGCCGGCAAAGAGTAATAATGATAAGAAAGAAGATAAGAGGCAGTGCCAGCTGGTGATATTGGCCATGAGAAGGTAGACTCGTTGAGCAAAGAAGCCTATTCAGGTTGTCCTGCCCAAGGGCCCTCAAAAACCTGAACCTGGGCTGTCAAGTTTCATCAGCATTCCATACATTCATGGGTACTTTGGAGGTGGGGAGGGCAGCTAATAGAACAATTTCTTTTGATGCACAAATTTCAATACTTCTGCATACCAAGGGGACGCCTCCCCACACACACACACACACACCGCCCGAGTATGTTGAAACCACTACCTTCTTTTGGATGGCCCATTCTCACTTCCAAACTGATCGGCACTCAACCACTCGAATATGCTATTCAAAAGGAATGATGCAGAAAGAGCTCCAATAGCTGGGATGAGTTTCATTCTGGACAAAATATCTCAGGTTCAGCAACGTTTTCTTGAAAATAAATAAATAAATAAACCAGTGACTGTAGAGAAGCTCATTGTATGCCTTTTATACATTTTGTGCAGAGCACCTGAATGGCGAACAATGGTGCTGCTTATCCGTAGAACAAAGGGTGCCTTCATTGGCCAAATGCTGGGAAGGATGATAGCTGCAAAGTCAGAGTCTAAGTGAAAAGTAGCTTGCTGGTGACCTAGAAGGAAATGGGCTATTCAGGTTGAAGTTAATATCTAATTATCTAATTCAAACTGTGGTAAGATTAACCTTGCCTGAAAACATGTATAAGTTTAACAGAAATCTTAGATGATCATGCTTGTGAGCTATCTGGTTCAAAGATACAGAACTTAAGCAGAACTATGTTGGTAAAGATGGAAGAAGACTGTGCCTACTATTAATTAACCCTGATTTTTTCTCTAATCTTTGCAGAATCAGAAGGAAAAAATGCTTTCAAATTATAAGCAAGTTAAATATATTAAAGCTTGCCTCATGATGATAACAGAGAGATTATTTCGTTTGACTTTAAAGTAGTGTACTCTTAGTAATATTGCACTTTATATAAAATCACACATATAAAAAAATGAATAAGATACATCTTTCGAATTTCCATCATGATAGTAACAGAAATATTACTGTTGCACTCTAAAGTAAGTTACTCATACGATAATTACTGCCAAATCTCCCTTTCTCTCTCTCTGTCCCTGCCCTTCTCTCTCTCCCTCATATAGATATAGTTATAGATAGATAATATAGATATGGAGAAATAAATCTTCATACACAGTGGCCTCATATAATCCATAGTTACTAGCCTTGATGCTAACTGGAACTTCCAGTGCCGAATAGCATGCTAGCCTTCCACAACCTGGTGTCTTCCAAAAGTTTTGGGCCACAACTCCTAACATCTCTGCCCATTGGCCATGCTGACTGACAGATGGGAGCTGAGGTCCAAAACATCTGAAGACCACTAAGGTGGGGAAGGTCCACAAATGCCAGTTGCTAGAAAGCAGGAGTTGAAGAAAGCAGTCACCTAAGAACATAAGAACAGCCGTGCTGTATCAGACCAGTGGTTCATCTAGTTCAGCACTCTGTGCACACAGTGGCAAACCAACTGGCCACAGAATACCTCAAGCAAGGTGGGTGCAAGAGTTCCACCAATCCAACCTCCCTAGTTCCTTACCTTAGTGGCTTCCTAGAAGCTTCACCTGGCAACTATGAGAAGCAGTCTAGAAAAGTGTCTTGCATGGTGAGGTTCTTCTTATGTTTAATATGTCCAGGATTAGCCCAAAGACATGCTCAGTGGGGTTGAAGCTTCCCAGCCAGGTACTAAATGTTCTGATCATCCTTGCAATCTCCCTCCTGGCATGAATTGTTCGAACCAGCATTCATATCTGGATCTTCTTAGGTGGTTTATTTGCAGTATTAAAATTGCCATAGAGAAGCAGAAAATCCCATTTTTCCTTTTTAATTTTTCTTTAAATTACTAAAATGCAACAATACAAATATAAAAATACATCATAAAAATAAAAAGAAAGAACAACATATCGAAACAACTAGTGTACCTGGACCATGGCTGCATAGTAATTATTCCTTCACTTCTTTCTTTTTTTACTTCTCCTAAATTTCCACTCTTTCCAGAGTACCCCCTTCCATCCAGAATTGAATTCACTCATCCATTTCAATACCATTCCCTTTTATTAATAAATGTTCAATAAACAAGTCCCATATATCATTAAAGTCATTCTTATTCATCAACCGTTTTTTCACCTTAATTCCACACATCGACTTATCATTAACAGCTACATTCCAAATTTCCTTATACCCTTCGGTTAAATGAAAATCCCATTTCTCCTTCCAATTCTTTGCTATTATTAATCTTTCTGCTATTACCAAACTTGTTATTAATTCTTTAGTATTCCATTAAGTCCCATTTTTCCATTGCACTCATACCATCAGTTGCCAGTTTGTGAGATCATATCAGCCTCAAAACATTTTTTAAAATTAAAAAGCTCTGGCCTTTCCATATGAATGAATTGTTAGTAGGAATCTGACCTTTAAATATAGAAGTAGAGCGGGGAGCAAGCTGCCTTCTTGGAGTTATTAAAGAACTGGCAATAAAAATGTAGAAGTACTGAAGCAGAGAACTATTTAATGGCACAATAAATTAATTAATATATCTAGGGATCACTGACCCATATGAATTCTCATTACTCTGAATCTGCCTGTGTTTACACAGAGATTCAGGATGGACCCTGAATCAAATCAAAGTGGCAATGTTATTGTACAGCAAACATTCCCAGTGAAACTCTTTTCATAAAAGGCCATGATAAGAGTTTGAAAATCATGGGTTTCATGCATATTCTTGCCATATCATTCTCCCATTAGAACAGTGAATGAATCTAAGTTTGGCCACCTCTTCTCTCTAACTGAGAACAAAATGGAGAGCTAAATGCATAGTTAATTCCATGTTCAACTGGCATGGCAGCATCTTGGCCTCTGAAGGGGGAGGTTGCAAGGGGCAATTATGCTTCCCAGGTTGCCATTCAGCAGCACCAGTTGAACAGCCATCCTTGCATTCTCAGCTGGCAGTCTGGAGTTGTGGTAACTACGTTCAGCAGTCTTTCAGGTTTCTTACCTTTCACTCCTCAAGGGCAGTCCTGCTAGGGTTGGCCACACACAGAGAGGTAGGTAATGAGGCCATGAGGACAACAGAAGCAACCTCCATTTTATTTCTGTAGTCACAGTGCTGCTGTGATTTAAGTGGATGCACCTGCAGAAAACTGTATGTTTTTTTTCCTCTGCAGTGTCAGCAGTGCTGCTGTTGTTCCATATCCGAAGAAGTTTTAAAGAACACCTTTGGGGTGTGGAGAGAAATGCCCATTAGTGTTACAGAACAGAACTGAAGTGATACATATCACCATCCACCTTGCCACACCACTCATAACCCTCCTAAGGAATCGTGTTTGACCACCTTTGGAACATCTCCCCAGGACCAAGTACTACAATGCAGTTGACAAGTTTCAGATAGACTACTAAACCTCTGTTCAATCTGCTTCTGAGTTTGAAATGATTTCTTCATTTAAAAAAAGAGAAAACTGCATTAAGAAAATATAATGTTCATCTTTTTTTCTATTAATGAAGGAATAATTCAAAATAAGCAAAGCACCTTGCTGTATAAAATAGCCTACGCAGATCTATGACTCCTGCGGACAGTATCCAACCAAGGGGAAGATATTGTGCATCCAAGAATGTCTTGGGAACATTTGTGCTTCTAAATAATTTCAATATTATGCTTACACAAGAAAACAGCTGTAACTGGACATCTGCATCATTAAGCAGGATCTTTTTAAATTATTTTCTTTGATTATGCCTGGAAGCTGTTGTGCATATTATAGAGGCTGTGGAAAAAGTTGAGTAGAACACATGCTATACACATTTGTTTTGGGCTAACATGAAATATTTAATTTCAAAACACTGATGAATGGCAGCAAATTTTGCATTTCCCAGGGGAAGCTAGAAGAGGGTTGTTGTTTTATAACTGGCAGTTCGAGGTTCTAATTATGATGGGTGGTTTAATCAGGAGTTACAATGTTTGCAAATGAAATTGTGGACACCAGAAGAGTTTAGTCATTTGTTGACTCCTAGAAATACAAAACATCAGATTTCCAAACAAAGATTCCTGTTTGTTCCAGAATCAAATTGGATGGCCGTGATATCAAATTGGGTAATTCTCCAAATTGCCAAATCAGGATCTGAACCAAATGGTATGGGTGGCACAGAGCCCTAATAAGTAGATTGATGAGATCATCATCATAAACCAAAGAGAATAAGTTTAGTTTCCTCATTAGCTACGTACATGAAAATAGCAATGACAAATCATTGTTGAAAGGAAATTTCCTAGAATGTGTCCAAGGACAATATTTCAATTAAGTTGTAAAAACTGTAACAAGCCTCTGGGGAACAATAAACTAAGCAAACGCAATTTATAGCCAGCTACTTTTAGCCTTCAAAAGGACGTTTCATCCAGAGGGCTTTCTCCCTTCTCTCCATTTGAATCATTCAACCTACAATGACCAAGCCATGCTAATGGTCAGAAACTGCAACAGGTGTTTCATTACCTAATATAAGATTTTACATATATCAGGAAAGAAACAAGCTCAATGCACAGAAATGGAAGAAAATGCTTTTTCAAACACAGAATATCAGTGATGTCATTGCATACAGATCAGAGGAGTTAAAATAAAGCAGGGGGTGAGATATTTTAAAACTATTGTCATACATCTTGAGGCTAAGTACTTGAACTGAAATTTTCAAGTACTAATAATTATGCTTTGCTCCTCCAGGGATTGTTTGAGATTTTTCAGGCTCGCTTCCTCCCCCACCTCCCTGTTTTTGGAAGTAGGGGTGAGGTTTTTTCTAAACTTGTTACGAAAATTTATATCCAGCCTCTCCTAAACATGTAAAGACAATTTATCATGCATAAGTCAATTTTAAAAATCCAAAAAGCACAAATGAAAGAAAAATGTGACCACCAGAACAAGAGGTAAGAGGCTGATGAGACCTGAAGGTGCAGCAAACAAAAGCAGTGAAAAACCAACCAACGGGCTTCAGTTTGCCCACCAAGCAGGGGTGGGGACAGAGAAAGGACGTCCACACCCAAGAAACCACCATTTCCTGCCGGCTCACTGTTCAAAAGTTGCAAAAAGGGTGCTCCTCTCCAACACTCAGATTTATTGAGGCTGAAAAAAATGAGGTGCTTTTTACTGAAATGCATTGGAAAATGACAGCCAGTGTGATGAGTGGGGGAAACCAAGCTCCTGTTATGCCTTTCTATATTCACTGAATAAACTGCACCAGATATACTTTGCAATGTTCAGAAAGCGTGTGCTAGAAGGGTGATAATATGCATGACAAAGTGTGGGGTGGGGGGTATTTTCTTCTAGAATTGCAAAAATGGGGTTTCCCAATTACTCTCAAAATGTGATGGATTACTAATCCCAAAATTCACGCCAGTCCTCGTCGTTGACCATGTGCCTGGACATTATGGGAGTTGTAGTCAACAAATCTGGAGGGCACCAAGTTGGGGAAGACTGCCACGAGGCAATACGTGGAATAATCTCTGCATTTTGTCTTGCTGCTCCCATGGCAAGCAGGAGAATTCCCCCTTGCAGACTTAAGCAGGCCTGTTTCAAGCACCATCGGAAGTAAACTTCAGTGGAACTCCAGCAATGAACAGACCTTGGAGAGAAAGAAGCACAAGTTACGAGAAGCTGCATGAGGAAAACAAAGCAGCATGGAGGCTCAGCTACTTGTAAAGACTTGTCGTGGTTACATGAGACGGTTGTCGGCTGAACTCCCATTGGTCCGCGCCGTAATTGCATTTCTGTTCTACCAACGCTATCTGACAAGTTAAATTAAGACATATTTTACTGCACAGCCGGAGACATTGAAAGGAAAGGAATTATCTTCATTACTTTAAGCTGTTGCTGGCTGCAATCCAATTGTCACTGGGACTCTGTTATTCATTGTGGTAATGTTAAGCAGGTGTCAATTTAATGTTTGCGTTACTGACAGCCATATCAAGATTCCCTTTCTCCCTGAAGGATGGCACTATTTAACTTTTATTCCATTTGCTTAAGAACAGAGTGTAAAGACCTTGTTGGAATCAATAGCCCTTACTTCTACATAGGGATGGGCAAATTAGTCTGGGCCCATGTCACTTTTGCTACGTTTAAGTCAGTTCTGTCCCATTTCTGCTTTAATTCACTTGTTTGGTCTAAAAACAAATATGTACCAAATTCTGCATTTAAATACACATTTCTAAACATTAAATGCATTTTGATATGGTTCATGAACCAAGAAACATATGGAAGTCAATGGATAAATAGGCCCTGATTTCCTCATTAAAATGAGAGGTACTTATCAGTTCAGTTCATACTGGTATTTCAAAAGATTCCATTCCTCAAGCATCCCTACTCCAGTTTAAGTAGGGATTCAGTTTGAGAATTAGTTTCCGGAATTTGAGAAGTTGCAAACATCTGCCTTTTGAGTATGTTCACGCTGAAGTTCTATCACACAGAATTAGAGTGCTTTAAGGCTCAGTCCTATGGAATTTTGGCAAGAGAAAAGGGCCTGCAGAGCCCAGCCAGCCATGTCTAAAATTGCATAGGTTTCCAATTTGCTGGATTCCTATAAAATAACTTCAGAGCATTGCTGAAGTGCATGACTCCTTTTTCTTGGTCCAGACAGTTGATGGTAGGCGCTGCCCAACTGCCTTTGGAAACATGTAGTTCTTCTCCCTGGTTCGCAACTTGGGATGGATAATGTGGAGATGACACAACCCTGGATTGGACCCTGGGCCTGAGGTTCTTCAATGCTGCCCTCCTCTGTGCTCACACACTATCAGAGGTGCAGTCAGTGGGGACACAGGGAAGGTCTTTCCCATTGTGTTGAAACACCAAAGTAGAGAATCATTATGGTGCAATTCTCTGGGTTGTGTTCCAAGTAGGTAGAGGGAACCAAGTTGGTTTGGCCCCCTTTGCCTGCCCTGCCTTCAAGAGCCAGGCTGGGCAAGAGAGGCACAAGCTCATTTCATCTCTGTTCCTTCCCTTAAAATGCAAACAGCAACTAGAGTGGCCTCAGAATCCTTTCAGTGGCTAGAAAGGAAACTGGAGATTTCACAATTCACATCCATCTCTTCCCCACTGGCCTGAATTCCATTCCTTGGTTATGCTACAGTGCAGTCAGTGCCTGGATGTGAAAGAAACTGGCTGCTGCCTAGACCAGTCTTCCTCAACCTGGTCCCACCCCAGTGTTTTGGACTTCAGTTCCCATCAATTCCAGGCAGCATGCCAATGACTAGGAATGCTGAGGCTTAAACCATGTGGATGGCAACAGATCAGGGAAGGCTGATATAGATCCATATGAATTAAAGCCATGCTTTGTTAAAGCAGAGCTACAGCACAGTTTGCAAGGATCAAAATATCAATCTAATATTGGTAAAACTAAAAAATGTTTATCATCTTGACCCATCACTGTTTGGACACGTCCTATCAATGTTTGGATAACATAAAAGGAAACCCCTGAAAGGAGTAATGATGCTTTTAAACATTGTGCTATCCTTAATGAAATACAGGACTTTGACACTGTGAGAGAATGGAAAGTTTGGAAGCAGAAATCAAAGAGAAGCTCAATGGCATTCAGAAGTCCTTTTATAGTCTGGGATCAAGGAGGCTTCATCTTTGAGAGTAAAGAGGCCAAATAATGACCTGCTAATCTACATGGAGCATTTATGTGGTTTTCCTTGTCATTTCTAGAAGTCCAATAAAGCTTACAAGTCAAAGGATTTCAGCCTGGAGCTCAGGTGGGACTTCCAACACTGATGTGCAGCCTCACAGCACTTTCAGTGAGCCGAGGGAATGTAAAATGCTTTTAAGGCTAGCTAAAGGTTAAAGACTTTAAATAGTGCAACTCTCTCACTTTAATCACATTCTGGGTAGAGGCCAGAGCCGTGTCACCTGTTGGCAAGTGTGCTTAACACTGAATTTTGCTTGGCTGGGTGATATCAAGTTCCAAATCTTGTTATTGTCTGTGTTACTAAGTCTGACCAATTCTCCTAAACAGACAATGCACCAAAGGAAGCTATCATCTTTTAAGATGTTCAGGCATCTAAAAGGCACTTCTGACATTGTGTTTAGGGCATGGAAGCTGCACCACTCTTGACCAGTCACAGATCCAAGCTACATGGTTGTCAATTACATGGACTCCTTAGTTTAAGTCTTCTCAGAAAGGGATGCAAAGTTGACATGAGGAGGAGAAAGAAGGTGGGTTCCTCGGAAGTTCCAAATCTTCCATGCCACTTCACTAGCCACAGGAGCCATGCATGTGAGAGTACCTCCCACATCCTAAAGGGAATGTTAGCTGTGGCTCAAAAATGGCCCTTATCCATTAAAATCAGCAGCGCTGAAAATGTGCACCAAGAATAAGTTGCATTGTGGTTATCTTCCTGTCCTGCCATTCTGTTCCATCAACAGTGCCAGCAAAGAGGGGATAAATGGAGCTATGCAGCCTCCAAGGTAGGTATGCCCTGACACAGATTCAAAGAATTTATCTTTTTAAAGAATACATTCTTATTCAAGTATGAGCACTTCTGATTTAGCACACAAAGCTGAACAGAATCAAAAGTCAATGACTGAGTACTCCTTAAAAGTGAATAGCTTTCAAGATTGAGTTTTTCTCTTGCAGCAGTGTATATCACTAGCAACAATAGCTGATTCAATATGAACAGAAGTTTTATGTCCTTAGATGAAAGAGTCTGCAATACAAACTTAAGAGTGATGAACGCATTTGCAATCTTGGTGCTCAGAGGAAAAATGAATCAGTTTTGCAGTCCTGCAGAAAAGTATCTGACAGAAACCTATTTGTTTCCTTTTTCAGAATGCCATGATCTAACTATCTTCTTCACATCTACATAGAGTCTCTCTTTATGAACAGCAGGAGCCCACTGCTGAATTCCGCTGTTGGAATTCAGTTTAATTCTTGGGATTCTTCCACTCAGTTGAAAAAGTTAAACTAAGACTATGATCTTATTCCTGGAATATAGATCCCACCAAACTCCATGAGACTTAACTCTGAGTAGCCACATATTTGACTGGGTTCTAAGGTTAGACTACTGCTCACACTAACTAAGTGAGGTAAGTCTCACATAAATCAGTAGTACATTATTGAGTAACGATGGAGAGGATCAATGATCTATGGATCATTACCCTTGTTTCCTTGCTCTGTCTGTTCTGAGAATGGTGAGCTAGTTCACCTTGAAAGCAGCACATTGCAATGAATCAGGAAAATGTTCTGCTTTGGTACAATGCATCACAAATCACCGCCTTTGAATTGATACTAGAAGCAACTTTGGCAGCCAGATATAAAAGAGGCTCACAAGAGAAGCGAAAATATGCTAGGCCTCTGAGCATCAATGGTCGTCTAGATTAAATGCAGAGTGCACAGCAAGGGGTGAGGAAGGGGAAATCACCACCTCAGGTCCTGTACTGCTTGCATATAAACATGCAGTGCACATGTTTGCGTGTATTGAGGGTGGAGGACATTATATTGTGCTTGCTCCCTCTTGCTGCTTCCAGATGGAAAAGAAGACACAGCCCCCAGTTGTTACCTGGGATGTCTAAAAGTCACATTAAATACACTGACCACCAACATCTCTACCTCTTCTGGAAGAAATCTTGGTTTAATCATTCAGTATTCCTGATCTCCGGCAGTCATCCACCAATGATCCTGCTATACTTGATGCCTAGAAAAAGGGGAAATAGATCCGATGGCTAACCCTAACCCTCTAGGACACCTTCCACAGGGGATAAGCAGTATTAATATGATTATTAATTTCATTTCTATGCCACCCAATACCCAAAGCTTTCTGGGTAGTTTAAAGAATTCCAAAAGCATGGGTACAATAATGACAGTAGACATCATGGAAACAACCAAGGTACAAGCAAAGCCACATAATATGATACCTGCAATTCCAGAAGGTGGTGATGTGGTTCAGAAGGAGACCATGATTATTGGCATGAAATCGGCTAAGGCTTCAAGAAGAATCAAAGAGGCCCTACTCATCCTATTGTTGTCCCAGTAAAAGTCATTTACCAGAACAAAAAGAGAAAATTCCCTCCCACTTCCTGGTAGAAACCAATTTTGGCTAGGAACCATATGTTGGAAATTTGTCAGTAATTCTCCAAAGTACAGCAATAAGAACACCATGTAGGACAGAACTTTGAATGAGAACCAAATACAATAACATATACAGGCAAAGGTTAACATAACTAGTTGCATATATTTAATAAACAAATAAGAGGAGAAAAGATTCTATCCTTTATATAGCACCTCTCTCCTAACATCCGAAACACCCGTCTACATGAGACTTTTGTTTTCCTGCTCACTTTATGTCAGATCGTGGTCCTGTAAATCATCCAGGCATCTGCCTTGGTCACATAATGCTTTTGTGAGCAAATTCTCCCTCTGCTTATATCACAGGAGTTTAATTCGTAAATGCTTGAGCTTTGGACAGACATGCATCACTTCTCCCAGGCTCATTTACTCATCCTAGATCAATATCTACCATGCCACCAGAGTATTCCTGTAGTACAATTCTATACTTGTTGGCATGAAAGATAATCCCACACTAGGACTCATTCCCTTAAAGTGTGTCCAGGACTGCAGTTTTATTTTGTCCCATACATCTGAATGAATTTTCTTCTCTACAGAAAGAACCACACTTGTAAAGAAGGCCAAGTTAAAACAAGATGAATGTTCGCTTATCTCAAGCCACCAAAGTCTTTTCAACTATCGGACTCATCAGAAATAAGTTTTGTTTTATCCTGTTCAGCCTAAACAACAAAGCCGAGGCGAGGAGGGAGTGTTATTACACATTGCCTGGGAAAGGTTCCCCAGCTGACATACACAAAAGCCCAGATATCAAACAGACTGGCAATGCTGACAATCAACACCTGCAAGGAACCCGTGGCCAAAAAGTAAGCCAGAAAGTTTACTAACCAACACACCTGCTTGACAGAGCATACTTTAACCCATTCTCTTCCTCTCTGTTTTAATTTCCTTACATTTAGATGAAGGGGGGGGGAGCTGTGTTCTAGGCTTAAATTATACATCAGCAAAAAGAAAAATG
This sequence comes from Varanus komodoensis, assembly GCF_004798865.1. Taxonomy (NCBI): domain Eukaryota; kingdom Metazoa; phylum Chordata; class Lepidosauria; order Squamata; family Varanidae; genus Varanus; species Varanus komodoensis. Next base: position 34,737,435 of record NW_025336481.1, on the reverse strand, counting down.
CTGATTTTTTTAAAGGGTGGACAGATAAAGGGTTTTGCTATCTGAATAGGTTTGCTGATCCTTCTAATATGGTGCAACTCAACTACACTGTCCCCAACTTCCAGATGCTTTGGATTCTAACTCTTATTAGCCCCAGTCAGAATGGTCAGTGATCATGGAAGCTGTACTCCAAACCATCTGGGGAACACCAGAATGCATAAATCTGCACTATTCAGAGGCAGATCATTGGCATCTTCAGCGCTGAACTGTCTTCACTTTACGATAGCAGCTTTCCAACCATTCCTGGGGATGTGAGAGATCAAACCTGAGATCTCTGTATGTGCCCCAGCTTGAGCTGCACCCTAAGTATTTAATATTTGGGTGGTGGAATGAATTCTAGCAGACGCAGCTCTTCATGCAAGGAAGAGAAGAGCTGTACCCACTGAAATTCTCTGTTCTTCGGCAAACCAGTCAGAGATCAATTTTTGTTTCTCTGGGGCAGCAGTGTTTCCATTCATAGTAATGGTCCAATAATGTTTAAACAGGGATTTCAGGGCAGGTAGGATGCTATTCTATCTTCCCCAGGCTAGCAGCAGCATCTTGCCGTCAGTTCTAAACACATCCTCTCCATCCCACTTACCAGTTCTGGATTCAGGTTTTGGAGATCCTTTGAGCAAAACTGCCTCAGTGGTCGGCATCCACGGTGAATCTACCTTCGCACCACCATTGTTTCCAGTGGTTATTATTCCTCATTCTCTTCCTCATTATCACTACCACTGATGTACTTAAGAGTTACAGAACAGCAAGGCAGTGGCACCTACTAATCCATCTCATTACCACCACTGCTTGGACCACATTCAGAGGCAAAGGAAAAAGCAGATTGCAATGGTGACGAGGAAATGCGCATCCAACTGCTATTGCCAGTGGACTCCTGCTGAGACGCGGGCCCTGGGCGGGTGCCCAGCCATTTCTACACTTGACACCAGCCCTCCCTCTTAGGTTGTCTCCCTGTGTAATCATGACTAGGAAATCTTGGGGTGAAACTATGCAGGTAACAGCAGCTACAACACTCCGTCAAGGTAAGAACCAGTTCTTCAGTGAGTGGATTGGCTTTTAATTCCAAAGCCAAGCAAAGCTTTCAACTGCTTGTTGGCTTTTTTGTATGATCATTCTTCACTTGCAAAGGAATCAAAAGATTGCAATCCAGTGCACCACCTAGAAACATTTTCAAAACATCTTCTTTCACATTGCTTTCAGTGGAATATGCTTACAAACAGATGTGCTTTAGGAACTTTAGCTAGAAAAGGAAAAGAAAGGACTGCAATCTTGACTAGATGGTGTAACTCTCTTAGCTGCTCACCTAACCTTGACTTGAACTTTGAAGTAGTTAAAATTTCAGTTGGCCCCTATAAACAGAGTTAAAAAGTTCTGACAAGTGCGAGGATAAAGGTTTGAACACATTAATAGGTTTTAGTGTCTGATACTTTTGATTATCTGGCCATAAGTGTCATGGGTCTTTCAGGGTAGATTCCATCTGTCCCATAAAGTTATGTACAGAAACATAATGCATTCTTTTGATCTCATCCTCTGTGAAGATACAGATGGACCAAAAACTCAACAGCATGTTTTTATCTGTTTTACAAAAAAAACACAGTCTAGTATGTCTTGCTTGGTAAAGCTGTTAACACTTGTGATAGTATACAATAAATACTAGCTTTGCCCTAAGTTAAGAGTGTCCTATATATCATGTTGCCAGCAATACTGGTTTATATTCTGTATTATTCAACAAAATATGAAGTACAATGTACTGAGGATACTTCATTTGGTGTCCTAAATGGCACTTGGAAGCAGAACAAATATATTTTTGTATTTTGTACCTTTTATTTTTGCAATCTTTATTGAAATAACACTGAGACTTTCTACAAGGCAGGCTTGGTATAAAGAAAACAGGCAAAAATAATGAGTTATTTCCTTTTTTCCTCTCTCTCTTTCTCTCTCTCACTTAGTCCCCACTCTGTACTTCTTTAGTCCAGTTCATCTAAACCGGGGGGATTGTAGTTTCTTTTCTTTTACCTTCAGCCCTTTCTACCAGAAGATTGAAACTTCCAAGAGCTTCTCTGAATCCATTAGACATTCCACAAAAGTTGCTGATTCCATTTGCCCAACATATGCACCCACATTTGCTGAGAAAACTTTTCCCCACTCCTATTTATTCATTCATTCATTCACTCACTCACTCATTCACTCACTCATTCGTTTTTAAAGATGGACAGCTTATTATCCCAAAAATAAGAACTAAGGATTTGGTTCTGTGGCAGTCTTGTGATTTCAGATTCACTGAAGGACAGCATCTTGCAGAACTTTATACACATACTTAAGTCCATTTCAACTTCATTTGGACTTAACCTATGTGACTTTTCACTAGATGGAACTCTTCAAATGTTTCACTATTGTGAGCACTATAAGTAACAATATCAGGAGACAACTTGATGTTTCAGGAGTAAACATAAGAATCCTAATTCCATGTTTCTCTCTGATGTGCAATGTGGTGATGGGAGTTAATTACACAGGGGAAGAGGGAGAGGAGTGATGGGAGGTGAACAGCTTCCTTTTCTCACTTCTGTCCACAGCAGACTCTTCCACAGTCACTTCCCTATCCCTGATTGGCAAACACTTCTTGCCGTTGCCACTCTTTCCAGAGGATTCTATGGTAGTTACGTATTGGGGCTATGGAAACCATGATCCTCAGTTGAGACAGCATGACAAGCCATGGTAGTATGGAAAAGCCATAGAACGACCATTGTTTCTTTTTATGGTTTCCAAAGACCAAATTTACCATGATGAAATGCCACAATGGGTTTGGACAACACACACACACATACACAGGCACAAAACTCTTCTGGTGTTGGCATGTGTCCCATCAGCCACAGTACCTGAAATTTAATCCTGCACTGGATGGCTGGAGCAACAACTGCTACCTTTTCAGAGGACTGCATACCAGGACTGTGGGAACCACAATGCCAGGGTCAGATAATCAGAGGAGCCATGTTGAAGCATGGAAACCATAGAACAGACTATTGTTTCTTAGTCCAGTTTCTAAATACCAAATGCGCCATGTGGAAATACCATGACATGGCATTCTACGCAAGAAACCACCATGGCTTTTGCAAACTCACCCCTTGTCTATCCTGCACCAGAGTGAAGGAAAAATAGCAGCTGGTAGGACTTGCAGAGGTGAATGTGGCCGGTGGGGCAAGGGTTAAACACCCACCCACCAGCCACTTTTCCCTTTCAAATGCCTCCCCACAATTTGGACGCCTATCCTCAAATCTCCATTTCTGCCTTTTCCCACACTCTCCTCTTATTTTTTCCTTGAGGGAGCTCAGAGTAACAGACATGACTCACCAAAAGCTGAGAAATAAGTTTACTTGCCAACCAGGGAATTTAAAGCTGAATTTCTGCGTCTAAACCCTAACTCTCTAGTCACTGCACTATTCTGGTTCTTGATGATTATTTAACATGTCTGAACTGTTTGTGTTCTTATAATAGTAGAACCAAAGAAAGGGGGAAATATGTTTGCGTAATTTATGGGTCCATCGTTAGATGGCAGTATAACCTTCAGAGCAAAAATCAGTGATGGTGCATAGAATGTATTTCTAAAGCAGAAGATGTGCAGATTTGTGTCAAAGCTGCCATTCCTCTACTCCTTTGCTCTTCATAACAGAAGTCCATGAGGAAAAATTTTTCTTTTTCTTTCCCAGTCAATAGGGCAAAATTAGGATTGAACTAAAATGAGGAACACTTTTTATTAAAATCTTCATCAGCATCCAAAAGGGATATTCTTTGGGTGAGTGAAAGGTGGTTGCTAAAGTGTTCAATACTTAAAAGTGGTTCCTGATCAACATGTTACCATTACAGGGAAAATCATGCTTCCTCTAAATATGTTGCATTTGCCCCTAGTGAGCTCTCAAAACGTAGTCAAATCCTTAGGACCATTACTTCATCCCCATTGAATTGGAATCACTTAGAGCCATGAAACTGAGGGATGACAGCAAGGAAGAAATACAATGCTTGTAAGTCCCCTCAAAAGGTGGGTTTGAGGGTTTTCTCCTCCCAAATTGCCACCTGTAAATAGAACAGAAAAGGCGGAATAAATAGATTAAACCAGATGAAGATTAACACATTCAAAATATGGTGCTGGAGGAGAGATTTGCAAATAACCTGGACCAACAGAAAGACAAACAAGTGGGTTTTGGACGAAATAAAATGACAAAACTGAAGCTGTCTTCCATGAACACATCATGATGAGGCAAAACTCCCTGAAGAAGATAATAATGCTAGGGAAAGTTGAAGGCAGAAGGAAAAAAGGAAGACCAATTGTGAGATGGATGGACTCCATAAAGGAAGCCACAGCCTTGAATTTACAAGTGTTGAGTGGGACTGCTGTGGACAGGACATTTTGGAAGGCTTCCATTCATGGGGTCACCATAACTAGGAGACAACTTGATGGCACATAACAACAACAAACACACTAAAAGAACTATTCTGTACCTACGATGCACAGGTTAGGACAGGGCTATGAAACCTTGTAGGATCCAGATGTTTTGGGCAACAACCCCAAAGAAATCCAGTCAGCGGGACAAGTGATCCTGCACCTCCTAGCTGCACAGCTACTGTCCAAGGCACGGGAGCCCTGCTGGAATGGCTGGCCGGCAGGCCCACATGTGCGTTTTTCCCTTTCAGAATCTTCTCTATCTCAAATGTACATTCAGGTTTTCACTCCCGGTTCAGCATACATGAGATATAGCAGCCACTGCATTGATGACATACCTCTCCCACCCTGGTGTAATTGCTATATAGGATTACTCCGTCAAACAGTTGGCTCAGTCTTAGGCAAAATATTGCCCTTGGCATAGGATATCCTAGCCATCTATACTGATGAAGTGATTAATCAAGCAACATGTTAAAGCTTTACAGCTATGTAAAAAGGGTTTAGAACTAAGAAAAGAATTTAATGGAGAACGTGCTGGGTTGCATTTTAGTTTAAGTGCATCTAGTATGCAGTGGCCTTATTTTTATTTTATTGAAAGTTCAGTCTCAACATTCAGTTTCGAGACCACAGGATGCAGCCAAGGTCAAGTGCTGGTTTCACCTACTTGAGTAACAGCCCAAAAGCTATCCACAGATCAGTTCAGGGCCTATGGTCTCAGTCAATAAAAGGTCTAGGGCAACGCAGGTCACATCTGGGAGGTCAGAATCCAAATGAAAGCACGGATGGGTTTTTAAGCCCTGAAACTGAGCAAAGGAAAATAAGGAAATCAACCCTGGCCTTTGCAAAAGTTTCTGGCACAATGTTACTCTCAACACATTTTTCCCAGAGATTCTGAAAGTCAATTTAACACCCGGCTTTCACAATCTTTGTTTTGACAGACACTGGCAGCCCCCTTAAAGTGCCTGAGCTGCATTTGGGAGGGGCTGTCAGGAGTTGTCCGATCATTGGTGCTTTTGTTTTGCTTGCACACAGAATTTCCACAAAAAAATCTTTTTAAAAAGCGCACGCACACATGCACACACTTTTTAAAAAAACATCCTGAGGATACCTGCTGCCAAAATACAACAGGTGTCAACCCTGGAAATTGACACAAGGAGTCTCCAAATATATAATTTCCTCCTTTGTTTATTTTTTCTTGACAGCTGTCATAAGACAAGAACCCAAGACACCATTGCCTGCAAAAACGGTGGTGTGATTTACATCCTCATTCTGGCACAACCTTCCACTTTTTTTCTGCCCAAGAGTCCAAGGGCTGGTGTGCATTCAGAAAATTTCCTGATATTCTAGGAAAGTGCAAAAGTGTGCCTCCCCTACCTGCGTCTTGGGTAAAGCTCCCTTTACCTAGAAAGAACCTATTTGAAGACTCTTCAGGGTGAAGTTCAGGGTCACAAGTAATGTGTGCCTATACCGTGTAGTTCCATTGGTGGGCAATGCCAGCTGGTCAGGAGAATGGGTCTCAGTCAGAGCATTGCCCACCCCATATTTTCCTTGAGGTAGGAAGCCATGGGGCATGGGGCAGGGAAAACTGAATGTGATGAGCTGCTGGCCTGGAAGAGCGGCTGGTTCAGGTGTAGGCTCCATCCGCTCCTGGCTGCTGCATGACCTCCCTGATGGAGAAAGTGTAGTGTGGGCAAAACCAGTGAACCACTGAGCCAGCGCATCCATGAGATACCAGCTCAGGTCCTCTGCATAGCCATGCCAAACACTGCACTGTGATCAGCCTTCACACAGAGGGATTCTGCAGGCTTTTTAGCCGACAGCTCCTCATACATTAAAGGTTTTCTCACCAACCGCCACTGAACTTTCCCATTTCTCCCAGCTATTTGTGTGAGGAAGCACCATTGCAAAATAAATTTAGGAGTTACCATTTAGGGGGAAAAAAGATTCTGGGGAGTAGTGTTCTGCGCCATGGTACCTTTCCACGTAGGAACTAATAGCATAATCTTAGGTGTGTCAGAAATAAGTCCCGTTGTGTTGAATGGGACTTACTCCCAGGTAAGTGTGCATACAGTTTCAGTTCTAATCTGCAGAATGTGCTAAAAAGACTTCATGTGCAGATACTGGAGACTCAAATTAAAGTTTAGAATGGAGCCTCAGTGAATAGATTTGGGGGTGGGGAGTTGAGGGCTGAGAACAACTCCTGTAATCTGGAAAGCACCTGACAGGAATGAAAACAACGGGGCTCTAAATCCAGGGTGGCTGGATTTTCCCCTTCTAACTGCCACCACAGCAGCCTCACATTATTTTTTCCAGCTGTGTAAGGACTCGTGGTTTTTGCCAGAGGCATTTCTCTGAGACGGTGTCACACAAGTTGTTCTCGCAGTTGTACACTCAGGTGGTTCTGTCAGCCTCTTAGCTGCTCTGTCTCCTTTCATTTGGAAACAGTGATTTCCCAAAATAATAACTCCATGAAAGATGACTCGGTGCCAGTCATGGGGGAACTGCCAATTTGCCACATACATTGTCAAGGCCCAGCTTCCTTCCTACCACTCTCCCTAAAACTGATCCTGGGCTTGAAAATGGTTACATACAGAGCTGCACTTACACTGCAGCAATTAACACAAGACAAACCAAGACTGGCTGCCTTTTCCCTAAGGACACACCCTAGGGGCTACTGACATCATCATTATCTACTAGACATTATCATAAAATTCTACAGGAGCCTAAGCACCAAGGTCCTCCAATGACAGTGCTTCAGCTCACCCCTCTCACCCTCTTTGTGGCTTGCATGGAAAAACCATATAAACTGCCTCTCTGAGAAAGAAATGCACCTCACAGGGGAGGGAAAGGAGCATACTGGGGACAGGAAGGGGAGGAAGCAGGGGCTGTCTATCTTCTGAAGCCCCTCCTCCTTTCCCTCTCCCTGACACAGTATCTAGATGGCTGAAAACTGCAGCCTAGATAAAATGTGCAGGGAAGCCACAGTTGTGGTGGAGAACACCTCAACCATGTCTTGCTGTAGCCCTTGGATACACATAAGTCTCTGAGCTTGCAGCTTGTGTTCTGACTTCATAGATTTATTTGATTTATACGTACCCTGCCCCACTTTCCATGCAAGTGAATAGGGCTCTAAATCAGGGGTCCTCAAACTTTTTCACCAGGGGCCAGTTGAAAGGTGCCAGTGCTGGGGGTGGGCCGGAAAGGTGGTGCCGGCGGGGTGTGTGGGCTGGCACAGGAGTGGGGCACACACGCATGCAGAGGCGAGGGGAGGGGAGGCAAGGTGGGGGCAGGCACGTGCCATGATGCAGCGGCGGGTGCACGATGCAGTGGCTTGCTCGCTTGGAGATCATTTTCTCCGAGCAAGTCCAAAACTATCTCCTCGTGAGCAAGTCACAGCCTTCCCACGCAGGGGGCAAGGCGGGCATGCGGTGCATTAAAAACCTCTGAGGCGGGCTGGATAAATGGCCATGGGGTGCCGGATCCGGCCCCCGGGCTGTAGTTTGAGGACCCATGCTCCAGATAGTTAACAATAAGAAAAATGAGATTAAATTGAACTTAAAACAATAATATAAACTTTTTAAAAATCCACTTAAAATTAGAAGACACAAACAGCACCAAACCAAATAGACATGGCTTGTGTGCCATCCTTGCCAACTGGCAGAGGAACAGCAAAGAAAGAGCCAACCTCAGCAGTGAGTTCCAGTGCCTGGGGCTACCACTGAGAAGGCCCTTCTCACATCACACTCAAACTTGCCTCTGATGGGGACAATACCAAAATACCCTGTGAAGAATCTGCTTTATACCATTACAGCACTGGTCCATCTTGCTGAGTGTCGTCAACACCAACTGGAAGCAGCTCTCCAGGATTTCAGGGCAGAGGTGTTCCAGCCCTCCTGCAGACAACTGCATCCCAAGCTTGTTGCCTCATCTCTGAATTTTCAAGGTCCTGCTCTTCTGAATCCCCACCCTGGAATGCCCACCGAGACTGATGGTCTGGTTTACTTGCTACACTTGCATTCTTCCACTGAGCTATGGCATCTGCCCTTTTACGTAAAACATTTTTTGACAAACACAAATATTTGTTTATTATCTGCACCACACCATCAGAGCTTATGGAGCTTGTCAGAATTTTATGAGCAAAACGAATATAAGATATGGGTCCTTTTCCCACAAAGAACCTACAGTCTAAAGCAGTTGGTTATCTTACTCTAAAAATGGCTACTTATCATCCTCTTATGTGAAATTGCAAACTGATAATAGATAATAGTGTAATAGCAATGAGAGACTTTGTGCAATCTTTTATGAGACCATTAATATATGACTTCAATTGCTCGCATATCCAAAGTGCCTTGGGCATCAGTAAATGGCCTTTTGCAACAAGCTGCTTCATGCCTTCCTGATGAAACTTCACCTGTATGGATCTAAAAGCTGCAGTTAAGCTGCACACGATATCAACAGAAAGACAAGGTAAGGCACGCACTAACCTTACAGATGTTGTGTTTGGCTGATTCTGAAATCCATGTATGACTACTATTAAGTTAACCATAAGCTAGACTTATTTCCTCATTGTTTCCTGTTGTTCAGTTCAGTATGGACACATGGGTTTTGTTTTAATTTTCAAAACTGCAGTCTTCAAAACCAGTGCTGAGTGGGCCTAACTGAAAGGACTGTGATTGCCACTCTTGAAGAGGGAGAAGTATGTCATCCTTCTCTGTGTATAGCATCAGCAAGTAATACAGTTGCCAATGTCTGATTTCAACATTACCGGCTCCCCTGGGCAGGACGATGCAGTGGAGCAAGGGCTGGTGGAGCCGCCATGAATGCATGGCCTAAAATGGTGGGTTGTTGGTTGAGCTTTGCAAGAACTACTGGCTTTTCAGAGCTTAATGTCAATACAATGGTCAGACAAGCAAGAGGCTATCTCATTAACAACCCCTCTATTGTGCCATGGTGGAGCATATATTGATTGACCAGTGTCTGCTCTAGATTGTGGAGGACACTCCAAAAAAACAATAGGCCTGCTCCTTCAGTGAACCTGCCTTCTTACTTGCCTTGTCACCAGCCTCTGCTGATCCTCATCTCTCTCATCATGGCATCCACCTGCTTGATTGACAGGTCAAAAACCCATTAACAAGTAGGCATGGAACCATCAGCTCCTCCTTCCCACCGTCAGCATTGTCTGCACCAGAGAAGGGGCAGGTGAATGAGCAGCTTACATTGATGAAGAGAAGGAACACATCTGGGGGGGTGCGGGGGGGGGTGCCAATGGGATCCTCCTGGACTGTGGGCCCTTGGCAAGTACACAACCATACCTGCCTTTTACACTGGGACCAACAGTTCCAGTTGTATACTCCTTGTGAACAGCTTGCTTCTTTACATTCTCTCTCCCCCTCTGGAAATCAAATGTTCACAAGCTATAAGCCATTTTGTAGCTTTCCTCTTTTCTTTCTATGTCAACCATTCAACCATCCTAGGGTCAGTGTAACACTAGAGCCTCTACTCAAGTTGTTGATCTATGATACAATGGTTGGAACCTTGCAGAAGTGGCCCAGAGATGACTTCATTCCATTATGTCCAGCTTGTACTACCAGCAACAGTAGCTTATACTTGGCAAAAGTCAACTGCGCCCACTGAGAAGGAGAGTGTGGCACAGCAAGAAAAACGAGGAGGTGGAGGATGCAAATGTACAGTTCCTTTTCTTTGCTTTAGAAAGCATTAAAGAGGGATCTAAAATATTGTTAATTTTCTATGACCAGATAAGGGTTAATGGACTACCAGCAAACATCTGTGGATCAAATTATTGCCCAAAGACCTGTCTGGTTTTCACATGATTATAACTTTTTCAATACAGACTGTAATAGCCTGGGAAAACTGCATCAAATCAACCACCCATCCAAACACTGCTCTCACTTCTCTGGGTTATGAGCCCATGGCTGAGCCTCACCTCTGCCATGAATTCTCTAGAGAGAAAGCATTAACAAAGGCATAGCCTATCTTAGCCCACCCAAGTGCAATGCAGAGATAATGACCTCCCTTACACAGTGGTTGCAAGGATTAGAATGGTAAATATTTGAATATTCTGAAATGCTATAGAAATGCTAATTGTGTTAATTTATCTTGATTTCATTAAAATATAAAACATGCATGAATAAATGTAAAAAATGAATTCAATTACAATAACATCTTCCTTGTACCATTCCCTTTGAGTGTTTTTCTTTACTAGCAAATCTTTTCTGCTGACTTTTATAGGTTAGCTAGCATAATAAAATGTTCAAACCCACATGTCTTTAGATCTCTGATAGGAAATCCCCATTACACTAATAAATATTGTGTCTGTGGCAGGGAATTGGCAAGCTACCTGGATTGTGATAGTCCCTGGCTGACAATCACACAAAAGAGCAGAAAGCGTATCTTAGAACGTTTCAGCATTCGGATTTTCCTGATGACTCCTTTCAAGTTCTTTATGAACAACTTGTGTATGGATCAAAACATGCTAATTTCATCACTGCTGGCCAACATCATAAAAGAACCCTGTTTAAGCATCTGCACATACACTCAGTGGTGTTTGAGCAACCAAATCTTTCAGAGAAGTGTTGAGGCAATTCCATAAGATAAAAAGGATTTTCTGTTTGAAACAATAGAGTCATCTTCACATGAACTTGTATTCCTTACTCTTTTCATAACCAGGGGATGGGGAGATTTGCCCAGGGCATCTGAGCTCCAGGGGCATCATGTGACCACCTTCCAGGTGCTCCCACAGCAGCCGGGGAAAGGCTAAGGTGGGAGAATCAAAGGGGGGGCTTGCCACTGAAAGCCTGACACAGAGTTTCTCTAGCTGTGAGCAGAAAAAGCCACTGCATTTCATACTTTTACTGCAACCAATGGGCAAGAAATGTGCTGTCTCTAATGTTAAAGCTCCAAATCCATACCAAAGTTATACTTCAATTATGATTGCAACCATGCTGATTGTTGCATATTTTTATTTTATGCAGTAGTTTGTGAGCGCTTAGAAATACGCTTCATACTGTTGGTTCGTTGACAGCAATACTTCCTTCTTCATCCCTGTAAGATTCACTGGGAAGACTGCTGAATCAGATGCTATCCAAGTTTCACAACATGTGCCTTATTTACTGTAAAATACATTATAAGTAAATAAATAGCCCTCTGATATTTGTTGGTCGGCACAACATATTTTTCAGTAAGCAGATTCTTTATGGTTCATTTGCTGGAGGAATTCTATTGTTGCCGTCATTCCATATGCACAAAACTACTCATTTGAAATGCACATTTCCAGAAGTCCTGGATGTCCAGTCTTCCCATGCTGCAAAGGAAGGGGCTCTGGCTTGATGACACAGCATATGTTTTCTATGCAGAAGGTCCCTGGTTCCAGCCCCAATATCTCCAGCCCAAAGAGTAGGGTTCTGGATGGGCTGATGGGCTGGTTCTCTATAAAGCAAACTTTCCCACCCTAATGCCCTCCAGGAAAAATCAGGAACCCCAGAAGTTGTAATAAAACAAAAGTCAGGAAAGCACCAGGTTGGACAGGCCTTGTAGTATACAATCTTCTATCTTCCAGCATATGACCGAGGTGACTGCTTTATTTTACCGAATAATGATCCCGCAAGACATTTCTCTTAAAACAAAAAAAGCAAAGCCTCATATGCCATTTGCAATCTGCGGTGCTCCATTCTAGAATTCCGAACCTATTTCACATCCTTATTCTGCATAATGTGCAGAATAGATCTTAGTTGTATCTCAACACATGCATAGCAGCAGATTGCACAGCTAATGGCTTTTGACGCTGCAAAGAAAAGATACTTTGGCTGATGTTTCTATCCAATAGTGCTGACTTATAGGCAAGTTATCACCAACTTAGCATGCTGTCTGAGGTTTGGCAAGCTCTCCAGGATGACTTTCCCCCTGTCCATTAGTATCATGTCTCTCTCATTCAGACTGGGAGAAGGCCAACTGGCTTCTATCCAGCACCTGATCATTGTCAACCCAGCACATGACACCATCTGGCTCCAAAATAAAGAAGACTGCTGCTGAGTGTGCTGAGCTCCCTTTATTGATAATGTAAGGAGGGCAAGTAAAGTGTGGCATCATGATTTCACCCAAAAGCATACAGAGGGGAAACAAGCTGAACTCCTTCAAAGTCCGCAGCTCAAAACACTTAGATGTCAGCACAACTGTCCAGTCAGGGCTGGTCCGAGACATCTTGTTGCCTAAGGCAAAGAAGAAGATGGCACCCCTGTTACCCACATTGCATGGACAAATGCTGAACTGGACTGAAAGATAAATCTTTCCTCAATACTGGGCATCAGAGAAAATCATCCACTGTGTTTGAAGGCAATGGGCTGGCTTCAGATGAGTTGCCCATCCTCCAACACCATCTGCTGCTCACATGGTACAGTCAGCTCTGGTCCTGTGCCAACCCCAGCTCACTCGCTCGCTCTCTCTGGCGGCAGAGGATACGAAGGGATAGACAGAAAAATTCTAAGGCTATGTGTTCCATTTCAAGCATACAACCCAAAGAAAAACACGTGGCCCATTCTTGCAACATACTTTAGGAATTCATCTCAGCCCTCCCCCAAATAAATATACTTTGCTGGAGAAATGTGATAGGTGAATTGTGAATCACTGATACTAGTAATCAGTAATATTGCTATATGTAGTCTGACTTTTCACAGGTTGCTTTTCTCCCCATGAGCTCATGGTCAGTGGAGGTTTGGCCCATTTGCACACACACAACCATGTATGTCATGAATCAGGCATTCCCCAAATCCCATTTATGTAAAGTGAACTGGAGGATTTTTGTACTTCATCCCATTGAGTTCAGTGAGATTTAAACATATACAAGATATTTCTCACATAGATTGTTCCCAAAGGTAAGGCAGACTTAGTGAAATCAATAGCATTAAAATTACTTAAGAATAATCCCATTCATTTCAGTGGACTTACTCTAAGTATGATAAAATCCAGACCTAACCCAATGTGATTTCACTTGCATTTCACAAGTCATATATATGAAAGGCATATGGAATCATTTCAAGAATGCTTCATCTCTGCATCTTGCCAATTCTAGGTGCCTTTATAAAATTAGAGTTATGATTATGTCAGAAATGATTGACATTGAAACTCAAATGTGCCTGGAAGGCACATCACCAATTTTTGAAAGCTTTCCAAAGATGTGCAAAGAATAGATGTGTTTTAAGTCAGTGGTTAGAGATAAAACTTGGAATAGGTGGACAGCCTCTCTGTTCTTAGCTTATTAGTCTTAGTAATAGGTTTAGTATGTTCTGCAGAAAATGCTATCGAAATAAGTTGATGAATCTGAATCAAAATAAATGTGATTTCAGTTGTTAATGGCATACTGTTCTATGCAGCTTTACCCAGAAGTGCTTCCTACTCAGAAAAGTTGCATGTAGGTTTCCAACTAAAAACTGTACTCTTGTGCACACTGTGGTAGAAGTAAAAGCTGGTAAAAGCTGGTAGACAAAATAGGGTTTAATTTGGAGTAGACCTCCTTAGGGATGCATTGTAAGAATGCAGTCCTATGCACATTCACTTTATTTATTTTGGGAATTTATGAATTGGATCCCAGGATGATCCACTTCTGAGAAAATATGCATAGACTTATCATATGCACAGCTGCCAGCTGCTCCCAGGAACTTTGACTGGGAAGCAGAGTATAACCCCAGTAAATAGAAATATAGCTGGGTGACTTTGGGCCAGTCACAGAGTCTCAACCCAACCAACCTCACAAGGTAGGAGTTGTGGGGATTAAATTGAGAGCAGGAGGAGGAAAATGATATAACCTGCTTTAAGTTCTTTTTAAGGAAAAAGGGTGTGAAATAAATATGATAAATAAGTGATAAATTAAACACAATATTTTTCATTTGCTCATGTAGAAATGCAGGATATGAGTGTATATGATTAAATAGTAAATATGTTGAGATTCAGAAATAGAACTTTATCTAGAACCAGAGGTAAAATTTAGCCTACAAGCATATATCAAGAACCACAGATGATGCCATAAGCCACTGAAAGCCACTATGTTGCTTCAAATGACCAGGATCCTGTACAAGAATGGCTAACATCTCCTATAGCTAGAATATGGATTCAGACCAGGTTAGTTCAGTATAGTCTCATTGAAGAAAAAGGAGCAGATTTAGCCAGGACTGATTTAACTCCAGTAAATGGCAATGGCAAAGCATGACTAATGTCAGCTACCTCCCACTGACAGCCTTCTTAGACCTGGAAATTGATTGTATTTCATTTGCTGATATTGCAAATGCGGCAATCATGAAAGCTATTTGAAGATCAGGGAGTCCTAACAGCTCTGCACAAAATGCCCCCCCTTTGGTACATGCACATTTTTTTCAGTAGTTATGGTGTCACTCCATGTCTAGCTTCATTGTAATGATATCTGCTTTTCCCACCCCACCCCTTGCATGTATAATATGTATGTTCAAAGTAAGTCTGTGGTTGCCCTTTTATGCTTCTTTTCAAGGACACAGGCATGGTGTTCCTGTAACTGAAGCCATCCATTTGAGAATTTGTACACTTGCTGGTTGATGGGGGAAGATGCGAGTGATGCAGAAGAAATGCCTTCTCTTGTTCAAATGAACTTAACGATGGATTGGGTGTCTGCGGAGAACAGTTACATGCTATTTACTACTCCTGCTGGCCTCAGACTGAAAAATCTTATGCTAGAAATGTTTCCCAGCTGAATTTTCTGAAGTCTTTGACATCAGGCTCCTGGGAATAGCACTAAGGATCCTGAAACCTTTGGATGAAGGCAATTGTGGAATGCAGTTCACCAGCACTACTCTCTTAGACCTGCTCCTAGATGAAACCCAAAGCAAGAAAGGGGTTATGCCAGCTAAACAGGAAAGAATATTATGGACAAGGCCACTAAAAAGGAATTCCAGTTTTTTGTTCATTTGGCTGCCTGAGAAGCTGTTGCCACAAGAACCTCAGCTCTGAAAATATATTCTAGCCTTTCTCAAGTTGGTACTGTCCAGATGTTTTAGACTACAACTCCCAGCACTCTGACTACCAGCCATGCTGGAGGACACCAACTTGGAAAAGGCAAATATGTTCCTTCTCACAGTATGTAAACTCTATAAAATGTTCTTTTTTGCTCTCTTGGGGCCTGCAGGACAAGATTGGTATTATGCAAATCCAAAAGGAAACAGGAAACAAGAATATCTCTAGGTTTCTCTTTCCTTTCTAGGAAAAGAGAAACTCTCTAAGGCAGGAATTTGTAAAGCCTTCCTAAGCACAATATAGAGGGCACATTCAGAACACATGGACCACGGGCTGGGCATATTCTTCTAGATGGCCTATATCCACCAACAGGATAGATTGACTCTTCTCTGTGGCCACACTTTGCAGAGGAAGCTTTTTCGCAGCAATCAAGGATTTGATCCTCTGCATGTTCACACAGAAAAAAAGCCCTACAACTTCCAGCAGTTCTGAGGACTTATTTTGGTCTAAACACACAGAGTACTGCACACTTAGCTCTGCTTAAGGAAACATGCACAACATTTTAGACATGCTTATGGAGGAAACTCTAAGAAATTTCCTAGAATTCCTTTGAACTCCTTTTGAAAAGCACCATTGCAGAACAGAAGTGGGTACTTTGCCACATGAACCTTCCCCTAATGCTGAGCATTTTGAGATATAATTTAAGAAGGCAGTAACCTTTGCCGTGCATCAAAAGCAGTATTTCATTCAGGAAACAGACAGTGCATGCCCATCGTGGCAGATATTATTGGAGTGGTCAAATAGATTGTAATGCTCCACTGTTACTGCTACTGAAGTGAGCAGTAGGGAAGCACTGGCACCTGAGCCCACGGCTGCTCATCTCTATCCATGTAAATAGGATTTCTACATTCAGTGAATGTAGACACAGTTCTCCAAAGAATTAACTAGACACAGTTCTCCAAAGTTTCAGACAAGAGACTTCACTAGCCCTACCAAGATAAGTTAGGGATTAACCTGGAACCTTTGGCATATGAAGGACATGTGCTGTAGGGAAGAGATGAAAGATACTAACAATATACCTTTAAATTGTTTATTGAAAAGTAGTTTCTCTCAGCCTATAGTTTTGCAAATCTAATGAAATCAACAGTCTGATTTTAAGAATGTTGACTCACAAGTAGTTTGCTGAGTACATTGGTAGTTTCTTTTCCTAGTCAATGGCTGGGTTCACACAATGCAACAACCCATGCTGACCCCATACTCAAGGCTGTGTGTGGGCTGGTGCTGAACAATGGGTTTTTGTGCTGTGGGAGCTGAGCCATGCTAGCAAAGCATCCACAAAGAGGGACTATGGTTTGTTGCTGGATGATGAACTGTGGAATAATGGTTAATAAATCATGGACACTGCTGGGTTCACATAACATAGCAACCTACAATTCAGTGACAACCCACTTTTCAACAACCCATGGTTCCATGAGTAAGGACTGAGTGTGAGGTGTCATGAATCTGTTACTCAGATTAGTGGGCCAGTTTGCATTACTGGAGAAGGAAAATAAACTCCTGATGCATATTTTCTCAATGCTCTCCCTGTCAGCCATGCACCAGATTAAGAAATCACACCACAAACCTAGAAAGACCCACATGTTACAGGGTAGTTTGTAAGCCCAGCCACCTCCACTCCGTCCAAATTTCAACAACAAGGGAAACTGCACTGGACAAGCACCTGGTAAACAGCACCTGGCACCTGATAACTTGCCCGAATGTAACAGGGTGGGATAATAAGTTTGGTCACTTATTCCCAAATGTGCAAACTCAGTTAATGTGTCTAGGATTGGCAACTTCAGTGAACCAGCAGGCTATAAAGACCCTGTCAAAGTTCAGCAAAAGAAGAAAAGAGATTTAGATGGGGGTAAGAAAGAAGGGTTCTCTGTGGGCTAACATCTAAAGCCAGTCTTAGACGTTCTCAAGCTTAAATTGCAAATCAACCATGTATTTCAGGATCATCTGTTATGATTCTGTTCTCCTTTATTTCTCATAATAACCATAGTAATGTTATCTGCACAGGCCAGTCAACTTTTTCTTTTCCTGTGCAGTAGAGAGTTTTATGTATTTCTGATGCATAAAACAGACACAGGCCAAAAATTTGTTTGGAACTTTAGTCACGATGCTGAATCAGCAACCTGGTTGCATGTCAACAGCCCATACTTTACAAATCACGGGTTGTTGAAAACGTAGCAGAAGTGAGCCAATTTGCTGATTCTAAGCCACTTGTTCATGCAGTCCCACTGCCATGTCCAAACCCAGAACTCAATCCAGAGTTTGAACTCATGGTTAAACCATGAATGTATTAAACCAAAGTGTGAATCAAGTCAGACAGTTGAAGGTTGCCATTGGTAGACTATGCCCTTAAAGAACAATGGTGAAACACACAGATAAATAGGAGTATATCTTTAATTCTCTTGTAAATTTGCATTTTAATTCAGTACAAATACAGGGGGCAGTTCCATCAGTCATAGGGTAACTAATATCATTTCTTTTTAAGACTGTTAGTTAGGTAGCTGCATATGCATAAAAATATAACCCCATTCTATTATCTCAACACAACCATATTCAACAGATGTGACTCCATTTCTATTGTTTGGGGATGCAAGGTCCCATTTTCTGTTTGCACCATGATACTACCCTGGAGTAAAGATTGGCACCATAAAAGATTTCCATTGTGGTAAAGGGTTGTGCTCTCTTCATAGCCCAGTAAAAAATAAACTCTGTAATAAATAAATATTTAAAATAAATATATGCACTCTGAAAGTATATAAATTAGGTCCACCCAGAAGGGAAAGCACAAATCCAGATTTCACTTCCAAGTTAGCAGTCACCATAACTTCATGGTCACAATCCAAATGGATGTCATTGCCATTTTTCCACTGGTTGGCCATTAATTCTCTTTTTTTCACCATTCATCTAGCTTTCTACAGTCCATCTCCACACACTTTTAGGTAGTTATGAATGCTCTAAGTAAAAGGAGGAAGCAATCCAGAAGAGTCTGCTTTAGGTCCAGTGTTAAATTCTCCTTATCTACTTGCACAAGGGTGACCAAACCTAAAAAAGAGATTGGCTCTCTTGTCTTTAAGGCTCATTCTCCTAAACTTCACACAGCAGGTAATGAAGGCTTGTCTATCACTGAACAGCTTTAGTGAGCCTCAGCTTGCTAGATCTCAGTCATTCCTCTGCATTCAGGAGTTCCTTATGCTTTGGGTACCGCTGAGGCTAAGATGCCATTTCTCTCCTGTATCTGACTTCAGCTGAATACTAACACATCCTTGTAGAGTTCTGGCACCCTCTCGGGGTCCACTGGTCTGGGCAAGAAATGGGTAAATTTCTGGTGTCTTTTCGACCTTGCCCCATCCCTGGGACTGCCATCTTTGTTAAGTGCCACAAAGTACCGTCGGCCTGAGTCCACATGCTTGTATACATTAGAGGAGTAAGTGTTATACCAGTTCTCTTCAAACTGTTCTCTGAAGACACATTCAGGAGTGAGCTTTTCCTGTGAAAAATAAAAAGGTGAGATGTCTGAATAAAGAGCATGACTTCTAGGTGGCATTTCCCAGCAAACTTCCCTGCCTCAATGCCCCCACCCCGCACCCCAGTGATGAGTTTTCCTGGATACGAATGGATTCTCTCAGGTTTATATCAACTTAAATGTCGTGGTGTCTAAGTAAAGTGATTATTTTAATCATTGATTCCATCTTGCACAAGATAATGCTAGCATTAGAGGAAGAAAGGAGATACTGTACAATTCCACTTGGTTAATCACAGTGGAGCAACAATGACATCTGAAGAGAAAGAGTTCCTATTAAAGTTCTGCAAACTTTTTCAGGACTAGTAGGCTATAAGAATTTGTGTATTTGTATATGATTTACTGTATCCAAGATTTGCCTGGCAGATGACTAAAAAAGTCGTGGCTTGCTGTTGTCTTGGTGTGTGGGTTCTTTGTTTTTGTCTTCTTTCACTTGTTTCCTCTTTCTACTCCAAATGTCTTTGAAGCACTATAGTACTGGAATGCAGAGTGGCTAGAAGGGTTTACCACTCTTGCCCTTCAGTAGCCTGGTAAAAGAATTCATGAGCAACCTAAAGTTCTGAGTTTGCACATAACTACAACCCATATTTTAAGCAGCCCAGAGTTTACAAAGGAACAATGAACATCATTGCTCTGTTGTTGTTTAAAAGCAGATTTGTCTTCTTCCACTGAAATAACTGGACGTCATTTCTATTTTAGATGGGAGAATGGTGTTACTTTTTTTATTTGGCTTACTAGTTCACTCTCAAGTTTGTTTAAAAGTGATATATGATGTTATAAACTTGTTGTAATGAAGTGTATGCTTGCTGTTGGAAACTGCCTTGGGAAGACTATAGTCTTGAAAGGAGACTAAGAAATGCAATCAATCAATCAATCAGTGAGTAGCTCACTTCCTTTGCAACCAGAAAGTGTGAAGTTCAGTCCCTGACAGCTCCAGTTCAGTGTTCAGGTAGCAGGTCTGGGAAATAGAATCTCTCTGCTACAGACCTTGAAGAGCTGCAGTCAGTCAGACTAGCCACTAGACTGGGGATACATTAACTTCTTCAGTTTGGGTGCTGTATCAGATTCCCTGATGAGAAGAGCATACCCAAAATGGTCATGACTTGAACAATAGGTGGGTGCCCAGAATGAAAAGAGGATTGCCCAAAGCCAAAAGTTCTTAATTATTAGATAATAGTGAATTACATGGCCAATGATCTGGATCAGTCCAAAGCAGATCTATGAATAAGTGTGAGGATATATTTATTTGATGGTTGGTTATCACACTATAGCCACATGGCTTCAGTGGCATCCATTGTCTCAGAGATCTTTCAATATGTGTTACTTCAGGATTTGATTAGTTCCTTTCCCACAGCATGTTAATAATAAAGGGATGTGATCCACTTTTCACTGCTACCAATGACCAAATTGCCAGGGAGAATAAAAGATGAGGAACACAACCAATGTGAGCCTCTACTGCAAGTTGAGTGATATGATGGTGATACTTACAGAGCCATAAAGTTCTCCTTTCTCATTCATTCCAAGGTAAAGTCCACTGTCCACCCCTCGAATACTGACTAATCCCACTGCCACACTGATGAATTCAAGGATACCTGCATTGAAACAAAAAGAACAGATTTTGTTTTTACTTTCAGTTATATGTGTTGCATTCAAGACTTGTGTGCAACATATAACTAAACAAATGAAACCTTCGCTACATAAAATATAACATGACATGTATGCAGCCCTCAGAAAGCATGGTCCATACATGGGGTGTGAAACAACCAAATTTAAGCCCTTTGACATCCCATGGATTTCAGTAAGAGAGTTAAGCATGCTGAAATCATTACGGCTTACAAGTGCAACATTGGCCGGGTCATGCCATGCTCTGTTAAATAATAACAGTGATCAAACAATGATTGTTTAAAAGAAAGCTTTTGATAATTGCTTTAAAAGAATGCATGCGCCTGTGTTTTTCTTTGAATTAGTGCCATCAGATTTTAACCATTGCTTTGAATATCTCTTATATATTCATCAATATTGTTTTATTTTCTGAACGAGTTTAACTCCAAAGAAAGATAATGACTGTTGTATCATTTGCAGCCTTTGGAGTTTTAAATGAAAATCGTTGGTGTGTAATGTTAAGTGGCAGCCCAGCCAAATCTTTTACAAAGATCAGATATTCAATCTTTCTCCTGCAAATAAATCATCAGAGATTTTAGAGCTCCCAATATTCCAAGTTCCACTGAAAGACATGGGAGGTATTTTGTCTTCCTAATATCATTTTCAAAGACAAGATGTGCTTTAAAAAAAAATCCAAATCACTAATAAGCAGGTGCTTCAATCAACAAAGAGACCACATCAGACAACCCTATTGGAAATGGCGATAGAATAAAGAAGCACCAAGAATGTTTGATCTCAATCATGAACTTTTTTCTTCCTTTTTCTGGTAATTATTCAATGTTTACATGCTGTAAGGAGCTTCCCTTCTGTGCAGAACTTTCTGTTGAACTAAAGTTCTTCCCGTGCCAAAAACATTGGCATCTCTAGCATGTTGTAAGTCAGTTAAGAGTCTTTTGCACCAGATTATTTTGACTGTGGGATACTTGTTAGAAAACCTCTTTAATCACCTTTTGTGACTCTTTGTCAACAATAGCAGGTTTCTTCAGATAAGGCCATGCTTACTTTTTATTTGCCTTCCCTTAGAAATCAAGTAATATTTTCCATCCCGCAGTTAAGTCCCCTCTCTTATTAGTGCACAACTGTAGGTCTAAAAAGAGTAATCGTATGCATGGCAGAGACCTAGGATACCTATGATATAAAACCTATTCTCACTGGTCGGCCTTGGTCAAGTCTCTCTCTCTTTCTCTCTCTGCTTCATTTTCCATTCTGTGAAATGGGCATAGTTAAAGCCTAGTAAGCTGTGGCAAGGATGACTGAACTATTTCAGATGTAATCCGCTTCTTGCACACTGACAAAAATAAGTGGCAGGTATAGAACATTATAGTTCACAAGCTCTCAACATTGCTGTTCTCTCTACACCAAGACCACTTGGCACACTGGGGCCGGAGAGATATTAAACAACAGCTGCTACTGCTGTTTATGCATGCTTAGGTCAGGCCACTTGCACTAAGAGGTTTTGTTGAAGTGCAATCCTGCACACATTTACTTGTGCATAATTCCCACTGGAGTACATAGGGGCTTTTGCAAAGGAAGGCAGGACTCTGTTGCAAACAGCAGGGGATGGCAAAACTTACATTTTTAAAAGAAAAAGAAGAGTATATGGGAGATTCCTCTGTAATATATATATATTTATGCATGCACATTCCACATTTGCCTATATACAAACATGCTTAGCACCGCAATGGACTTATCAAATATGCAGTGCCTGGTTTCTAAAATGAGAGGCAATACAGTCACTCTGCTCAGTACCACCTGACCTAGAAGATTTCATCGGTGTTTAATAATTACGTACTTCCATCACAGAAATCACCTCCACAACAGAAAGAACATGCAATCTCCACAGAGTCATCCCCTACAATGATGGCTGCAGAGGTGTAGTTAGCCATATGAAATCTATGTCCGTTTACAGTCTCCAAGCATCCACAGAAGCCCATGCCATTGTCGCATGAGACAATCCTTATGTGCCCTGGCTATGTCGTTCTCATATTCCTGTGAAACAGCAAACGTGAAGTGGCCCTCAGCCGTGCAGGAAAGGCACTCTGCACATGCTCAGGGGTACATGCTCTCCTTACTTCACATACACCAGGCTCTTATTCAGCAGCAGTACATCCTGCTTCCAGGTAAGCCAGGTGTGTGTTTCCTATTCCCTCAAGCTCCTGCCTCCACCTGCAGCCCGCTTGCACACGGTGGAGGCTGATGTTACCCACACACCTTTTTCCACACCAGTCCTGCCTTTTGTAGCCAAGTTTCGCCTGGAACAACTTGTGTCTGGAGGGGTGGTGACAGTTGTTTTTGCTTTTGCTTTTTCTTCAGAAGGACAAATACTAATGATCGTGACGAAGATTCCCAATCGGAGATCCGTTGCTATATCATCTGTTGCTATAGGATGCTTCCGTCGCAAGGCGAGGAAGGTGGGAAAGAAGCTGCAGGCGAGGACACGCCTGGGGGAGAAGACAGGAAGGAAGAGAGACGGAGGGAAGGAGGGAGGGAGCTTACCGAACAGGCTGTGGTCTTGCCTAGTGCCTTGAACGCTGCCGTCGGGCAGGATCTGCAGGTGGAAGCCGGTCCTGCAGTAGAGCTGCCTCCGGCGCAGGATGCCCTGCAAGTGGGCTAAATCCGTGGCCCCCGCCGCGACGCCGCCTCGAGGGCCCCTCTCCGCGTGAACCAGGCGGTCGCCCAGCAGGGGCGGTCTCTCGCCGGCCGGGGGCAAGAGGAAGTGGGAGCCCACCTGCTGGCCCAGCCCCTCCAGGCCGCCTAGGAAGGCTCCCACTTCGGGCACGGGAGCCATCAAGCGGCCGGGCGGCAGGGCAGAGAGAACTGGGGCCGGGCAGGCCGGGCCGCCGGCTGCGAACTCGGCTGGGGCGCCGCTCCGCTCTAGCGCCCCGAGCTGGCGCCGCCGCTCCTCCCGCAGTCCGGGCTGGGCGTCAAGATAGCAGCTGCCTGCCTTGGGAGTCTCGTCTCTCCCCGGGCATGGGGGTGGCGGGGCCGGGCCGCGCTTGGCATAAACATCGACAGCCGCCGCCGCCGCCGCAGGTGGCCGTGCCGGGGTACCGCTGCCGGCTCGGGGTGGATGGGAGGGGGCGGGCGAGGTCGGAGCCAGCGAGGCCGAAAGTGCAACAAGAGCTCGCGTGGGCGCCACTCGCCCGTCCTATATATCTCCTTCTCCCGCGCCGCGATGGGGCAGGGTTTTCCCCCCTTGACATATGCTAATCCTTGAAGTTCACGCGCGCCGGTGAGACGGGGCGTTTGAAATCTTAAACCGGTCTCTGCCCACCCGCCTCCTCCTCACACCTTTTCCCTCCTCCTCCTCCTCCTCCTCCTCCAGCATCTGAGATGACGAAGGGGAGTTCCTAACGCTCCCCAGCCATTCGCGCGTGCACACTATCTTCTTCCAACTTCGCAGCCTTGGAAACACCCCTCCCATCCTCCACCCCCTTCCATTCCCTCCCCTCCGCACACCCCGGGTTGTTGATGAGGCGGATGCCGTCGGTTCCCGGGCTCGCCCTCCTTTTGATGTTCAAGCTTCTCGCCAAGGATAAATCGCAAGATGCCAAAGCCCAGTTTGGCGGAGAGGGTTGGGCAGGGGGTGGGGGTGGCGAGGAAGGTTGGACCCTGGGATCTTGTAGTGCATTACGTGGACAGGTGCAAGGAAAGGTAAGGTAAGAGAGAAGGAGAAAGGGCGTTACCTGAGGGTTAGACCTGCCCAGACACACATGAAAGGTGACGGCGGGGTGGGGGCTGAGGGGAAGAAAGCGCAAGATCTAACAGTTCCACTCCTCGGTTTTCAGAACACTCATAAAAGTGTTACATGCATTAGGCTTTCCTTTTATCGCAGTGCGTTTCCAGAAGAAAACGAGGGGGGATTTTTCCAAGTGAATTGGCACCGTCAGCAGGGGTTTCCCCTTTCCTGAACTATCTTTCTTTTAGAACTTCACTTGGTCACAGGCGAGGTGGACACGCCGTCGTCCTGGTGCACGCCACAAAATATGGTACATTTTCTACACAATGAAACTAGAATAGAATGCTTGCTAACGGGTGGACTTTTGGTGGATGTTGGCAATTGCTGTTCAATTTAAGAGTTGGAGACCGAGAAAGAAATGTCCTAAGAGGCTGAAAGTTACCAGCAGATGTCTCAGCCAACAGAGACATCTTTTGTGAATGTTCAAATGTCATTCTTATTTCCTTTCCGTAAGTTACAGGTTGAGGACATTTACCATGCCATACCACATGTATGAATGCTAACAAGTGAGTTCATGACACAAAGATGTCAAACATTTCATGCTGAGCCTTGCAGAATCTTACCAATAAATGGCAAAGCCCACCTGACATTCCCCTAAGTTATGACATTTACTGTGGGACCTTGAAGATTGGACCTCCTTTTAAAAAAAATGGTGGGACAAAAATTGGCAATATAGATATAGAATTAGAGCATAGGCAGAGGTATAAGCACCCCAGAATCCTGACTGCAGAGTCCCAAATCATCCTGACTCTGTCCTGTCTAAATGGCCCAATGAGTTCTTGCACTATTAGCAACTTTCCACAGAATGCCTGTAGAGAAGGGAAAGGTGGAAGCCAGCAGTATTTTTTTTCCACCAAGCCACAGGAGGCTTGGACTGGCTGTACACTTAAAAAAGATTTGACTGTGCATCCTAAGCATGTTTACTCAGAAGGAAGTCTAGCTTAGCTCAATAGGGTTTATTCTCTAGGAAATACATTCATGGCTGCAGTTGTGAATGAATGCATGGATGTATCCAAGGCAGAGCTGTAGCTTAATGGCAGAGCACACAGAGAAAGTCCCATATAGAAGGCCCCAAGTTAAATCCCTGGTATCTCCAGGTTGGGCTAGGAAAGAATCTGCTCAAAATCCTGAAGAGCTGCTACCCATCTGTGTCTGCAATTGAGTCAGAAGGCATGATGAACCAGTTTTTGAACTAGACGGCTAAGGAATGGTCTTTTCCCATACTAATTGGACTGGCAGGTGGTGGGAGGCTTGGAAACTGGGAAATGCATGAATCAAGAACATGAGCTGAAATGGGGAATATTTCGAAGTACACATGCAATTTTGAGCAAAGTAAAAAATGTTCCTGGAGTGCTGGACAACCTGGGGAAAGGGACTGGGGAAATGCTTCCAGCTGAATTTGCTTAGGGAGCCGATGTGGCAGGCCAGATAACCACTCAGAGCTTTTATTATATTTAGCGGTAGATAAACATTGCCAATATAAACAGGGGCACTCCATACCTTCCTCTGATATCATCCCTCTGCCCATATTACTATTTACCATACCTCCCTCTGCACGTAGAAGAGGAATCAGATGGCACTTGGTAGTTAAGCTCCTCTAAGCACCAGCCAAGTAATACATTTTGCACACTGTTCTAATTTGGACTGGGCACTGTGCACAAAGATACTCAGATGGTGCTTGGAGGAGGTCCTCCAAGAACTGGCTGAATGTTTTCTTGTTCAGAAAGGAAAGTAAAATGGGTGACATAAAAGTAATTATGTCAGGGAACAATGGGAAGTACCCATGGAATTTCTTCGAAAGGTTGGATTGGAAATTTGGCATGTACACTAGCTGTTCTTCACTTCTGCCTTAGACGGACACGTATTCTCCTTGTGTCTTTCACAAGGTGACAGACAGGTAAAACAGCCATTATTAAACATATAAGAGTCACTATATTAATTTAAGAATCACTGACTCAATCATCTATCAAGCTCAGCATTCTCTGAATTAAAATGTCCTACTTAAAAGCATGGCAAGATATCCATAATCAGACATTGTTACCAGCATATGGCAGTCAAAGCTATAGTGTTTACATTGAAAACATAGATACAGAAATATATTAGATACATATCTGAACTTACACAAAGTCTAACAAACTACTGAGAAGTAGTAAATGGTTTTATATTTACATGTCTGCTATAACATTATCAGGCTAATCTCTTTTTAACCTTTTTATCCTTGCATATCTTTATTTCAGATGTTGAAGTGCCTTGAGTTTGTTTAATTATGTTTAAATAATGCGTATCTCCCCAGTGAAGAAAGAAGAATGAACAGGACAGTTTATGGCTGAATCACAGTGTGCAAAGTGGGAAAAGGTACATTTGCCATCTTCTGAACTTGCTGGTAAAGTTTAGTTACCAGATGTTAAACTGCTACGGGACCTCTTTAGATTAAGTGGCATGGAAGTTGTAAAAAGATCAAAACTGATGCTTTGCCAGATCATTTTTAATATATAATTTCACCAAAAAAATAGCTTGCATTCTGTAACCATCAACAGGTTCCCAGGAAATCCCTCTGTCAGAGAATACTTTCCTGATTGCCACTGTGATCTGGTTCACATGTAACAGCCCATCAATTTAAAAAATGGTGTGGTGTTGGGTTAACTTCTGTGTGCTTATCTCCTCCTATACAATCCAATAGCCTGGATTAGAATGTCACGCTGCACAACATACAGAGGAGCTGATCATGAGTTGTGCACAGATGAACACACTGCAGGTAGCAGGCCTGTAAATCCTCATTTTTTTAAACCTGATAGGATGCCATAAGCATTCCTATAATGTTGGTTAAAATGCACCATATGAAATTATCACAGCCCAGCATTTAAGATATGAGTACTAGGTTTGTTTTGTGCAGGAGGGTTGCTGTGAAATTCTGTGCATGTCTACTTAAAACTAAGCCCCAATGAGTTTAGTACTAAGTGTGTGTTTGGTGCTAAGCAAGGGGAAGTAGTTTAAAAAAAAAATCAGATGCTGATCAGTTATAAGAGCTCTCCCTTCCTTGGCAGATGGGGTGGGCCAGAGCTACAGGACCAGATGGGGAACCCCCATGGGATCCCACAGACTTCATCCCCTCGTTTATACTCACATCCCTAATGTCAAGGGAGAGATGTGGAACTGTCCCATTGTCACATGTTTATTGTAATCAGAGTATGCGGGACTACATGTGTATCCAATTTCAGCTTTCTGTCAGTTGCAGAAGAACTATAATATACTTGATACCATTATTTGTGAATTACTGAGTCAGTAAATGAAACCCACAAGTTCTTTTATACAGCTATGAAAAATATTGTATTGTATAATGAAAGCAGACTTTCATTAGAGATCATTGATGTACGGTATAGTGCTAAGCCCAAGAATAAGTGATGTGCTACAAGTCAAAGCAATCCCAACAATGCTCAAGTGCCACATTGGATGGATGGCGCTCAACACTATTTTCAGAGTACTTCAGAGCCCATTTCTTTGAATATAACTTCAGGTGCAATTCAATTAAATGAAGAAACATGTTCATCCACCAAACTATGAGTTTATCCTGTATGGAGTGTTGGACATGGACTGAGAAGAATTATGTTCAAACTCCTAGTCAGTTTCAAATCTTTTTGGATGTCTATGGGTCAATATGATCTCTCAGCCTCATTTACATCACCAGATTCTTACCAGATAGATAAGAGGACCAGAAAGACCTGTCTGAGCTCTTTAAAAAAAAATGGGACATAAATAAAACATTTCATAATGTATCCCACTTTTGTATGCAAAAGAGTTTACAGTTCTGCATTTCTACCTTATATTGTTCCCATTTTACAGACAAGAAAAGCAAGATGATGCAAAAGTGACATCCATGAATCTTCCATGAATAGCTGCTCACTAGTATTGCACAATATATTCCCAACAGCCTTCATAATACCGCATATTTTCATTTAAATAAATGCTATTTCCTTGCTGAAAAATTAAATCTTGAAAGGGTTGCAGGCTGGGATTGTTCAGTGGATTTTACACTTTTGTCTAACTAACAAAAAATTGTACAGCTATAGGAAATAATGGGGTGTTTTCCATTTGTGTGTATGTGAGTGAGTGAATGTATGTTTGTGTTTAGCCTCGTTCCATGTGTCTTTTCAGTCACCATATAAATCTGGGAGATCAAATGGATTTGGCTGCTTTGCTTTATTTGCTGGAGAGAGTTTGGGGCTAATTAATTGGCAGGTGGCTTAAAGCAGGTAACACAACACCTTTTCATCACAGCAGTCCTAAGTACTGCCCTGTGTGCACCTGAGTGATAAAAAAAATAGAAGAGGATTGTTGAAAGCAAGTGATTTATTGTGGAAGGATTTAAAACCTCAAAATGAAAATAATGTTAAATACAATAATCAGATAAATCATTTCGAAAGGAGCGAGAGCTGGCAGACTTGCGGGAAAAGCTGTTGCAGATAGATGTTATATAAGTTTACCTTTCAAATAACAAGAGCCTGTCATGTGGCTGGACCCCCAAAATCCTCCATAATCAAGCTTTCAAAGCACATCTGTGTAAACATTATCACATCAGTGTAAAACATCAACCAATGGGCTTTCGCTTTGAACCCAAATCTTCTTAATTGCAGGGCTAAATCAAAGAACTAGATCAAAGTTTCAGAATCTGCAGAAGAACCAATTGTGCAGGTAGCCCACACACTTATGTCTTAAGGATTGCTTTATTGCCCCTCAAAAGCCCAGTGTTTGAAACACGCAGCAAGTTGTGTGTGTGTGTGTGTGTGTGTGACACAAAGGGTAATTAAACTATAATTCGCGTAGCAGCTCAGCCCAAAACATCAGGTCCAAAATAGTTATAGCTAAGAAAGTTTGATGCTCACCTGTATACATTACTCCCAAGATAGAGCAATGGTTGCTGCAATGGTACCAAGAAAAGCAGGTAAAATCCAGTATGATCCATCTACTCCATTGCACCTGTAATTTAAGACAGCCTTGAAAGAATGGAACGGTGTGCTACAGTAGTATTAAGTTGTACCCTGTCTGTCTTCTGGGAATTACAGGGTGTCCAGGTAGCCTCCCATGAAGTCACTGACAAGACCCATGCCTATTTAGCTTCAGTAAGGTAAATTACAACATGTGCCTTAAGATCATGTTCTTAGACTGGAAGCTCCTTGGTGCAGGGTTACATCTTGGTTATGTTATTCTTTAAAATGGATGGCACTGGGATGGCCATCAATCTGATTTTATAATCTGATTTCATAATTTCATTCATTCATTCTTCTAGCAACCCAACCCATTTACTGAGCTCTAGATGGAGAATTCAAAATTAATTTTGAATTAATGTCCAAGTAGTAATCAGACTTAATAAAATATATTATTTTATTTTATTATAAATAAAATAATATGTGAAATGTCCAAGTAGTAATCAGACTTAATAAAATATATGTTAGAATGTCACACTTTATGAACACTGCAGGAATATTGGGGGAGATCTAAAATGCTTCTACCAAAGGGATGCAGGCTATGGCGTTGCTAAGCCTTGACAGTATGTGGAATGCAGTGGTGGTGAGAAGCTTTTGCTGTCCAAATCAATGGAATAACCAAAAGGACATGATTGGGAAAGTTATGAGATTGTGATGAGACATGGATAAGGAGGTGGTTTCGTCCAAGTACATTAGACCCATTAGACCATTTAGATGCTTCAACTGATCCTAGCACAGGATCATCAGCAGTGTCACCTCCAGGTCTTTGGAAGTCCAAGGGGAGTGAGGAAACCCTGTGGACCCTCTCTTCACAACCCTGCTTTAGTACCAGTTACTATCACTCATCCTCTGTCATATCTTTGATAGGCTGGGTACCAGTGAGCAAGTAGGTCATAGCATCTCCTCCTCCTCAGCATCCCTGTTGTCTGCACCAAAATGTGAAGCAGGCCAACAAACAAGCTGCAGTGCTGATGAGGATGAGAAGATTTAGGGATCCTTGCAAGGAGGCCCCTACTGGGATCTAAGTCCTTGGCAAGGGCCTTAAACATGCCTGCCTCTAATACCAGCCTTGATCTTTGCCAAGGAGGGCTTTTGATGACATAGCTTCAAGAGAGGTTTCATGTTCTGCTGCAACTGAAACTTCTTGAAAGTCTTCAGAATCATTTGTCTGATTAGAGCTATTTTTCTAATCATTTGTCTGATTAGAACTCAGAATCATCAGAGCTATTTTTGATCCTATCCAGATGGTTGTCATCCTAAACATCCTAATAAGGATGACAGGGTTGAAAAATGCTTAGGGATCCACCAGTCCAAGCTTTTTAGTGCAGAATACACTGCTGAAAGATCACATCGCTGCAGTTAGTTAGCACCAATGAAGTTTTCACAAAAGCATCTCTTGCATTCCAATTTATTGCAAGCACAATATAATGTCCTTAAAACAAATACCAGGATGCTTAGAATAGGAGTGAAAGTGAAATACAAAACAAACTGACCTCTTTAAAGCACAGCCTTTCATGTCTAGGCTCGGAAGCAGTTATGCCATTTTATCAAGTACCGGGAAAGACACGATAAAGGTCTTTTTTCACCTTGCTGTTTGCACTAGTCATGTGACAGGAAAAGATAACGCCAAAGAGACTTTTGCTCCTTCTGTGTTGCTATCATGGAAAGTCAAATACAGTCGAAGAGTGTTTTTGCAAGAGCACATTATTCCACTTTAAGTATACACTGCAATCTAATCGTTTTCCCTTTACTTCCTAGAACAGGACTTTCAATGATGTTGAACAAATATATAGGTGATCCAGGTTTGCTTGTTGTTTAAAAACTCCCTAAGCAAGTAATTATTATGGTTTGCATAAGTAATATAGTAAGTTGATATTTTTAAGAATAATATATTGTCTCAGAAATAATTCCATGGCTTTCTTCAATGCAGAGAGATAACAACTTTGAGGGAGTTCCTTTTTTGTGGAACAATGGCTGGAAAACCTATGGATATGATATTGTCATATCACATCAAGATAGTAGCTTTGATGATGGCAATGAAATCAAGGAAAGAAAGAGGATGTGATTAGGAAAACAGGTAGCAGAGGTGACAATCTGTATAGCCATATGTCAGGCTTGCATATGGTGTGAAGATGGAGCCTAGACAAAGCTCTTCAACTTTAAGAGGCCAACGGGGGTACTAATATAAAAATTAAAAATTGTCTTGTCATTAAAGATATTACCAAGCCTGTTGTCTAGTAGGTTTTTAAAACAGAAATTCATGTACTGCTGCAGAACCCTCACCCTCATGGAATGTTTCTCTGGTTCTTTAAAGTGTCATTCAAACAAGGAAGTGCAGAGGGACCCCATCGTGGCTTATGGGGTTGTCCATACCCAGATACAAAATAAGTGTAAACCCCAGAAAGCCCCTTGGAAAGATGGGCAGAAAGGGTTGCCACTTTAGCCAAGGGACTAGAGAGTGACTGCCTTTCCTAGGCACTCATAACTGCCAAAGCAACACTTGAGGACAGCTGGGAAAGCCTTCCCCCCTTCCCATCAGCCACAGCAAACCATTTACTGCTGGTCGCAGCATGAATTTATTCATTTTTAAGACAGAAAAGGTAGCTTTCCCAATCCTGTTCTGGGGCATCTGAGAGGTGACATCCTTCAAGGATGCCCAGTGGTACCTGGGGAGACAGAGCTGCACATGAGCACCTATTTTTTCTTTTTTAAATGTAAGTATTTGCCCTCCCCTTTGCCCAGAGCCAGCCTCTCAAGGTATGGCCAAGGGAGTACAGTTTACAAAAGGGGGCTCTCCTCCTCTTTTTATAGCACAATCCCCTGGTTTCTTCAAGGGCAGTCTACTGAGTTAAGTGCCCTCCAAGTGTTGAAATGCTTCCCTTTCACTAGCACTGGTGGGGAGTGCTCTTCAAAACCTGGGGAAATCCCCATGTAAGCAGGTAGACCTGTCCCTTTAAATCACAAGCTTCTAGGGGATTTCCCTAAGATTTTGCTGCTTCCCAAGGTGCTAACCATTCAGGATAAATTGCAAAATGAGGAGGACAGTGGGGGCTTCCTATATCCTCCAAACATTCAGCAGGTTCTGCTTAGAAGGGGAGAAATTGAGAAGATGTCCCTCAATACAATCTTTTAACATGTTGCTGGGTTATTATAGAGGAGAACACTCTGCTTCTGGGTTAGCAACACTTAGCAATTTGAGGGTAGCCCAGCATCATGTGAATATCCAAAAAATATCCAATGATTCTGATGCAAAAGGTGCTTTCCAGCCTCTGCCCCCCCCCCCCCCACCACACACACATCTCTTTAAAGTTACCAGTTGGCTGCAAAGTTGCAACTTAGTATGGACACTGTCTCCTTCATGGATCACTGCCTTGCCTTGTCCTAGCAAAGGGGCTTGCGTAGCTCAATGAAGCTATGAGCTATGCCGTGCAGGGCCACCCAAGACGGACAGGTCATAGCAGAGAGCTCTGACAAAATGTGATCCACTGGAGAAGGAAATGGCAACCCACTCCAGTATCTTTGACATGAAAACCCCATGGACAGTACCAAAAGGCAAAAAGATATGACGCTGGAAGATGAGCCCCTCAAGTCGGAAGGTGTCCAATATGCTACTGGGGAAGAACAGAGGGCTAGTACTAGTAGTGCCAGAAAGAATGAAGGGACTGGGTCAAAGCCGAAAGGACACTCAGTTGCCAAAGTATCTGGTGATGAAAGGAGAGTCAGATGCTGCAAATATCTATACTCCATAGGAACCTGGAATGTAAGATCCATGAATCAAGCCAAGCTGAATGTGGTCAAACAAGAGATGACAAGACTGAACATCGACATCTTAGGAATCAGTGAACTAAAATGGACAGGAATGGGTGAATTTAATTCAGATGACTATCAGGTATACTACTGCAGGCAAGAATCCCTCAGAAGAAATGGAGTAGCCTTCATAGTCAATAAAAGAGTAGGAAAAGCAGTACTGGGATACAATCTCCAAAATGACAGAATGATCTCAGTTCGAATCCAAGGAAAACCATTCAACATCACAATAGTCCAAGTCTATGCCCCAACCACTGGTGCCAAAAAGGCTGAAGTTGACCAGTTCTATGAAGGCCTACAACACCTTCTAGAATTAACACCAAAAAAATGATGTCCTTATCATCATGGGGGATTGGAATGCTAAAGTAGGAAGCCAAAAGATAACCGGAATAACAGGCAAGTTTGGCCTTGGAGTACAAAATGAAGCAGGGCACAGACTGGTAGAATGTTGTCAAGAGAATACGATGGACATAGCAAACACTCTTTTCCAACAACCCAAGAAACACATGGACATCACCAGACAGTCAACACAGAAATCAGACTGACTATGTGCTCTGCAGCCAAAGATGGAGAAGCTCTATACCAGGGGTCTCAAACTCACAGCCCACGGGCCAATTGCCGGGACAGGCGGGGCACGGGGGAGGGGCCCTGCGTCCTTCAAAGCACCAGCGGCGCCCGGGCCGGCCGCGGGATGAGCAGCCCACCACCACCGCGGTGGTGGAATACTTGATGTGGCCCAGCCTCACCCAGACTCTACTTCCAGCGCCCCCAGGTAAGTTGAGTTTGAGACCCCTGCTCTATACAGTCAGTAAAAACTAGACCAGGAGCTGACTGTGGCTCAGATCATGAGCTTCTGGTTGCAAAATTTAGGCTTAAGTTGAAGAAAGTAGGGAAAAGCACTAGGCCACTCAGGTATGACCTAAATCATATCCCTGATGAATATACAGTACAGGTGACAAATAGATTTAAAGAATTAGATCTGATAGACAGTGCCTGAAGAACTATGGACAGAGGTTCGCAACATTGTACAAGAGGCAGCAACTAAAGCCATCTCAAAGAAAAAGAAATGCAAGAAAGCAAAATGGCTGTCTGAGGAAGCTTTACAAACAGCTGAGGAAAGAAGGGAAGCGAAAGGCAAGGGAGAAAGAGAAAGACAGAAACAATTGAATGCAGAATTCCAGAGAACAGCTAGAAGAGATAAGAATGCCTTCTTAAATGAACAGTGCAAAGAAATAGAAGAAAACAATAGAATAGGGAGGACCAGAGATCTCTTCAAGAAAATTGGAGATATGAAGGGAACATTTCATGCAAAGATGGGCATGATAAAGGACCAAAATGGTAGGGACCTACCAGAGGCCACAAAGATTAAGAAGAGGTGGCAAGTTTACACAGGAAAACTACACAAGAAAGAGCTTAACCTGGTCCCTGATAACCACGATGGGGTGGTCACTGACCTCGAGCCAGACATCCTGGAGTGTGAAGTCAAATGGGCCTTAGGAAGTCTGAGCAACAACAAAGATAGTGGAGGCGACAGTATTCCAGTTGAGCTATTCAAAATCCTAAAAGACGATGCAGCAAAAGTGCTACACTCAATATGCCAGCAAATTTGGAAAACTCAACAGTGGCCACAGGATTGGAAAAGGTCAGTTTACATTCCGATCCCAAAGAAGGGCAATGCCAAAGAACGTTCAAACTACCACACCATTGCACTCATTTCACATGCTAGCAAAGTGATGGTCAAAATCCTACAAGTTGTATATGGATTGAGAACTACCAGAAGTACAGGCAGGATTTCGAAGAGGGAGAGGAACAAGAGATCAAATTGCCAACATACGCTGGATCATGGAGAAAGCTAGGGAGTTCCAGAAAAACATCTACTTCTGTTTCACTGACTATGCAAAAGCCTTTGATTGTGTGGATCACAACAAACTGTGGCAAGTTCGTAAAGAGATGGGAGTCCCAGACCATCTTATATGTCTCTTGAGAAACCTATATGCGTGTCAAGAAGCAACAGTGAGGACACGGAACCACTGATTGGTTCAAAATTGAGAAAGGAGTTCAGCAAGGCTGTATACTGTCGCCCTGTCTATTTAACTTATATGCAGAGCACATCATGAGAAAGGCGGGGCTAGATGAGTCACCACTTGGAATTAAGATTGCTGGAAGAAATATCAACAACCTCAGATATGCAGATGATACCACTCTCATGGCAGTCAGTGAAGGGGAACTAAAGAGCCTTTTGATGCGGGTGAAGGAGGAGAGCGCAAAAGTTGGCTTGAAACTCAACATTAAGAAAACTAAGATCATGGCATCCGGTCCTCTCACTTCCTGGCAAATAAATGGGGAAGAAATGGAGGTAGTGACAGATTTTATTTTCCTGGGCTCCAAGATCACCACAGATGGGAACTGCAGCCAAGTGTCGAGGTGTGCAGCCCGGTATGTAAACAATCCACACATGCTAGAGCAATAAAACTAAAGTTCTTTAATGCTAATTGTCTACAAGATTTACAACTCTATAGATAAGTTCTCTAATAGCGGTCCTAGCTAAGCAGATGTTAACTCTCTAATGGCTTCTCTTCCCAAGCCCACGTGGGATCATTCTCCCAAGTCACGCCTTTCCTCTCTCTTACGTAATAAACTTTGCCGCTGTTCATATCTGTGTAAAATACATCTGTTTTCGGCTTTTGAGAAATCCACGACACCTATTGTGTCTTCTGTTTTGGCTCAGGGAGATCAGCATCAGAGGGGGAAGAGGCAGTTTGCTCTGCATCTTTCTAAGTAGAACTTGCAGCTTCCTCTTTCTCATGACTCTCTGTCTCTGATAAAGGTCCAGGCGTTTGCTCAACGTGCTGGGGGTCAGAGGAAGACGCAGCAGCTGGCTCAGCTGTCCCTGTGTTGGGTTGTGGGGTCAACTCTTGGGCACTGGATGTCAAGTGCAAGGTCTCCTCATGAGTCACTGTTTCTGTCAGGGCTTCATGCACGACACAAAGAAATTAAAAGACGCTTGCTCCTGGGGAGGAAAGCTATGGCAAATCTAGACAGCATACTAAAAGGCAGAGACATCACCCTGCCAACAAAAGTGTGTATAGTCAAGGCTATGGTTTTCCCAGTTGCAATGTATGGCTGTGAAAGCTGGACCATAAGGAAGGCTGAGTGCCGAAGGCTTGAGGCCTTTGAATTGTGGTGCTGGAGGAGACTCCTGCGAGTCCCTTGGACCACAAGGCGATCTAACCGGTCAGTTCTAGAGGAGAGCAACCCTGACTGCTCTTTAGAAGGCCGGATAGTGAAGATGAAACTCAAATACTTTGGCCACCTAATGAGAAGGAAGGTCTCCCTGGAGAAGAGCCTAATGTTGGGAACAATAGATGCCAAAAGAAGGAGGGGACGGCAGAGGATGAGGTGGCTAGATGGAGTCACTGAGGCAGTTGGTGTGAGCTTAAGTGGACTCCGGGAGATGGTGGAGGGCAGGAAGGCCTGGAGGAATGTTGTCCATGGGGTCGCGATGGGTCGGACACGACTTCACGACTAACAACAGCAACAAACAACATGGACACTGATCTGCTTGAATAGAGTACACATGCCAAATTGCAACAGTGTAGTCTAAGTATTTTAAAGTATTTTCTTTCAAGGTGGAATGTGTGGAAAGCACCCTTTGGTCAGGGTACTACAGGAGAGCTAGGCAGAAAGGGAATGAGGAGGATGAGACATACAACCCCTGCTATGCCTTATCACCAGTCAGGCACAAAAAACTAACCACAATGCATGGTTAAAATTCCCAAAGGATTTAACCAGCTGTGCCAAGCTAGTACGGAAGACTGATGGTGAGCTGAATAATCCAGCTAGAGGCAGCTCACTAACGTATCAACCAAAACAGCACAAGGCATTAATTTAGATCCATTACAACTTTGCTAACCAAAGAACCAAACAAGATGGGCTCAGAAGGCCTGATAAGCCCAGAAAAACCTGGAGAAAGATGGAGCACAAACAAATTCTTGTTATTTTTCAAAAATGTGGACGGTCAATCACATTGATTAGTATAGCTCTTTTAGCAGAGAAAAGAAGTTTAACCTTAGTTTCATTTTTATCATATTTGTGTAGCAAACCACAACTTAATCATTTTGTAGACAGGAACACATTGCAGAAAGTTGTTTATTGACAATGTGCATGAATCCAAATGCTAAATTTTCCTTAAGAGGAAGTCATAATATTTTTTCTTCATTTTAAATCACTTCCAGTCTTTGTTTTTTCAATTGTATGCACCAACAGATGTAGAAAGAGCACAACAGCCATCTTCAACAGCAAATCATACAGTAATGATGCGCACGGGCATACCTATGAAGAAGAGCACATGTAGGAGGGTTGGCTGGGGAGTGAATGCTATTCTGCACTTTTCAATTTTCTCCTGCATAACCTGATTATATCTTTCTGTTCTCCCTTCAACTATGCTTCAATTGGGTTGTTTGCTCTTTCACCCCAGCAAATGAAAAGCCTATTTATCTACTAATGGTATATTGGTTTTTTTAATGCTCAGGTGTAGGGTTTTGTTTTGTTTTGTTTTTGTAAACTGTTTGAACCACTTTAGAAACTGTTTGGAGACAGTTGGTTTTGTGGTCCATACAAGAGCATCTCTCAGCACTGTTCAAATCCAGCTTCTGCCCAAGCAGTTCCCCTCCGAATAACAGGATCCATCCAGGAAAGAAGCCTGTGGGTTTGTGTAGGATGAAAACTCACACTTGAGGGTTGAATATAGGTTGTCATTGAACCATGGATTGTTGTTGAAATGTGAGTGGATTCACACATTACAAGCAACAGGGTCTGTTATTTATTTATTATATTTTTTAATTTTTTGCATATGTTGATCGGAATCCTGTTGTGGTATTTCAGCACATTATGTTTGGTTTTTAAAACCATGAAGAGAAGCAATGGTTTGTTCTAGGGTTTCTTGGTACTATGATGGTTTGTTCTGTCATATGAACTGGAAAACACAATTCACTGTGGTACCAAGGCCAGAACCATGGAGCTGCTTAGGAAGAGTGGCCCATTGCTGCTCTTGCCAAGCAGCTAGCCAGAGAGAGCCACAGACAGCTGTTGCTTTGTGAAATTGTAGCT
This sequence comes from Varanus komodoensis, assembly GCF_004798865.1. Lineage (NCBI taxonomy): Eukaryota > Metazoa > Chordata > Lepidosauria > Squamata > Varanidae > Varanus > Varanus komodoensis. The sequence goes on along the minus strand of NW_025336481.1, from coordinate 34,699,099 downwards.
GGTCTCAGATAACATTAAGAGTCCACATTTCAACAACCCAGCCCACACTCAACCCATCCTCAACCCTTGCATGTGGGTTATACCATTGCCTGAGCCCAGTCTATGTGTCTAAACAGCCATGAGTATGCTTCCACAAGAGTATGTATCCAAGAACAGCCAAAACCATTCCATACGAAAACACACCCCTTAAATAGTCTATGTAGATCTACAAACTGGTCTATGTTTGGGATGAGAGGTTCAACCCATATTACATGCACATATTATCAAATTAGTTTTTAGAGAACATTTTTAAAAGCAATTTTTCACATGGCAATGTTACATCAAGATTAGGGATCCATGCCATTTTTCCTGAGGTACATCTATGGAAAAACCCTGGTGGAATGGTTACAGATCCATCAGAAAGCATTGTCATATTCATTAAAAAAGGGTTTCAGAACTCCCGTCCAGGATAGCCACACCCTTTCCCTTCATCCACCAATCACTGGGGGGTTTCTTGGATTTTTTGCAGTTTTACCCCAGTCAAAAAGGTTAAAATGCCTCTCCTAAGCTTAGTATCCACCAGCAAGGGCTTTAAGCTAAAATATGATGATATTTTGACCCTACCCACTGCTGGAATGCATCCACAAAGAGCTTTCCTGGAATGAAATTTGGCCTTCTAGGGGGGCCTTCAGTACCCTTTTATTAAAGCACACCAATGGACCCTGTGATTACCAAAGCAAATGTAGCCCCCAGCTAGGTAGTATAATCAGACAAGTTCCTGATAATTCCCTGTTTTTCTGCTCTCAGCCAGTTCCCATATTTCCCCTTTACAATTTATTTCAAGTATTAGCGAATATGTATTTATTTTCACATTTATATTAATATTAGATACGTTTGGAGGCCTGTTCATTAGATCATTAATCACATTTCTAAAAATGACACTTGAACATTCACCTTGTTTTATTTCAGTTATGAGCTTTGAGTGTTGGCACAATACCTTTAATCAAAGTGGAATCTTATACTTACTATGAGATTAAAATGAACTTCTGTTCTTAAGCAAACATCTTAATGGGAGGGTCTTAGGAACACATCCAGACACAAGTAGTTACAGATGTGCTGCTTCTTTTTCAACTGAACAAAAGATTTGCCTGCAGGTGCTACTGGAAAGTCATTAAATTCAGGCTGAAAACTCCAACTTTAAAGAAATATACAGCACAGATATCTCTTGATTCATACATGTTTGGAAATGAGAAATGCAAAATGCATGCCCAAAGAAGGTGAAATTTGACAATAGGAGAGATAAAAAGTAATGTGCAAACAAAAAAAAATACTTCATGATGGGTGGTCATTTCATATACCAGAGATGTAGTTGTCTTAAAATGCTAGGAACAATAGATAGATGGCAAAAGAAGAAGGGGATGGCAGAGAATGAGGTGGTTAGTTGGAGTCACTGAAGCAGTTGGTGTGAGCTTGAGTGGACTCTGGGGGATGGTGGAAGACAGGAAGGCCTGGAGGAATGTTGTACATGGGGTCACAATGGGTCGGACACGACTTTGCAACTAACAACAACAAGTTGTTTTAAAACTCTTCAACTTTCTTCTGGCTATGATCTGTTTCCTTTCTTAAACACATAGTTTTAATGTGTACAAAAGAGCTATGAAAATGCAACAATAGAAGCATACTCTCTGATTATTAGTAACACAGATTTGAATGTTGATGTGTGACTACCCAACCAAGCGGAAACTCCTGCATGGCTGAAGATGACAGCCAGGCTGATTTCCAACTGGGCAGTTCTGCATAAATGTCTACTTGTAATTTAGTCATGCTATTCTACTTTTAACATGAAGCTGGTATAATTCTGCATTAGTAGTGAAACAAAAGTACTGCTAAACGGTACTGACCCACAGATGCTTTGGATGATAACTGATCTAGAGCAGGCCAGCAGCAATCTGGTTAAGGGATTTCACATTCTCAAATCTTGTCCAAGACTAAGTCTGCCATCACCATACAGACTGTCCTTAACCTTTAAGGCAACAGGTTCAGGTTCCTCAGGCAAAGCATCAGAGAACTGACACCCTTGCAAATGCACATACAAGGCCATCTCACTTTTCCTGACTGAGAAGACAGAATACCACCTTCAATGCTGGAGATGGTTAAATGTCACCCTTGTCTCAGCTGAAGGCTGTTTGTGTATTCATCATGCCAGTGGCACTATTTCTGCACACAACTGGATTCTGGCTTTTAGTGGCATTATATTTATACTTAATTTATACTGTTAAATTATATTGTTTTATATGATGTTATTTATTTATGTTTGTGAGCCACCCCGAAGCTTTAGCGAATGGGGCAGCATAGACGTTCCCTAAATAAATAAATAAAATATTCTCCTTTTCTGAAAGACTGCCCACATTTGGCAGACTTTTTTCCTATAACTTGGATTTACTTCAAGGAGAATAGGCAATATAGACAGTAGAATTGCAGCACTTAAAGCTCTGTCTTCTGGATATAACTTTCTACCTGATTCTTGCTGTTCAGGCTTCTGTTCCAGGACAATCTGCTTCCAGCTGGTCCATGGGCTCTACTGAAAGCACAATTAATTACATTCTATGAAGCATCAAAGGCCAATGCATTATATCTCACACTGAACTCTATAGGTTTTGCTTGTGAGTAAGCATATGTTGGATCAGGTTATAAAAGGATGTCATCTTATATGTATTCTAGAGGAACAACCATGTTAAGTCTGTGGCAGCAAAAACAACAGAGTCTTGCAGCACCTTAAAGACCAACATATCTATTCTGGTATAAGCATTTGTCAACTTTATCAAATGCATAACATGTCAGCTTCAAACTGACTGATCTATATTCATGTCTGCAGGGGTGGGTCAGGACATGCAAACAGTGATATCAGAACTGAAATGCAAAAAAATACCAGCAGTGATACGTAATTAGCTAAACAACTGCCATTTGTAAAACCTTGTTGATAACACAGACATCACTGCAATGGTGAGCCCATTAAGTTATTTGATTAAAAACCTTTTCCTTAGTCCAACCATAGGAAATAAGAGTTGAATTTCTTAATAAATTTCTGCTGAATTGAGTGTGTGTGAGAGAGAACAATGGAGGTATTTGAAAAGAATCCTGAGGCAAGGATTGACCTGGGGCTCAGCCCTTGATGCAAAGTGATAGAAGTGGTGTTTTTTAAAGGAATTTGGCAAATTTATGTGTAGGTTTTTTGAACATCCTGGCAGTTCTAAGACTAAATAGAACTTTCATATTCAGGGAAAGTATGATGAGGCTAAGAGCTGGGGATGACCATCATATATATCCTTCCTAGGAGAATCTGGCTAGTAAATGTGCAAAAGAGCTCCAGCATCTAAAATAGTGTGTGCAAGTTTGCATGGCAAAGTGCACCTACTAAAATGTTCCAAGTACAGGAACCCAGTGTTGTATTGCAGCTGGCCTTCCTACTGGCTACCGCATACCAGGCTCCCATCGTACAGCACCAGCCCTGCCATCAGGCACAGTGAGCGTCCTGAGATATTACACTGTACCATGCAGCTTGCCCTGCAAATTTTGCTGCCCTGAGGTGCAGCAGAAAGCACTGTCCAGTCAGCAGCACGGAAGTGACATTCAGTTGTTGGTCCGCTAGGGCTCTGAATGCTGACAGCAAGGGCGGGGACATCTCGTCTCAGCCTGGAAATTTTATTTATTTATGCATATATTTACTTGAACTTACTTCCCTTTACTGGTCTGTCCTTACTGGATCAGAATGCAAAGCACATTATAGAGAAGGAAAGTTAATGATGAGGTGGAATTTGAAGCTGGCAAGTGCATTCAGAACTGGGTGCCCTTTTCTTGGTAGAAAGTCAAAGAGAGGCATCAGCGCAAGGTGTAAATAAGGCTGACATACTGTGCAACTGCGTTGCAATATGCCTTGCTTCCAAAGATGCATCTTCCTGATGCCTAAGCGCACCTTCCTAAAACCGAGGCTGGTCGGACTCATGCGGTGGAGCGTCGCCCTGTCGCGAGCCGTTCAGCTCTATTGACTGTCAGGAAACGGACCGCACCGTTTATTATAGGCTGGCTGGGGGAGGAGGGGTAACGGGAATTTGGGAAGGAGGGAGAGCACATCTCGCGCTCGGCAGCCCGGCTCTCGCGAGGGTTCAGTCACGCCGCCGCTGCCCGAGCGGCTTCGCTGCCCCTGTCACTCGCGGAGCCAGCGCTATGGCAGCGCTGCGGGGTCTCCTGGGCTGGCGTCGTTGCCGCTTCTCCCGCGGCGGCCGCCCGGACCTGCCTAACCGCAGGCAGCTATGGAGTGTCAGGGCCGCGGAGGCCGGCGGAGACGGAGCGTCGCGGGGGCTGAGCGCGGCGGCCGCGGGGGCTGCTGGCGGGGCGCTCGCTTGGTTCTTCTGTCAGCACTTCTACGAGCGGCCCCGACAGCGAGAATTAGCGGAGCGGCGGCCGCCGACGCTTGCAGGCAGCCGAGGAGGAGGCGGAGGAGGAGCAGGCGAACCTGGCCGGGGACTGCTGCCCATCCCCGTAGCGGCTGCTGCCAAGGAGACGACGGTAGGTGTTGGACGAGGAGGACACCAAGGGAGAGACCGCCCCGCCTCGGCCTGCTCCTGTCTTCCCGGGGGCGGGGCCCGAGAGGATGGCTGCCTCGCTGGATGCTCTCGCTGAAGCAGGTGGAGGCGGGAAAGGGCCGGCGCGGTAGCCTAACAGCGGCGCCGCCGCCCCCGTCCCCGGGCAGCACTCTGTGCACTTAGAACGGTATCGAGCTAGGCAGAAATTCGGGATGAAGATGCTGCAGGGATGGCGCATGCTCTACCTGTTGAGTAGCTGCCTCTACTGCACCTGTAAAACGCACAAGCCTGTCCGAAAATAAAAGGAGAGAGCACGTTGGGCAGTACACAGTTTCGGTGGCGACCTGCCTTTCTGTCTCTGCAGTGCGGTCCTTTTGCTCTTGGTGGCGGGAACATTGCTTGGGTCAGCGTTTCTTATCCCAGCTGATGTTTGGAAAGGGGAAACAAGAGGAGTCGAGGAAACTGCCTACCAAGGATGCACTGTCCTTGGTGTAGTTCTCCTTCCTGGCCCGCTCTTTCTGTTTTTGGCAACGTCCTTGCTTGTCATCATTTGTCACAAGTTCTTTCAAACCGGATCCTTTCCTTGTATGGGTGAGAAAGTTCCATATAGGGAAGTAAATGTTATTTATTTATTTATTCAGTCATTCGAAGAAATGCTACTGGGCTCTTTGTTGAAAAGTTTCCTAGAGCAGTTTTGGTTTTTTGTTTTGTTTTGTTTTTTATCTCTCAAGATGTTCATACAAATCTGTTTCATTACACATGGGAAGTTGAGATTCATCACAACTTCCTACTGCAGTTGTGTGTGCAGCAACATAGACACATGTGCAATACAAGTGTGTTTCTCATCATACAAAATGCTTTCCATGCAGGAAATTAATTGTGTTATGAAGGGGTGGTAGTGTGCCCCCTACCACTTGCAGTAGTTCTAGAAACTGCTTTTTCACATGGGAGCTGCCATGCTCTCTGCTACACTAGTGTTTGGCTTTTATTTTCTTTACAAAACTCAAACAGGAGTTTCCCAATCTGACTCTTAACTGATATTGGCAAACTAATACTAACTTTTTTAAAAACCTGCTTTTTATGAAAGAAGTATATCAAATTGCCAGTTGATTTGTGTAAATAATTTTTAAACCTGAGCAGCTGGTGACAGTAGATCCATATTTTTGTTTACATAAGATGCCTATAAATACCTCAAGCAGATGAGATTTTCATTTGGTAGTTCATTGTGTACTTTCTGATTCTTACAAGTATCTGAAATATACAAGTATGTAACAATGGCTATTGAGCAAATCTAGACACAGTTTTGCTTGTCAAAAATGCTATACTTAACAATTTTGCACAGGATATTTATACTAAATAAGAGCAATCCAGGTAGCCATGGAATTTTTCATTATAATTTTTCAATTTAAATGCATCTTGTCTTCAATAGTATAAAACAGTTTCCTCTGTGATATTGCTACAATATGCTGTAGACAAAATGTTAGATGAACTGTTGCTACCCATGCTTCCATAACTTTTAGCCATCTCCAGTTTAGTTTGATCTTACTTGATTCTATCAGGTTGCTACAGAAATGCACATCTATTTCCTACTAACTGTTGCTTGTCTTACTATATTATCAAGCTCTCCATGTAACCTGTTCTCAATGGTAATTGTCCATTGGAACTGTTGGGGTGGAGGACAGAGCAGATGCTCAGCTCTACTAATGTTTCTGCAGAGGTGTAAGAAAGGACCATGTTTGGGACCAGGAAATACTGGATCAAATATACCTTGTTGCAGCAGCAAGTGGTGGGAGACAGCCAGGCAGTCACAGCCCCATTTACGCCAAATGTAGAGTGCCTCTGCTGTTCAGGATGATTTCCTCCTAACTGCTATAGCAACTTTAAGCCCCAGCTTTGATCTAATAGCCAGATATAAACCTAAAGAAACTAGGGAAGGGGGAGGCTTCCTTTATGAGAGAAAATTGTGAGGAAAAACTGCCTGTAACATTTTCAGGTTAAGAAGAGAGCTGGGTTGATACTTGGAGCCAGTAATGACATAGGAAGTAGCTAATATATGCCCCATAGCTAATAAGTGCCCTTAGAACATGCTTCTACCTGATTTTCAGCAACCTTCCAAGACCACAGCATTTAAGAAAGCCCATGGATCATCAGGAGCAACGGCTGCAATGGAAGAAAGGGATGAGGAAGTCATCTAATCATGCTGCCAGTGCATCTCTGAATCCAAATCAAGATCTATATATAGCCCCTTCTACTTCTGTGCTGAGAAAGGAGTTCGGCAAGGCTGTATACTGTCGCCCTGCCTATTTAACTTATATGCCGAGCACATCATGAGAAAGGTGGGGCTAGATGAATCACCAGTTGGAATTAAGATTGCTGGGAGAAATATCAACAACCTCAGATATGCAGATGATACCACTCTCATGCCAGAAAGTGAAGAGGAACTAAAGAGCCTCTTGATACGGGTGAAGGAGGAGAGTGCAAAAGTTGGCTTGAAACTTAACATTAAGAAAACTAAGATCATGGCATCCGGTCCTCTCACTACCTGGCAAATAGATGGGGAAGAAATGTAGGTAGTGACAGATTTTATTTTCCTGGGCTCCAAGATCACCACAACCAAGAAATTTAAAGATGCTTGCTCCTGGGGAGGAGAGCTATGGCAAATCTAGACAGCATACTAAAAAGCAGAGACATCACCCTGCCAACAAAAGTGTGTATAGTCAAGGCTATGGTTTTCCCAGTTGCAATGTATGGCTGTGAAAGCTGGACCATAAGGAAAGCTGAGTGCCGAAGGCTTGAGGCCTTTGAATTGTGGTGCTGGAGGAGACTCCTGCGAGTCCCTTGGACCACAAGGCGATCTAACCGGTCAGTTCTAGAGGAGAGCAACCCTGACTGCTCTTTAGAAGGCCGGATAGTGAAGATGAAACTCAAATACTTTGGCCACCTAATGAGAAGGAAGGTCTCCCTGGAGAAGAGCCTAATGTTGGGAACAATAGATGCCAAAAGAAGGAGGGGACGGCAGAGGATGAGGTGGCTAGATGGAGTCACTGAGGCAGTTGGTGTGAGCTTAAGTGGACTCCGGGAGATGGTGGAGGGCAGGAAGGCCTGGAGGAATGTTGTCCATGGGGTCGCAATGGGTCAGACATGACTTCGCGACTAACTACAACAACACTTCTGTGCATGATCAACATGCATATGTGCAGCAAGGTAGACCAGCAAAGGAGAATCCCTTCACTTTTGCAGTCAAAATGCTGGAAGATAAGAATACTGTGCCTATAACAGCCACTTGAGTTGCAACTGATAAGGACAGCTTCTGTCAGGTCCTAGCTTCTTATTTGCTATTTAGTATTTTTATTTTGGCATTTCTGTTTTCCATTGGTTTAAGTGTATATATGCTGCTGCTGCTGTTAGTGGCAAAGTTGTGTCCGATATATACATGGTTGCAAATTCGTTTAAAGTTGAGAAACACATACTTGCATCTTGCTGAAAGACTTCACTATCTGGTTGCTGTAACAGCTGATGTGCCTACCATTCTGTGTCTCAGGAGGACTTACAAATACTTGAGAGTACAGCAAAGAGACAACAGTCATTCTGTCTTCTGACTGCCTCTGTTGGTCCCCCCATCCTCATGCACCCGCATGTGTGCACACACTTTTTAAATTTCAGAGGCAAATATTTTATATGTGGAATATGAATGCATATCTCTGAAGGTGGGGAAAATGGGGATGATATGCAGGAAGTACAGCTCCTGGACATAATTCAAGATTCTTAGTTTCTTATACTGGAAGGAAATTTTACTGAAGCTATAGAATAATGATGCTGGGAACAAGGAATGAAAGTGCATTATTCCTGTGATGTCAGGGATGCTGTGCAAGAATTTAAGGAGTCCTACTGTACATGGCAAGAAGACTTCTAGATTCCCCATTGCTAGATCCAAAGGTACCGAATGATCTTGGCTAAATCATCAAGTACATTTCTCCTAATCTGATATTTTCCACTCTCAGATCATTTTAAAGCTCAATATGCATTGTTTACTTTTCTATTTTTGCTCTCACTGAAGATACTACAAACAGTCCTAACCTCTTTGAAATATGCATTTATTAGCATATGAATTTAGAAGTAGTGAACTACTCCCAACCAGTTAAGTGGGTTTCAGGCATGGGCCTTGGATGCTTTGTGAGCAGACATATTCAGCATTGGGATAAACTGATTCATTGACAAGTACAAGGAGTATGAAACTAGAAGCACTGGAACAACTTTCTGCCTGAAGGGATTATTAGGCCATCATACTTACATACAAGGTGACTACAGATCATAGAATCTTAGAGTTGGAAGGGACCTGAGAGCCATTGGGTCCAATCCCCTGTTCAGTGTAGAACTGCAGGTTAAACCATCCCTCTCAGATGACTGTCCAGTTGCATCTTGAATGCCTTTAGTGTGGGAGAACCCACAACCTCCCTAGGTAAATGGTCCCATTGTTGTACTGCTCAAAGGAATGTCTTCCTTTGTTGCCTGGCCTTCTTCCCATACATGTCATTTTTTGTTAGGGTTTCTTCTGTTCTTTTCTACACTTTTTCCTTGTTGGAATTGTTTGTGATTGTGCCTTTAGAATTTCCTTTAAAAAATGATTCTATAATTACAAGAAGAAGCCTTGCTTCCTCCTAGGATTCTAATCTCTTCCCTTTCCTCTCAGCATGGCTGTGAAAAGACCAGAAGCTTCAACTTTGCTTTAAATTAACTACAATTAAACTCCCATCTGAACACCAAACTGAATTAGAAAGTTTCTGATTGAAGGGACTATTAGGCCATCATAATTTTAATCGTAACTTTAGTTAGTGGAAATATGTCAGTATCAGTATTGCTTGCTGTTCTGTACTGTTTTTCTGGAACCATCCATATTGGCATATAAAAATTCAGAAAAGGAAAATTATAAACAGGTAAAGAAAGTGAGAAGTATCCAATGCTGACTGCACGGAATCTTCTGCTAGTAAGATGGGAAGCTAGTGCTTCATAAGGCAATTGGAAAGAGCAGAAAGGCTTATTTCCAAACTGGGAACAAGTTAATGGAACTCAGTGAAGGAAGCTTTGCTGACCTGTCCTGTTCTAGAGGGAAACATTTCTGTTCATTTCCAGAGCTGCTTTCCAAAACACTAGTTATTTTTCCACTAGAGACAGGGCCTGTGGATGCAATGGAACAAGTGTAGGCACAGTAGCAGTATCAGATACTATTCATAGTAAAATGTTAAAAACCTTAAAACTATAACAGCAATTTGAAACCCAAATTAAAAGCTTCAAAAACCATGGTATAGAAGAGTCATGGCTTCATAAACCATGATGGGGTGTGGCTGATCTGAACTGGAAGCAAATCCATTCAGGCTCCTCAAAATCATGCTGGAGGGGAAGGGGGCAGAAGGGAAGTCAAATGAAAGACTAGGCTTATTTTTGATCATGCTAAACTTTGATTTAATGTTTTGCTCAAACCAGCCCGTTTTCTTAAAAACTATGTATTTTTTTTTCAGTGCTTTTTTTGTAAGAAAAAAGGTGCCGGAACTCATGAAATTATTTACCTTCCACACGTAGTCAATCACCGTACACACACCCACACACATCAGTTGTGTAACAAAACATAATGGTCGCCGCCCGCAGTAAGCACTCAGCGCGCGACCACATGACCAATCACAAGCTGAGCAGTGCCATCACAACCAGTGTGGATGAAGTACGCATGCATCGGATTCGACACACAAGCAGCCTGTATGCACCGTTTTCATGATTTTGCCGCCGACCTGCTACGGTCAACAGGGCGATTCAAATCCACGTGGACCAAACATCAAATTTTTAAAAGTTACTTTTAAAACTTGGAAAATCTGTTGAAAAATGGTGCCAGAACTCCATTCTGGTGCATTCTATGACCAAAAAGAGCACTGGTTTTTGTCTCTGCTAAAGTGTTACATGTAGAATTTGTTTATGATGCAAATGTATCTTGAATAAATCCTGCTGAGAAGTGCTGACCTGGAAATGTAGGACAAAGATTTTGTCCTTGGAATTTTGGAATGTTCAGAAGTATGTGTGAATATGTTCCACAATGCATGATAGGATTTGTTGTTGTCATAGTGTGGGTCACAAAATAGGAAATAGTTTGGCAGCAAGGGGTTAAAACAGAGGAGGGCATTTCTGTCATCCTTCACAATTAGTTATACTGGCTAGGACTAATGGGACCTGCAGTCCAACAACATCAGCAAGGTGTTAAATTGTTCAATTCTGCATTAAGATATTGTGACAAGGTAGATATTGCAAGACCACATAACAGTGTTTAATAGAAGTTTCACTGACCAAAATAAGGATTTTCTAGTGCAGGGCAAATGTATGGTACATCTGTAGAGAGTGTGGCAGATGACTAGTCAAGAGTGTTTAGAGAATGTGATATAGTTGACCCAAATCTTTTTTGCCTTCCAAGTTATGATAAAAAACATTATAAAATTAGTTCTATTTTAAAATATGCATATAAAATATAACAATTCAAGATGATCAGACAACAGGACTTCTAGTATTGTCCACTTTACAATTTGGTAAGCACCAAAACAGTTTTGTCTGCTTTGGGATTTTCCCACAGTAAGAATTTGATGTTTAACCTTTTGGCCACCCAGCATGCAAACAAAATTATACCCCTTTTATCTACTTGGGAGCATATTATATTAGCCTGGGGCTGAGTAAAGCACAACTTTTGAAATTGTTTTCTTTTTCTCCATTTCCTTTATTTTTATAGAGTCACACCAATGTCAAATAAATGTACTCTGTATCAAAGAATGTGAAAATTGCTCATTCATTTTTTTAAATCTTCTATAATTAACTTACATAAAAGTTTTAAGAACGTGCTTGAAGGTTGAACATGATAACATCTTACGGAATTTGGGGAAAATATATTCTATAATATATGTGTTTACACTTTTGATTCAAGTGTAAAAATCAGTTTAATCATCAACATTGCTCCCATCACCTCAGATTAGTTGTTGGTAGTACCATTTTTATAATAGTTTTTAAAAAAAAAAATTCATTGTACAGTGTTTTTATGAGACTCTCAACCAAATTCTCTTATCCCTTTGGAATGAATCCCTTTGGAATTAATGTAGGATAAATAATTCAGTTTTGCAAATATTTTGACAGGCTCATTTGTAGATATTGGCAGGGGGATAAAATAGAATGTGTGGTTTAGACATTTGAAAATGAATATAATTGTTGAGTTACATCCTTCAGCCACTGTTGGCATCAGTTTCCATGCATTAGGATCTTTTATCTAGTGTTCAGCCCTTCCTCCGTGGGAAAATCACTTTTTTTTCTTTTTTTCTTTTTGGCTTTAGAGCGAAGCAGAGGAATTGCTGACCTTAAGGAAACATGAGAGCAACTCTTGGCAATGAACCATTTGTTTCTTCTCTCTTTTTTTTCAATCTAGGAAAAAAATGATGTCATGCTTTACTAGATTTTAACTAAATGTAAGGCCTAGCTAGAGCTTAGTTACAACTTTAAAATATATGAAAGGGAATCTATAGCAATACTATGACTGTGCTTTCTGCAAAATGAATTTTAGTTCCTTATATATGTTCTCAGTAAGATTGTTGGCTGATTAAACGCATTTTAGTAAATAATATAATTTTAATACATATGTACTTGAATAGTGTTTCTGAAGAAAATAGCATTTTGGGAAAATATATTTCCCAGTGTGGATTTATGATATATGTATATGCTATAGCAGCTACAATGTTAGAAGATGCATAGAAAGAAAGATGCCTCTCCTAAAACATTTCTTGCCTCCTAAAAGATTTCTTGTGTAATTTTGAAATTATGAAAAATTAAAATAATTGTAAACATTTGAAAATGTGCTGTAATGATTGACTAGGAACACTGTTTTAATTGATCAAAAGGATTTAAATTATTAAGGAAACCAGACTTCTTTCTCCAGTTTAGCATGATGGATACTCCTTGAGTTATTCCACATCAGACAGCTGCCTAATCTGTTTAATTGATCTGGTGAATCATATCATAAGAGTGTGACACCATAATCAGCACAGATCTGCTGGCAGAGAGGCCCAAAATGGGCAGCAATTGGGGAGGAGTAAGCTTAAGCTCCCTCAGACACCATTTCTAACCACTGTACCGATGTAACTTATGAAAAATACAGTATTTTTTTAAGACTCCCTTTGAGGAGCCAAGATTTGCTGCTGTGTGCTTTTCCTCCTACAATTCCTAACAAAGAGCCTGCACTTCTGATGATAAGCTGCTATATCTCTCTGTCCTCTTCTTGGGCACACTTTTAGTATACCAGGGTGATCTGGTGTACTCAAAGTAATGGCAAAGGTGGTGGCAAAAAGGAATTTGGCACAAATAGGAAGCCCTTTGCACAGGCCGGATCAAAATAAGTAAAGGAAGAATAAGTTGTTATCATAAACTTTATAATAGGGACAGGTAATTTTCTGCCTGCAGATATTTTTGACTGCAGCATTCATAAGCTCCACACACCGTTGTCAGTGGTCAGTTATATTGGGAATTATAGTCCAAAACATCTGGAGGGCACAAGTTTCCCTACCCCCTGCCTTTCAACTACACCTCAAAGACTTCAGATATCTAAGTGGAGATTCTGCTATATTTCTCCAGCTGAGAATGTGGGACTAATGTTCCACAAACAAGTGAGCAAAGGGGGTGAGGAGAATACCTCACATGATTGCAGTGTATATCTTACTCCAACCACTGTATCCTTGCAAGACATTGGAATACAGTGCAAATGGACAGACCCTATGGTTTGCATGTGTTTGTGAACACCATTTTCTAAAATGGATATCTGCTGCAGCACATATGTTATGACTCATGGCACATGCATCCATAAAACATGTAGAAACTACGGCATGGTTTATGAGATAGGTCTATCCAGTCTTTTAAAAATCTAGACCATTTCTTCTATGTCATCCAATATAGTTTCCTACAGAATGGGAAAGGTGGTGCTAGCCAAACGTGCGGCCTTTTGTTTTGCAGGATTACATGGTACAGCAAACTAGCTACTGTATACAGGGTTCCAGTACAACTCCTTGCGGGAGGGATAAGTATTGTTTCAGTCACTACAGTCTCTTTTCTCAAAAGGAAGAGGCAGGCAGAAAGAAGGCAAATTGGAAAAGCGACCAGACGACAACATTCTTTTTTCCTGCACTAACACTTATTGCGCTTCTGAATCCAGAGACTATGTGCTACAGGTGCAGACTGCTATTCATGATTGTCTGTGCTCTTTACAGGTAGCCCTTTGATCACATACCAAAGCAAGAAATTTTCCCCACTTCCACTTTGGTTCAGACAACAAGTGAAGCCTACTGCCATACTAGCTATGACCAGGGTGATTCCAGTTGTTCCTCTTGTTCTGGCTGCTGTACTTTGCATACTGATTGATGCACTGATGTAACAGGTGAAGCCATAGTACAATGTTGCTCAATGAGCCTGTAATTTTGCTGTCATGCAACTTTCAAAGGCAGAGAAACCTTGCTACAACAAGAAGAATGACAAACCACTTTTTCTATCCTGCTTCCAGTATGCATCCAACCTAAATGCAGTTCAGTAAAAGTGTTTACTTTGTTATACCTGCTGTTTCTTCATTAACAGGATTAACAGAGAGAAATCCTCCTCCACCTCTCTGTCCGAGGTTTTACATCCAGCCACAGACTGAGGGGATTGAGTATGAGAAGGCTTGTGGGCTTTCCTGCTACCAGTCACCTGGGCTCCAATGTAGAGTTAAATCTCATGAGCTTCCTAGTTACTGCTGACGTAATGAACCATAGAGTCAGTCACCATGGGGTACAAGGATAATATGGACAACAAAGTATTTTAGGATTATAACTAGCAGGCCCGAGCAATCAACCAAAGGAACATGGTGGAAGGCAATTAATAGAAATTAATAGTGTAGTGATTAATAGAAATGAGGCAGGATCCACATAGTATAAAAGACACTATGTGAGAACCAGGCAATAGGGCAATGCAATGTCCCCCCAGTATGCTCATACTCAGAGTTGCTCAAAGTTGACTTCCAACTTTGTCTATTGGAAGTCAACACCTAGAGTTTGAACCTGGCACCATGTGTAAATAAGCTAAGGCTCTTATGGCACCTTCTTGATCCTGGCATATATGGCTAAGTCTGTGGGCCAGCAGCTGAAGGGTGACATGCCCAGTGCAGTGTCCATCCCTCTTCTGTTGCTGAGGCAAGCACACCTGTGCAAAATGTAATCTATGCGTTCTACTTCTTCCTGCTCCATTTCTTTTGCATCTGATATGGCTGTTGCTGGTAAGGCATGCAAAAGGTGAGCTTGGCTTTAATTCTACCCTTCTCCTGGTGGGAGTTAAACCTGTTACTGTGTCCCAATCTGGTGCTCTCTTCAGTAAGGTATCAGCAGATGCTCCTCTGACAGTGTAGTTGCAGATCTCATTATTGCTTACTATAGTTCTTCCCTGGCAGAAAGATTCCCATCACTCCATAGCATTGGTTTCTTTAATGCCTGAATGATGCAGGAGCAAGTGATGCTGACCTCATACTGCTCCATGAATGGTATGGCACTGGAGGAGTAGCTGGGGGAATGGCTACAACTGTGATGGTATGCTATTGTTATCTGCACAACTTTTCCGCTGGGTGTGCATAGGACTATGACTACACTATCATGACTGTACACTAGTATAAACTATCTGCTAACATGGTAAAGACTGCTCCTTCTAGGGCAAGGATTACTCAAAATTCAAAGCATAATATGAAAAGGTTCATTTGAATAATTTTGTTGATTTTGTTTTATTTTGTGAACAAACAAAATGTCAAGTATAAAAGCCTTTCTCATTTGAATTCTGTTAAAGAGCTGCTTATCATATTGATATTTAAATTAATTGTCCTAACTTGTCCTGCAAGTTATTTAAGTTAATTTGATATTTAAGTTATTTGTTCTAATTCTAATATATCAGAGTTAGAAGTTATAGAGTTGGTCAAGTAAGTTAGTTGACAATAAGATTGTTGAGGTTAGTTTATTTGCATACTAAAACGATCTGTATTCCTTGAGCAGCAATATTATACAAACTTACTGGGAATAAATTACATAGAAGTAGGAGTTACTTAAGCTTGCAAACAAGTGTAACTATTCCACAGAAGAATTGCATTTGTTCTGGGAAAAGATACATAATTTGTTGTCAAAATTAACTTTTTTCTGTCATAATAATGTTGAATACATTGGGCAATACTTTCTGAAATGGTTTAATGTACACCTGCATTTAAAAAGGTCTCTGTACTTTTTATTCACTGAGTTCATTCGCACAACATGGATAACCTGTTTTGAGTAAGTAGCCAGAGTTAGTCATGTCATCTGATGCCTGTTTCACCCATGGTGGCTTATTTTTGTTTTTGTTTCGTTTTTCCAAAAAAGCTACCTTGATAACACTCAAGCTTTACTGGTTGCTTTAACCATGGTTAATTGCTATACTATGTGAAAAGCAAGGGCAGCCAAGGTGCAGCAAGTAACAACTGTTGAGGTTTTCCTAAAGTGGCTCAAAATATTCTCCTGCCCTTGAAAACTGTCAAAAGGCAAAGTACACTTTTGCACTTTCCCGAACACTTGGAAGTATTGGGGAAACTTGCAAAATATACTTCACTCTGAAGATTGTCAGGATATGAGAAAGAAAGATTAAGACCTTGCTGCAAAATGGGGTATGAATCACACCATCCTTTTTTCACAAGCAGAGATTGCTCATTCCTTTGCTTTGCCTTAGCATCTTGCATTTTGATATCTGTCAGAAGAAACCAAAAAGACCCCATTTGGAGTCTTTTTGGGATAGTATTCAGGATTGGTACCTGGTACACTTGAGCAGCAGATACCTCTTAGGACATTGCCACAGTTGAGCTTTCAAATTCCTGACATTCTCTCCAAGGTGCCACTGAGGTTCTTGGGCAGAGCTGTCAGTGAGTGCCAAAATGATGATTGCAAAAGCAGGTTGCAAAGCTTTCAAGCCAGCTTTCACAGTTTCTTGGTTGGGAAAATATAAAGTGCAAAATAGCTGCAGCAATCTGAAAAGAGCTTATGATGCTGGTGGTGAAGGCAGTTAGCCAATGCCATCTTGCCCCCAAGTGGCATTTGGGCATTTGCATGTGGGCTGGCACTCATGGATGTCTGGGCAAGCATGGCAAGAACAGCAAGTTTTTTGCCCGTACTTTTCAAGAAGCCCAGTAGCAGCCCATAATGGGTTGTTGTGTCATGTGAACCCAGTCCAGAGAGAGAGAAAATTGGTGATTTGGGGAATAGTCTAGATCCAAACACTAAACTAAAATTTCTTCCAAACAGTGAGATAGTGGCTTTACTTAGAGGTTTGTGACAGTTTTCTTGAGAGAAATGATTCTGTCCAGCTTTGTAAAGGTGCTGAGCTATAACATGATACAGCATCACTGTAAGATTGCCAAAAAGATTAGTAAACACAAGTCTTAACATCTTTTGATAGGGATATGCTTTCATGAAAGTTTTTTTTTTTTTGAGGTTTGCCGCTAATTACTAAGAGATTTGGATCAGATAATCTCTAAAAGTAAGAATAGAAACTGGACCCTTATTGACTCTTACCCATTACCTCACCACTGCTTTTGTCCTTTCCTGGATCTCATTGCATGGTCTATCAGGTGTGATTTCCATTATGTTTCACAAAAATGTTTGAATCTGCATGACATGGGCACACTTTTGCCAGAGCAACACACATTTGCAGCAGCCTTAAATCTGATACAGGGTGGGAGGCAAGTTCTTTCTCTGCAGTATTTTACGAGCTGCTTTATAGGAAAAACAGAAATTAGTTCTGTTTAAGTCATTTTGTGGCATCCAGACAGCACACTTGTCAGCAGGTTTCCTGACTGATTGACTGTCCCTTCAAGTGTAACCAGACTATATATATGTATAATGATAGTTCATAATAATTAAAATTCCCTGTGTAATAGCAGCTGTTTTTATAGTGAAATAGAATATACACAGTTGACTACCATGTTGTCATACAGCTGAATTAGGTTAGCATACGAGAGGGAGGAAAAATAATAATAATTGTGTGATCAAGGAAGAATGTTTGCGGGACTGGAGGTGAAGAGAAGGTGAGCCAGTTAGAATGTGAGACAGACAGAGATTGTGAGGCAGAGCTAAAAGAATCACAATAATTGAAAGAACTAATACACTCATGGCTTCTTTTGTCTTTTAAAAAGTTCACAGAAAGCAGACCAGGTTATGAAGATTTGGATCTGTATGCAACTTCCCGGGAGCAGCGGTTTCGTATGTTTGCCAGTTTAGAATTTGAAGGGCAGCTATTTATGACACCATATGATTTCATTCAATCTGTTACAAATGATGAACCAAGACGTAAGTATGGCTTTACCTCCACAATGTGACAGTTACAATTAAAGTTTACAAATTATTGTTTTCACTTCTGTATTAGTATTCTCAAATGTGAACTCAATGAGCTTTGGCATATCAAGGGAGAAAAATGGAAATATTACTGGTCTCATGATTTCTATAAGGCACAAAAAGTGTTAAAAACTTAAATTGCTATATGGCAGATGTTGTCTATGAAAAAATAGACAGATCCATGCCCCAGACAAGCTTGGAGTCAACTGAAAGAGAAGAGGGAGAAATAAAGATAGGGAAGGATGCATGAAGTCTATTGTAATTATGCATATCTAGCTTGGTTATAACTGGGAATGGGGATTACAGGATTAAGCATGTTTAAACAGAAAAAAGTCCAACAATTCCCAGCATTCCCAAACCAGTCTGTGGTATGCTAAGAATTGTGGAAAATATCGTTTTAGAAAGAAGAATAAAAAGGTAGCACCATGTATATGTGCAGAATATGGATTTTTCAGAAATCAGCCCTTTAAACAGAAGTAGTTCAATACATTTTCTATATAGAAAACTAAACTCTAAGCAATCTGTTTTTGTATTAAGTTCAATGTGCTGGTTTTAAGTATTTGAAAAGACTTCCTTTCCTTGCACCAATTAATTTGGGACAGCTTGCTATTCTGTCAGAGTGAAAGCAAAGGACAGTAGCACTCAGAAGTCAGGCCTTTGTACTTTGATATTCCTAAACTCTGGAAGTTTGGACATCCCTGCCTGAGGTGGTTTGGAAATCTTTCTCTTTATTAGGATTCTGGAAAAAATGGAAAATGCATCTTTTCCACAAGTTTATTCATGCATCTGCTTCTGTGATGGAGTTCAGTCTAAAGGTTCTCAGAGTGGTAAAAATGAATAAAAATACAATAAAACAAAATCAAAACATAACAAAAATAAAACAACCAAGAATAATAGGTTAATATCAGGTTGGGCTAAGGTATCAGACTGAAACAGTAAGATATAAAATGACCAGGCAAATTAAAAAGTTGTTCATGTGAGACTAAAAAGACAGACTTGGTGTCAGGCAGGCCTTCTTTGGAGAGTATTCCAAATTGGGATGCCAACAGCTGAGAAGGCCCAATCTCATGTAACAGGCTACCTCATCTCTGAGGACCTGAGAACCAAAAGAAAGATTTCTATGGAAGATTTTTAGTGCCTGGGTAAGTAATTGAAGAGGCATCTTTCCTCACTGTATCCTTGATGAATCAAATGCAACAATTTCATGGAGGATAAGGCTATCACAGGAGATAGATGTGGAGGATGAATGTAGGTCTTGCTTGGGTCTGAGGAAAATGCCTCCTCTGAAGCCAAAATTTGCACTGGGAGAAAATCTCCTGTTGGAGCCATTAGTGATTAAAAATGCTGAGACTGAAGTGCTTTGTGTATTCTTTATACATTTTGAACAATTAAATATATATTTCACTCAGTTTAGAATAATCCTATAAAGTTATGTTAATTCTAACTAATGTAGCATAAGCTAAAGAAGTTGTTTCTCTGTTATTGTAGGTAATATTGATATATATATATCAACATGTACTCACACCATTGAGTCTACACAGCCAGCCCAGCAATCAGAACTAAGACATAACTGAGACGTTGTCATAAAGGACAGCATATAAATGTTTTAAATAAATAATCCAAATAAGGCATCCAGTGAATATGTGGTGAAAAAATGTCTGTGAGAGATCATTTCAACAGTCCCATTTCCACAGAGAAAACAATGGTGCTGGACATTCCAGTTTTTGGTCTGAGGCCATAGCATTGTTTACAGCCAACTGTGACCGTAGGTTTCAGGTCACTACTACATACAGGGAACCAAATGTTTCTCAGTTGGTCTTCAGCCTTTTCCTGAGAATTACCTCAATGCAGTACAAATAGTGGCATCGACTGCTAAAAATATCTCTATCCACACCTGATAGGCTAAAGGTCTCATTCAGTTTACAGAAAGGCTCAAATTCCTTCACATAATCTGAGCCCTCAGAAGAACTGTTCAAATGTCACTTTTATCATTGCCCCTTTTTTGTCCCTCTCCTTGGATAAAATTTTGTGCCAATTAGCCTGCTGCTTAGCCTAAATGCCATATGTGCATTTAGAATCTGATTGTTAGTTTTATTAAATGTCATTTGGTCCCCTACCTTCGGCACATTTGCTGGGAAATAAATTCCACTGAGCATGGGATTAAAGCCTAGGTTTGTTAATATATCCAGATTAGCAAGCTGATTTATATATCTTAGGAAAGAAAGTATAAAAGAGAAAAGGAGATTGATTTACATTATAGAAATAAATTTCTGTAATGCTTTATATGTCCCCATTATATAGTCCAGTATTCTCTAAAACATGTAAACATTCAGCAATTCATTTAACTGAGTACCATTCTTTCTATGTATTATGTCAGTTAACTTGTCCACCTTGGCTAGTTCAGTAAATTTCAACAACCACTCCTTTTTAATGTAACACTGTGTTTTAGTGATTACAGGTTTTTCTAATGCTGGGCATAGAGCATCTTTACAAACATTTGTTCATTTTTACTGTTTGGACAACCATTTGAAATGTTTTCTAATAAATAAGATCAACACTGGGTGTAAACCCTTCTGTGTCCGATATAAGTTATAGCGCATGGCCAATAAGAAGTTACCTAACATTCCCACCATATGTCAATACGATCCACATAAGGAATATTCAACATCTAAATTGTGTTATTAAAAACATCTTATTAACCCTAGTTGTATTGAATTGATAGGATCATGTAGATATTGATTTATTCTATTGGTGCATGCAATTATATATTTGTTTAAATAATTATTTTTTGTGTTTGTTTTAGGGGCAAAACAATGGAAATGCCTTTCAAAACAGGTGAGGTTCAGTTTCCTTCAATGCAGCAAAGAATTAGAACTTGTCTCAATGTTATAGGATTTGTAGACTCCGCAGTTGCATATCCTTTATATTTTATGGTTGCAGTTCTATGCAAGTTTAGATTTTTAAGAAAACCTAGCTATATAGCTAGAAGGAGCATTCTGGATGCTGCAGAATTTTTTTCTGTCTAAAGTTGCACAGGATCGCATCTTAAGAGTATCACATATTTTTGGCTTTTTAAAGTGTTTCTCAAAGGCTGTCTCTTATTTGAATTCTGTGTATAATTGATAAGTGTTTCTCAAATGCTTCTCTTATATGAATTCTTTATATAATATATGTATGATTTTTTAAAAAATGATCAGTGTTAGGATATTTCATACCAGGTAGATTGTGGTGGTTAAGAGCCATGGCTTATAAATTAGAAGTTAGTTCAAATCACAGCTTATCTATATATAAAATAAGTCAATGTGAACCTCACACAATCTCAGTTCAGTTCAATGGAGATATTAATACTGCCCTGCCCCATTCATATTGACCTACTATGAATGAGTGAGGACACATCTCTTATATTTTATTATATGTGATGAATTGGAAACATAAAAACATATCAAGTCAGAAGGGGTCTCCTGGGCCATCTGATTTGACCCTTAGCTCCAGCTGTCTCTGCCCATGTAATACACAGCATGTGCTTGTCCAACTTTTCCCTGAACACCCTCACTGATGGGGCTCCCACCACCTCCTGTGGAAGCCCATTCAGTCCTGGGGCAGGTGCTCTTCAACATCATTATTAATAATTTAGATGAGGAAGTATAAGGAACAATAATCAAATTTTCCCCTGGGTGGAATAGCAAATATCCTAGAAGATAGAATGAAGATCCAGGGCAATCTTGATAAACTTGAAAGCTGAAAGCAACAGAATGAGATTCAATTAGGGACAAGTGCCAAGTCCTCCACCTAGGAAAAAGAAACCAAATTCATTGATACAAGATGGGGAATACATGGCTAAACAGAAATGAAAAAGAAAAGACCTGAGAGTAATTGTGGACAACAGACTGAATATGTCCCAACAATGTGGTGTAGCTGCAAAAAGGGCAAATGCTATTTTGTAATACAGTAACAGAAGTATTACTTCTGAATCACAAGAAGTAGTAATTTCCCTATGTTCCCCACTAGTCAGACCTCATCTGGAATACTGTGTCCAGTTCTTGGGCACCAAGATCTAAGGAAGATGCAGGAAAATTAGGGTCCAGGAGAAGGCAACAAAAATGATCCAGGGTTTGGAAACACAGCCCTATGAGCAGAGACTGAGAAAACTTTCCATGCTGAAAAGACCCAGCTCCCTCAATCTCATCTCATATGGCACCCCCTCCCAAAAAAAAAAAAAAATCTGGCTTTCATCCGTGTGACCCTGCACTGAACAGATTCTCACCTAGCTGTGTCTCTCTCATAATGTGGAGCCCAGAATTGGACACAGTACAGTATACCCCCGTGAAGTCTCAGTCAGTCTTTCACAGAATTTTCCTTGGAAGTGAACTAATATTGTTCACAGAAACCCCCACAATTTCGCGGAAACCACTGATTGGCTGCTGCCCTGTGACGCATCTCCGGTGTTCGCTGAGTGCTCTCCGTTTTGTTCTTCTTGAAGCCCTAAGATGCTGCCCAAATGCCCTGCACCTTCTAAGGCTTCTGGCAATGAACCTAAACACCAGAAGAAGTTTAAAATACTCCAGGAGCAAGTTGAAGTACTGGATTTGCTCCGGGAACTAAAAGGTTATGCTACAGTAGCGCACCATTATGGCATCAGTGAAAGCACTGTACATTACATAAAGAAGAATGAGGCAGCAACATATTTAGGGTTTAAGCTATAAAAATAGGCATTTTTTACCACATTCAAAATTAGCAGTTTTTCACAATTCGCGGGTGCTCTAGGAACACAACCACTATGAATTTCAGGCAACTACTGTACTCCAGTTGTAGATGCAGCAGATTGCATCATTTGATTACATCATTTGCAGATTGTTGCAACCAACCTTCTAGTACTGTGGGACTTAATCTGGTTCCTGTCATAAAAACCCTAGTATACCTTGCAGTGAAATGCTGTACTTCTCAAATTGGCCATAAGTCAATGGGACTTCCTTCCAGTCAAGAGGGTATAGGATTGCATCCTTACCAAGTCTGTTTTAAATAATCAGTGTATTCCTTTTATTTTCAATTTACTGATTTTCAGGAATTGAATCAGATACTACTAGAAACACCACCAGTTTGGAAAGGGTCATCAAAATTATTTCGGAATCTGCAGGAGAAAGGTACTGAGGAATACTTGCTTCATAGAAAGTCTTCACTATAAATTCTTTTTATTCTGGACTAGTATTGCTATTTCTGCCTGGAGACATTGTGAAGGGTGGGGTGTAAAAGTTATAAATAAATAAATTACTTTAACTGAACTATATGGATATCTAGTTTTCTTCTCAAAGCATTTTTAGTAGGGGACAGACAAGTTTCCTTCACTGTCTTTGTGATTTGATCATGAGCATGACTGATTTACTAATTTAGAGTAAAATTAAAGTAACCAATTTAAGCGCTTATTTACACTCTTTATCACTGAGAATTACCTACAGCAGAGAGAGTGATAACATCTCTACAATTTAAAAATCCCTGAGTACCTTTTAGTTAGGGCTTGATATAATCAGGGATCCTTGTTCTGATCAATCTTGAAGAACAGAATCTACACAAATTTGAAAAGGAGCAAGTACAATACTGACCTTCCATATGTCTCCAACAACCATCACTGCAGAAGGAGATCAACCCAATATCACTCCTGCCTTTGTAACCTGTACCTTGAGTTTCTTCTTTCTGGTAGGAGCAAAGTGTTTTACCAATATTGGGTAAAGCTGTCATACACATGTGGTATGAGACAGTAATGGGATTTGATAGCTTGCATGATGATCTTAATTCTAAGAAGCACCTCTACAGTTATGTATATCAGTTTATCAAATTAAAATATCATTTCCTTTCAAGCAGATTAACTTTATTTGTTAAATTTTCAGTTATTGGGAGAACTCAGTACATAGTGTATCTATGTTATATATTCTTATCCTTTTTTTCCCTCGCAAAAGCCCACAAACAGGCCTTTCATGTTGGATTGCCTACAAATTTGAAGCAATGACTGAAATCATATATTTCATACACAAGTATTTGCTTCTTTCTAGTCTGTTTTGGGGCTAGTTGAGATGTAATACAGCAGGAGCTCTGCATCCACTTGTACAGTTACTACATTTTCACTTAACCATGGTTGACCTTGGTCTGAAAGAGAAGTCATAAACTGTTTCCTTTAAGTGAAATATCTCAATTTAATAGGAAAAGAAAAAAACTATGCTGAGGTTGCTAGGATGCATGGTAAGAACAAATCTATCTGTGCAATTGTGAAAAAGAAATGTATATGTACAGTATATAGTGTTTGCTATTATCCACAATTTCAGGCATCTACTGTGGGGCTTGGAACCTGTCCTCATGGATATGGGATCCTGCTGTATTCCCAATCATATAACTATGGCTATAATATTGGAAGTGTATTACAGGTTCCTTACCCCTTGTCTTGCCATATTGTATGTGAATCTCTTCTTATTTCATTTCTAGGTGTTAACAGTGGTGTGGTGCTATGTCTGTACTGACTGCTAAAACTAACCAGAGTTAGTTTAAAACCAGTTTGCAGACATAGTTATAAACTTCTGGTTCAAGCTACAAGGACATTAACATCACTGTTCACATAATTCTGCACCAAAATTATCTATAGGAAAACACATTCAGGAGATGAGCCCACAAACCTGTGGGTTGCTCCAAATCTCTTAATCACACTTAGTTCTGGGAAATTATGCTACAAAGCTCCTCTGAGCTTTGAAGACATTTAGCATTAAAACCAAAAGCTGTTGTGCATATTTTTAATACTTTTTAACATATGCACTGTTAAAGCTTAGAAATATGATGGGACATGTATTCTGACTCTCATAAGCTAAAAGAAACCCAACTGATACACTTACTATGAGCTAACAATGATTTTGGAAAACCAACTATATCATTTATCTTAAAGGTTTAATTGCTCAGTCTTTTGTGCAGAATATAGTGTCACTACAAGAACTTTTATCTAAACTTCAGCTGTTTCAGCTATAAATTGTACACAGATTTTAATGCTGGGCTTTCTGTGTTGCAGCCCTTCCATAGTTTCTCACTGAGAAATGAAATAACTGAGTTCAACTGAGACTGATCACCCAGAATTTCTTTCCACAATATGAGGAAAAAATTAACTTGGTTACATGAAGATATTGAATGAAGAATTAAAATCCTGAAATTGGAACATCTTGAGTGGGAAAACAAGATTTAAATTTCCTCATATTTGTGGCGGTTATTGTATAGGGAAAGCAAAGGCAGGTAGTTTTCTAACATAGGGCAAGTCCACATGACATGAGAAACCATGGTGAAATCTTACTGTTCTGGGTCTTTTATGTCTTCTCGACCCAGTTCCAGAGTCCATGTGTCCTAGGATTAGTTTTCTGAAACCACAGAGAGAATCAGCAGTTTGTTATAAACTTCCCACAATTCACTGTGGTGTGGAAGCACCATTGTCCCCTGACTTAATCTTCTAGCCTGTGAGCTCTGCTGTCTCCATTTCCCTAGAAACAGGTATATCATTGCTCACTTTATTGACAAACAATGAGTCCATTTCCCAGATTACTTTTGGAAACAGATAGACAGTGTGAAAATGCATTGAGGAAGAAGGGAAGAATCATGCCAAAACTATTTCTATTTAATAAAATATCTATCGGGGTTGGGGCAGCTGGGAAATGCTGCAGTAAAGATGGAAGGAATGTAATTAATACAGTAATTGCTATATCACTTCTTATTAATATTTGACTGGAGAACAGATTGCTGATTTGATTACTTGCTTTTTTCAGGTGTGATTTCATACACAGAGTATCTGTTCCTATTATGTATCTTAACAAGTAAGTACTCAAAGTTTTTTTAAAAAAACATATATTTGTATATGTCCATGTTCATTAAGGCAGGCATCAGTCATTTTCTGGAAGGGAATACATGGCACAGTCTCTTCCTAGAGCTGGAGAGGTACCTCTGGTGGCAGAGCAGGAGCCAGCCAGTACATTTTAGGGGACTACTGAGACTAGATGAGATGAGATGAGACTTAAGATTCTTATGCCAGCTGTATGGCTTCACCATAGGTAGGAAACTCAGGCTACCTGAGTGACAAAAGCAGCAAGGACAGCCAGGTCAGTTCTTGGACAAATACAGGGTGTGAGAGAGAAGACTTTCTACCCTCTCCCTTCGCCTCATTTGGTGAATTACGGATGAATTACAGTGTACCCATGAATATCAATAAAAGTTGTAACCTGTTATACTCCTTTTTCTGTCCAATTGCAGAGTCATTGTGGGGCTGCTTCTTGAAACTACCTGTTATCACAGATGTTCCTAAGAATTCACTCTGGAGACTCAAAAATCTCACCTTTTCTGTCCCCAACCTGTAAAGAACAGTGTTTCAGGGACTGATGAGGAGAGTGATTATTGTTGACTTTAGATGTGGGGAATCTAGGTCCTAATTCAAAATAACGAAAGATTGATTTTGGAGTCCTATTGCCCTGCTGCTTAGAGCTGGCCCTCTATAATGTGCTATGCCAGTCAGGATCAAATTAGATACGTTGGCAGGAGTTCTGTATGTTGAAACACGGTTGCAGTCATGAGGCCATGAGTCTACATTGACAGACTGATTGTAACAGCAGAAGGGATACATAAGTGAGATGAAATGAGCCCTCACTGCAGCTTTTCACCACAAGTGCTTTTCACCCAGCTGAGGTCACAGATGGTATCTAAGGTTTGTGGAGGGCAAAATTAGTTAGAAACGGAGATATACAGGAAATGTCTGTACTCTGCTTGCTGCTAAAGAATAAATAAAAAAATAGTCCTGTCACTACACACTTTGTGAGTTGGGTAGTGTGCCATGTTTAAACACACAGAACTGCCACCACATGTCCAATTTGATCCTTGGTGTTGTAACATTTAAGATTATATTTGCCTTTCTTTGCTATGTATCTTTACTTTTTTCTTTTTATTCCTTGGCAGAGCCACATGCAGGTTTTAGAATAGCTTTCAACATGTTTGATACAGATGGGAATGAGATGGTAGACAAAAAAGAATTCTTGGTGGTAGGTACATTATATATTGTCCTTGTCCTAGTTTCTCTTCAGTGTGTAATTACACTTTTTACCTTGCTGAAGAACTGTTTAAGAAAATGTTATGAAATTCTGATTTGATAAAATCCCACCTAGACTGTCTTTACAGGCCACTGCATCCCATGCACAATTGTGTTCTTTTCTAGCAGGATACCCTAGCTACAATGGCTCCATTCTGTGCAAGGGGGAAAATAAGGAACCATAGAACTGGTTACCTAGCAACCACATGCATTTTCCCTCTTGTGGTCCTAGAGGTAAAGCAAGCAATACATGCATCAGGGAAATGGTGAAATGCAGAGACAGAGAGAGATGAGAAAGTAAGTGGGGGAAAATGCACCTAAGGGAGAAATGGGGATGAAGGATTGTTCCCATGGCTCACTGGAAAACTAGAATAAGCCTCATAATGACATGGCTGCAGCTTAGAGGCTTCAGCCAATTGTACTGCCATCTCATTGTCTGATGGCATGAAGCAGGAGTTCTTTATTGACCACTGGGCCACCTGTGTGGCTATCTGAAAATCAGTAATGGAGAAATAAGGTTATACTGTTGCTTCATATGATTACATTCCTCAGTAGATATATGATAATGACCTCAAATGAAATACCAATTTTAGCTTCTGTGTCACTTAATGCTTCCACACAAGGCTTTTTATCATAAACCTGCCATGCATCATTCATAGAATTTTATGCAGAATCCAGATGTGGTTTTCATCTTATAACCCCCCTATATTTTTCCACCACTTTCCCCATGTTTTTTCTTTCCGCACACACACAAACTATTAAGGAGCAAAGACAGAGTAGCTGGTCTTTTAAGAAAGTAAGTCATGTGAGTGGTGCCCAGTCTTCTAGTCCAAGAACCACAAAAGTATAGTTGCTTCCAGATGATGTTTTTATTGGGCCATTGCCCTGCCTCATTCATGAGATTTTATGGATGACATCCAGATGGCATTGTCTTCCATTTCTCATCTTCTTGTGTTTTCCCACCACTTCTTTCATTTTTCCCTACTGAAAAACATCAGAATAGTTGCACAGAGCCTTCACATTGGCAGCTTTAGGACCCCTCCATCTAGAAGAACCCTGTCTCCTGCCAGTTATAAAAACGTTTCTAATATGAATGGTCAAACTCCATTTTAAAGAAAAACAGTACTTTAAGCATGTCCAGATCTGCAGTCTTAATTTGGATTGTAATTTTTAAAGAATATTGAAAGGCTAACGGATTCAAAGAGAGACCTAATGTAAATAACCAGTATAGTCAATGGTACTGCCCTTTTTGTTGATTCTTATTAGGTCTTCTTGCACCAAGAATGTGAAATGTGACAAGAGCTTATAACACCCAGTTTTTCCTGTACACAGGACATCAAAATTATCCAAATTAAGTCATCAAATACTTTATAGACTTATTTTTAAAAACCCTATTTGCTTATGTCATAGGTTTGAGGTCAGAGAACAGAAGGATTTTGTTCCCTTGATACAGAGATGTTGTTTTGTTCTTTCAGCTTTCAACAGTCGATCCCATTATTTTGTTTCAAACAATGTTCCTATGAAAAGTGCTCTCAGATTAGTTCATGTTCACTGCCCTACTCTTTGGTATCCTGTAGCACTACTTCTACACAAAAGGTTCATTTCCAGAAGATCAAATGAGCTTTATTGATGAGTGCAACAAGATCTTCCCTTCCCGTATCTGGTGTAAGGGAAATCAAAGCATGGAAAGGGGGTTTTTAAAGATCTTTTTTGCTTTTTCAGTTACCAAACCTCTTCTTACTATTCCTTGATTCTTCTTACCATTCCCTTGCTTTTTTATCTTACTCAAATGTGAGCAATTTCAAACCTTCAGAAAGAATATATACAGTCTTTTGGGACCCTGCTACTTTAGAGTACAGGTTTGGTGTGGGGCTTGCATGTTTGAAGACTTCCATATCAAGAATTCCCTGCACTTGGCAAGCTAATGTGTTAGGACAAGTCTAGGCTTGAATCCTTCTCCCCATAATAATTTCTTTCTACATGTGTAATTTTTTAATGAGTAGAACAAACATGAGATTCATCCTCCATTCTGAAGAGTTCATCTCCAGGAGGACTACTGCATTATGTTTTGGGGTGTTTTTTTTTCTTGACTGTTTGAAGTGGCTATGCAGCTTGAAATCTGTTCATAGAAATCTAACGTGAAATGGATTTACTGGGTGAACAAGACTATCATTCATCAAGGCTGTGGTACATTCAGATATCTCTGCTATTGGAGATCTGATGTACATCAGTCAAGTTATGTTGGAAGAAATTGATCAAGTTAATCTAATTCCCTGCAGGTTTACACAGCTGACTACAACCATTGTGGAATTGTCCAGTCTTTACAGTTTGGTTTCTGTGGTGAGTGTGAGGGAGGGAGGCTTCTTAGAGGAAGAAACAGCTGCCTTTCCTAGAGGAAGAAACTTTTTTTCATATATTATAACAATGTACTTGCTTTCACCTAGAGTTTAGGTGGAAAACATGTATAAACTCCGTTGTGTTTAAAGTGGTAAAATTAAGGGTACAATCCAACAAAAGTTATTTGGAGGTTGTAACTAAACTTCATTTCTTACAAGTTTGTTAGATGGTGTCTATTTGTTGTATACTGTGGTCTTTGTCCATAAACAATGTAATACACAGAAAAAAACTATAGATGATACAAATGACTTTTTTGCAGTTGCAAGATATCTTCAGAAAGAAAAATGAAAAGAAGGAAAGAAGAGGGGATGAAGAGAAACGTGCTATGCTGGTAGTTATCAATGAAAAAAAAATTAGTGAAAAGTTTGGAGGTTTTCAATTTCTGCCCATAGTTTTTAGGGCATGGTGAAGGTATTCAAGTATTCTGATTAATATAGAGCTGTGCTTTCCAAAGCGTTACCTGAAAGGGAAGTTTTAGACAGGAAAACATGGTATTCCTGGTCAAAGAAATCTGTGGCATTTCAAGGCACATGGCTCTTTAATAAGTCATTGTTCTTCTGCAGTAGGAAGTGGAATTGCAGTTAACTGTCCACACTTTTAGGGCATGTTCTGTATTTTTTGTGTGAACATCCACTGTGTTCCATCCACACCAGTGACTACTGACTTGGATAAAGTACAGAGAAGGGCAACAAAAATGATCAGGGAGCTGAAACAGGTGGTTACAACAACTGGGACTGTTCAGCTCAGAAAAAAGGCAAGTAATGGGAGACATGATAGCTATGCTTAAAATAATGCATGGTGTGGAGAACGTGCAGAGGGAGCCATTTTTCTCTCCCATAACATTCAAGGCCAGTATACCATGAAGCTGATTGATGGGAGGTTTAGGACAGATACATGGAAGTACTTCTTTACACAGCGTACAGTTAGACTATGGAATTTGTTGCCATGGGAAATGGTGATGGCTGCCAATCTGGATGGCTTTAAGAAGGGATTGGACAGATTCATGAGGGAGGGAGCTATCAGTGGCTACTAGCCTTGTGGGCTATGCAGTGCCTCCTTTTCCAGAGGTGGCATGCCTGTATTCACCAGTTGCTGAGGAGCTTGGGCAGAAGGAGGTCTTGCAACCATCCTGCTTGAGAAAACCGGTGGGCATCTGGTTTGCCACTGTATATAAGGACAAGATGGACTTTTGGTCTGATCCAGCATGGCTTTTCTTATCTTCTCACACTTCTGTCTTAAGGAATACAGCTTTAGTATGGATAATGATTTACAGGGCAGCTAAGCCCATTGCACGTGACTCAGAACAATAAGTGTTATTTTTATCACTTGTCTTTTTCAATTGAATTTTAAGTAGTACTAAAACTGTCGCTGTGTGTATAAATCTTGAAATATCACTTAAAACAAGTGTTGGAGCACTATACTCCTGTACATATCCTTTCCAGTTCTTGCCATTTTAGGATGGTGGTTCATGATGGTGACCAGAAAAGTTTTGTTTTAGTGAATTTTAATTTTAGCATTATAGGGATATAACTCTATCTACTTATGATTCTATTTTTAAAAATAAATAATTGAAAAAACCTTTAGTCAGAACTGTTAACCACTTTGCTAGAAGTGAATGGCAATAAATGGAAAGGGTTTTCCTCATCATTTTAAAAAACCTCCCTAGTGTCATCTCTAAGGATGGGCAAAACCATTTACAAACCAGTCCAGTAGTTAAGGCAAAGTAATTTTATTCTGTTTCACTAAAACTTTGGAATGGATTATGAAAGCTGTTATGGCTTCATACACTTGGTTCAAGCAAGGCAAAGGCAATAAAATACATCCACCATTGGGTCTGAAACATGTTGATTCAAATCTTCTCCAAATGTAGGATGTAGAGAGTACTTCTGAGCCAGTGAGTGGGAGACAAGAAACATTTCCTTTGATGAAACATAGTATTTCAAATGTGAGAGGGTTCTGTTATGGTCTGGCGTCTGTATTAAACCCTCACATACCATCTAGAAAAGCTAAAAGCAGCCTACTTATATTTGCCAGAGCAAATCCAGAACTGGCCTGAAGTAACATGCACTGGACCTGCTACAGAAATGCTTTTGCTTTATTGAAAGACTGGTTCCCATGTGAGTTTCAGTGGGAATAAAATTCCACACTGTTCCTGGTCTTGCATAGTTTTGTTTTCTAGAGATGGTGATATGATTTGACTGTCCTTTAGAAATGAAGACCCTTTGAATCATAAAATAATGCTAAGCCTTTATTAAAAACTAAGTAACTCTATTTAATTGGAAACGGTCTTTCATAACATGTAAAATGGAGGCCTGTATATATTGACCTATTGTTGTCTTCTTTCTCTTTTTACCTTGGCTTCATTTTGAAATGAAATTCTACACTTCATTCTTACTGTTATGTGTCAGCGTCTCCAGCTTTATGGATACCACAGTCCTACTAATGCTGTATGTACTCAGTTATAAATGTTTTTAAAGTATGAACTTTTGATGTATAGAAAATAAATATTCAGTAATATTATCTATTAAGTCCTGAGGCAGCAGGAGAGGCTGCAGCTTCTGTGATTTTTGCCTGGTACTTTCCTCAGGTAGCACTTCAGTTTTACTCCACAGTTGATCTGACAGGAGTATGGGTGAAAGGACTATTGAAGGGACCTGATGGCAGGTGCAATAGCTAGTAGTTCTTAAACTAATTTAGAGCTTTTGGAGGGGTGTGGAGGATCTTTGGTTATTTTATTTTATATTTATTTTATTTTTAGAACAATTAGTTTTTTTGTGGGAGCACAAAGAGTCAGGAACTGGGCTCAGAAAGCACAATAACCCACACTCAGGTTTGAGTGTGAGTTGCCACTGAACTTTTGGTTGTTATTGAAACACAACCATGTTTTTTGAGCACATACAGGATAATAAACCATGGTGAAAAGGTCTTTCACACCTGTAGTTTCTTTTTATAGGTTGCTTGTGGTTAAGAAGCCATGGCTTCCTACTGCAGCTTGGTTCAGACAACATGATAATGCAAATTTCAGTAACCCTCATTCAGCCCATCCTTAACCCCTGAGTGTGAGTTATCATGTCTGAACCCAGTCACTGTCTCAAAGTGTTCTTAATTTTAAGATTCCAGATAGAAAGACCACATCACTTTCTTTTCTAATAATTAAATACATGTCTTAATACTTATTATTAGATTATAGACATCAACATTGTGATTCAGCTAGCCATACCATTTAGGGAGGGTTCATAGACTGATACGATTTTAGGACTAAGATATTAGATTCAACAGTGGGCAAAGCATAAGCCATGTTGGAATAGTCTTGGACACAGAGGCTTGAGGAGAGAAAAGGCCTGGTAGGACTTTCAAGTTGACTTCAAGAGGGGACAGCCAGGTCCTGTAATTGGCAATTGACAGAATGGGAAAACTAGAGCAGGCTTTAGTATGGAGCCTGACTTCTCTAGCCCAGAACAATTGGATCAGGAGTTAAAAGATGAGGGAGACAAGAAAGACGATTTCTTCATAAATGAATTATTTTTTCATCATCAGCCCTTTCTAGTATCAATTCCATTTCTCAGACAGTGCAAACTAATACAGAACCATTTAGCATATATGACAGACATGATTGCTCTACAAATAGAACAAAAGAACTCTACCCTTTCCATATTGTGTATTAAAACTGCCTGGTGCATGCAGTTAGCATGCCTTGCATGTATCATATGACTTGCTGAAGTGTATCACCACTAATTACTGTAATGTAATATATAATTGGGTACAGATGATGCATGTATAATTGAAAAATGCTAACATTTAGTAGTGAATTGAGCAGATAAAATTGACTATCATGAAAAAGTTATTCTTTTCAGTGTAAAATTTTTCTCTCTCAGGATTATTCCTGTGCTAGGATTTTATGCTAATACATTCTGGGAATGGTGTAGACAAAAGCACTCACTGTTAGTCTCTTTGTTTCACCATTCACATAATACTTTTGCCTAAAAGCCCATGATTAGGATTGTAGCATTGAGTGCTCACAATTAGGAAAGACACATGTTGTGAATGCTCCTTAGAGACACATTCCATTAACCTGGAGTTATCTTCCTAAGAGATCAAAAAACCAAATCATTCTTTTAGAATCAAATGTTGGTCTAGAAAACATGTTTTTTCCCCTGAGTTGAAATTGAAAGCTACTATGCTGCTTGTACAAGTACACTGTCTTTGACTCTTCTAAAGAGACTTTTTGTGAACGAGTGAATTGATTGGGAGAAACCATCACAACTACTGAACTATATACAACAGACCTATTATGTATGGCCACGTTTTAAGCAAAATATTTAATATTTATTTCTTATGAAAGTTCTTATTTGTAGTATTTTAGATATAAAAATATGTATATTCATGCCACTGACACTTACGGAAATAGTACCCCCAATTATTCTAGCGGATCAAGATTGCATGCATAATTCAAAATAGGAAAATGAATGCAACAAGTAAATAGATTATTTTTGTTTCACTTAACATGTTGATTATAGACTTCAAAACTCTTTTCTTGGTTGCTAGAATTTGACAAGAAGTTAGGTCATGCAAAACAACAATCAGTTAAAGGATGGGTTATCATGCAATTTATGAAGTCTTACTTCACACTTGTACCTTCCCTCAAATCTAGCTTTAATAACAACTAAAACCTAGTCCCAGCTGGTGGAACATGGCAAGGTAGACAGACCGTCTAGGGACGGTCACTGCTGGAAACACAAGATTCTCCACCCTTAAGCGCTCACCCTAACTCTTATTCCTCTTCCCCTAAGAATGCTGCTTCTGTCACCTATTCTGCAGTATGTGAAATAGGAGAGAAGATGGCTGTGTAGAAACATCTCACATCTTCCTCAGTCACTAGGAATAACCCAAGAACTGTATGAGAGTTCATTAGCAAGTGTCTTCTGTCCTGGGAAGCATGAAAAGATGCCTTTTGGAGATAGCTCCCAGAAGCCTCCACCCAGAATAAGCCTGTAAGCAGGGTATATAACAACAAAGTGTTAAATGGACTATCTTCTTCCCTCTGTCCTGATCCTTCCATGCATTGTGAATTACTGCACATCCCTAGCTGTAATATACGTTTCTCACATCTCTAAGGTACGCTAACCATATCTTGACAATGTAAGATTTAAATGGGCTGTATGTATGAGTGTAAGCTACATCCATTCCCACTAGTGAAATTCTAATGAGATATGAATTGCAGTCCATACAAATGATGGCAGATATGGGGAATTAAATATAACTCTTAAGGGTTTCAGACAGTATTATTTTCTAGTGCTGCCTGTAATCTTCTGTGTACAAAGTATGTACTCTGTCACTAAGCAACACCCCATTCCTTGAAAAGAAAGAAATGTTCACAGTGGTAGACTGATGTTGATGTCTTCACCCAAATATAGCGAGAAATATTTCATATGGATCTCCATAATGACAAACAACATTTAGCTTGTATGAAGAGATAGCTCCCCTTTTTTACAATTTAAAGAAGATTGGGGTTGACAGCTTTGATAACTCTCATAAATCTCCCCTCAACGAAGCTGTCACTGGAAAGCATCCATGAACATATCAAACTTACAGATGCCTGGCATGCTTCTAGATGTTTATGTCAAGATTATTGTCTCCTTTTTTCTATCCCCGCTCAACCATTCTTTTTAATCACAGTGATCTGTGCTACAGCCCTTTAGTTTCTCCAAGCCTACCTTTCTTTTGTATATAACAGAGTCTGAAATTGCACCATATAGTTTCATGTTTGGAGTCTAGTTATTACTAAGCATAATCACATGTTGTTTCTGTTGAAATTGATTGTGCTGTTCCTGAATGTATTTAGGAATCAGTTTATAGAATAGTTGTAATTTTCATAAGGGTGACACAGTATACATTGTAAGCTTCACTGTGTGTCATCTAACATGTCGCTACAGAAAACCTAAAATAAGAACATAATTTCTTAGCATATAATTAAAGAAAGCTTTTTTGCCTGAAGAAAAATGTCTACATTAGCAAGTAATATATATAAATTCTTTTAATCTATTTTTGAGAAAATATGCTGGCTTCTGTTCAAAACTCTCAGCATAATCCAACCAAAGTTAAACACTCACTAAATTCTGCTGATTTAATTAGAGAGTTAAGCATAAGTTTAATTCTCTCATATTAAAAAAAAATAGAAAAAGTTCTTAAATTTCCATAGTGCTTTTATCTAGCAAAATTAACTAGTCCAGTTTTGTGAAAATTAATTACAAGTTGCACAGAAATAAATGAAACTTTTTAGTATAACTAGAGTCTAATTTATTTCAGTGCAATTTAAGTGAAACTTTTTCTGAAATGCATCCACATTATTTTTTTTCTAAAATGCATACCTTTTCCTAAGCATTCTGTAGGAAAATATCAGTCTCTCTTAAGAACCAACCTCCTTCAAATATGTACAAGTGCACTTTCATACTTGCTGTTATTTCAGTATTGAATTCAAAACCAAATTTTGTAATCTGATGTGCAAAATTATATTTAAAAGCATGCTGAAATACATTTCTTATAAGATCACATCATCATAAATAAAGAAGTGCTACTTGGAGGAATTTCTTTAAAAATGGGAATGTGTTCTTGGCACTGTGTTATAAAATATTTTTCTTTGTGCAGGAAGAAAGAAAAATGAAGTCTCATAAAGCTTTCTCCTTTTTTCACAAAGATGTGAAAGTGTGTAAGGTGCTTTTGGACATCCTTTAATTTAATTTTCCTTCCCCCAACACCTATGAATTTTAAAAATCTTACAGGTGCTAAAAACAGAAGGAGAGGACCTTGTTCCAAGAAGCTATTGGGATACTCTGAGACGTAGCACGAGCCAGGCACTCTTTTCAGACCTTGCAGAGGTATAATAAAACCTCTATGTGGTCCATAAACTGTATTTCATGTACGTGTTACATGTTACATTGTATTGTTTTTGTCCATTATGAATATTATATCTTTTAACATTGATTTTTTTCTTGCTTTTGGATTTCTTTTGGCTATTGCTTGTTTGTTACCAGGATTTGTTAAGTATTTGCCATAAATCTTTAAATACCATCACTTTAAGCTGCCAGATGTGTGGAAAAATAGTCTTGTGTTTCACATCCTGAAAATATTGAGTATCATATTTGTTTTAAGTACTTCATCATAGATATAACTAGCCTTTCCACATGTCTAGAATTATCATATATTTGAAGGGCCAAAAAAATAGAATCAGGGGTTCCATTTAATGAAATACCTAATTTTTTAAAAAGTCTGTGTGGTTAAAATGATACCTCATCTACTACTGCACGAGTTATATAGGAAGAGTTCATAGCTAGGCTTATCAGGAAACATCTAACTTTAACAGACATGTGAAAGAGGGAATTTGGACAGAGCATTTCTTCCGCTGCAGCAGGGTTATACCTACCAAAATGCCCTCTTGTACATACCTTGTCTGGCAGGTTGAAAATGTATTTGACCTTAGCTCTGTGTCCTACTTGCTAATGGATGGAAGCCCTAATGGGTGATCTGCAGACCTCCCAGCTAGAAAAAAGGTAATTCTTATATTTATATTTATGGAGAAACACATTAAGAAACAGCAGACATTTAGACTTCTTTGTTTCTTAACAAAAGGAATGAATATATTTTATGAACAAAATGTATTAATAAACAAAATCCCAAGATTATGAGAACCAAAGAAAATATTTTATCTGGCAAATTGGGACTAAAGCATTTTATTTAGTTTTATGCACAGGACGTTGTAAAATAGCAACTATCCAGATAAAAAGTCTTTAGTGGCCTTATTTATATCTACCACTTCATAGGTAAATTACTCCACATACTCTCTTTTAGAGGCCAACTATTGACTGCCCTACTTTTTTTTTTCACTCACTGCAATGATTGATTCACACTGAGCAGCATCTGATGTGGCATTCTGTTGCTGTGCAAACTCAAAGGATTATGAGCATCCAGTTGAGGATTGTCTCTGTGCTTCTCCCTTCCTACAGAAAAACTGATTTCAGCTGCCTATGTGTTTTGCCCCTGCCACCATAAGGAGCAGCTGAGGCACACTAGGCTTCCTTGCATCCCAGCAGATCCTCAGTCTGTCACACACCCTTCCCCACCCACCCTGCACCCATCTCCAAAGTCATACTTGGGATTGAAGAATCACAGCTGGTGTACAAGAACTATGTTGGCCACATGGGCAGAAAGACTCTGTGGCTGGAATTCTATATCCAGCCTTGAAACAAATTTCTGAGGTGGGACCCTGACCTGAGCTATGACCTCTAGACTGTGTTGTGTGGCCATAGAATTGCACCTGCAATTATTTTTGTGTGCAGGCAGGTCCATGACTGTAAATGCTGAACATAAATTCTGTAGAAAAGAGGTTGTATAATTGCTTCACCATGTACTCAGTTTCCAGGCCAGCTTGCCATGACATAACTTCTTAAAATCATATGAATGTGCCCAATTCATGCATATTCTCACTCATATTTTTAAAAATCCTCATTTCTCTACCTTCTTCTGGAGTGAGGGAGAAAGAATGGAACTAGCAGTACAGGTTTTAAATATTCAAGTTGCAGGGAGAAAACAAGAGAACCATACAAAATAGGTAAATTGTCATTAATCTGTCTTAATTGGGTTATTTTCCCAGAGCAACAAGCAAAGGAAGGAAACAGAAGATATTTCTCATATAGACTGATAATGAGTTCTTCAGATAAGCATTAAAGTGACTTTGGTATAAGGAGTCAATCTTTTTTTAAAAAAATAGTGGTTAAATAAAACCAATATCTATGTTACATTAGTGATGGAGAAATGATAACATAAGGGCCACACACTTAGAAATATATGTAGGGTTTCTTATTGCTAAGTATTTAATGAAACTCTTCCAGCTGAATATTACTAAAGTGGACCACAGCTGCAGCACATCATAGAACCAGACCCAGTGCTTCTGCCTCATAGCCTTGTGAAGAGATGACAAGTACAGGCAAGAGCAGTCAGTGCTGCTGCAACTAGAGAAAAGCTGTTCACACCATTTGAACGTTACTTGGGACCAAGGCAGTACAAACGTGGTGAGAGTGGCATGGCGCTTATTATTGCCTTTCACCACATCCAGAGTATAGCCAGAATGTTTTCTTGCCTGTATTAACAAAGATTAACATTTTTGTCATTTTACCAAAGCTGGTTATGTCACTTGAGCTGAGCTGTGTACATTCTAATTCTTTTTTTTTTTTCACCTGTAAATAAACAAGTATGTCTGAATTCTTGCTAACTTTTGCATGGTGTAATTTAGAAGTCTCACAAATGAGAGAGGGAGGTTATCATGAAATTCCAATTTAATGAAAATACAGCATAATATTTTGTTACTTGTGAATTACTTTGTGTTGCTGCAGCTTTAAATTCTTAATTTTAATGTTTGCCAAACATTAAAAGTTGGAAGCTATGGCAAGAGATAAATTTAAAAAGGAGGAATAGGAGAGAAAAAGAAATAGGGAAAAGCTACTGTTCACAAATCTGGCTGAATGTAGAAAGTGGTCATAGCTTCACAGTGGATTCTCCCTCACTGAACCCCATAGCAGTATAATATCAATAGCTAATTATTTGCAGACATCCAAAACTAATTGGACTAATAAGAGTGCTTCTCTTGCCTTGAAGGGTGTCTCAGGCTTGGTTCATAATACTGTACATTAATGTTAAATAATATTATTTACTGGGTAGCTTTGAAGTAGACAAGCTAGAAATGTTTATTTTTGCAAACTATTCTCTATTCTTCTAATTTATGTCCCGAAATGTTTTACTAGAACATCTTCCTAACAGAGCCATCTAAACAATGTTTCTAGGACAAATTAGTATTGATTGCTAGTATGGGAGAATTGTGGTGGGTATTTGTATTTTTGAGGAATGAAATTAATTTAGCTTGAAATGTTTCCCAATGATTCACAAAACTTTAAGATCAAAGAAATTGTGGTAGTCTTCTGTGATGACCTAAAGAACAGAAGTCTTACCATGCACCAGACATCTGCCTTGTAAATTGATTTCACACCACTTCAGGAATGTGTCCAACTACACTCAATGATTTTGGAAGCTGCTGCTGTAATGTTAATTTGTCAGTTTTATTTGTCAGCATCAAGTGCAGCCTCCTTCAAGGTTTTTCTTGTCCTGATTATTTAAGTTGTGCTTTATAGGTCAAGACTGCATTTTCAGGAGAATAACAGTTTTATAACAAAGTAAGAAGAATAAATTGGAAATGGAAAATTGCAATAGCAGTTGATTCTGTATAAAAATATAAATAAGCCATGATACTATCTCTGAAACCAATATAGTGTTTTGCAGCAAGTATCTAGATCTGGGTTGTGTGGTATGTGAAACTGAAAGTCAACCAGTTTGATCAGATATTCTTTAAAAGCTGTAAAGGTGAAAATATCTCAATCTGTACATTTATAGACTTACCTATAGAGCAGTCTCTTAGAGTTCCAACCTTTCTCTGTCCATACTTGACTTTTTTCCTCATAAAAGGTGGAATCTGTCATTTTTACATGGACAGATATTTGCAGAGCTATAACACACATATCAAAAACCAAAATGTCATGAACAGTTGAGGTGCCATAATTTTATTCTCCCCAGCAAATTATTTCCTTCAGCAAATACAGTTGCAATGACATTTTGACTTTCTGCCATAATAATAAACATACTTATTTTCATTAGTTTTTTCCATTTTTCTAATTCATTTCATCTGATCCTATAGTCTTTGTCTTGTTTTCTCATCACGGATCATCATAGCTCTTTTTAAAACTTTCTAAATCTAGAGACAATTAATATTTGATATGCATCATGTAGGCAAGTATGATTAATAAATTGCTAACTGTTTTGCAAACATTCTGAATATGTACAACTAATATCTTACTGAGTTTGCAAATACAATAGATTTTATATGTATTAACATACATTTAGTCTTAAGACTATATTTTTAAGTATAATGTATTGCTAAAATATTTTGTTGATGCATTATTAAAACGATTACAAGTTTAAAGGATTACTATATTATATTTTAAGCGTGCAGATGATATCACCAATTTGCTGTCTGATACTACTTTGCTGGTACACTTTTTTGGCAAGAAAGGAAAAGCTGAGCTTAACTTTGAAGATTTTTACAGGTAAAGGTTGTTTTTATTCTTTCAGTAAATGCATATGCTTTGATTTATGTCATATTAGAAATAATACATATACATGCACATAATATTGTCTATTGCCATTATCCAGTGTTCCCAAATGTTAGCACTAAATTCATTATGCTACCATAAATTCATTATGCTAGACCAAAGGAGAAAGTGGCAATTTGCTGTTGAGTTTTGGTGGTACAGGTTGTCAGTGAAATTCAGTGCAAATTGCCATTCATATCCTTTGCCTGGCAATGACATTGTGCCAATACGGTTTTGTACTAGCACAACATTGGATACTGTTCAAAAGGTGTAGCTATCTTTACTTTATAGATACTTTTTCTGATTTGTAGATTTGAAAAATGAAACTGTTTTCTAAAACAAAAACACAATTTATGTCAAAGAACAAAGGGCCCAAATTGTAATATGCCATTAAATGGGAAGTTTCCATGCAATGAATGCAAATCTTATTGTAGTCCTAATGATGGATTCTTCTACTAAACATTCTGGGAGGAATGGAATGAATTTGAAATATATGCAACTTGATATTTTATATTTAGGGAATTTGACTTCAAGCACACAGTTTGCTGGTAAATAGAACTGAGTGCGTTTCAGATTCTATATGTAGATCCAGATGTAAGACCCCTTAAGGAGGTATTGAAA
Organism: Varanus komodoensis; assembly: GCF_004798865.1. Lineage (NCBI taxonomy): Eukaryota > Metazoa > Chordata > Lepidosauria > Squamata > Varanidae > Varanus > Varanus komodoensis. The sequence continues at coordinate 34,657,809 of NW_025336481.1, read as the reverse complement.
TGTTTGAATAAATATCACAGTTAAATTGCCACTAATAACACCTGCTATTAAATTAGTACTGAATTAATACTCCAGCACAGGAATAGGGAACTTTTAGCCTGTGGGCAGAATCTGGCCTGTCATGCATCCCCATCCAGTGTGAGGCCCCAGCTGATTGCCTTTCCCTGTATCTCTGCCCACTCCAAGAAGACAGAGGGGGCAGAAGTAACTGTGCTGCAGTCTGGAGGAACATTTCTCAAGGCCTCCACTCAGTCCACTTTGCTCATCTGATCAGGAAATATGAAGATGGAGCAAAGTGAGCTCAAGTGGCTCCTTGCTTTGCTCTTCTATCACTTTTCCCAAGTGGAAAAGGTAAGGAAGGAACAAAATGGAGCTTGCTGCATTCCAAGCCAGCTTTTCTCCCATTTCTCTGATCACAGCAGGGAAGGGAATAGGAGCAGAGTCTAGCCTGAGACATTCTCAGGACTCACACATCTCCGTAAGAAGCAGGAGCTGACTTTGATTGACCTCCCCTTCTCTTAGTTCACATTCCTGACCAGGAAGGTGAGGAGTGAAGCTGGCTGCACACTCAGACAGTGCCTGGAGGCTGTTCCACATGACAGTTGGGTGTACAACTTTTTCATCTGGCTCTCATCCTCCAGGGGTGACAAGAGTGAGGAGAGAGAAGCTGGTTGCTATCTCCTTCATGCTAATGGAAGCAGACAAGCTTATTTTATCCCCTCTCAGCATGAACAGTGGGCTGATTTGAGAATGGACTTCGGGGAAAAGCCCCACTCTCCTGCCTTAGGAGGCAGTCCAGCCCTTGAATCTAATAAGGTTACTCATCCCTGTGCTAGGAGAAGATTTCAAGGAAGTACAATGCTGGAAGTGTACCAGAGTTGAGATACTAGTTTTCTCCTACACAATTGGACATCTGAAACTGTCATATCAATACTGTTATATCTTAGGTTTATGGATAACCTCCAAACTGAAGTTCTTGAAATAGAATTTCTTTCCTACTCTAATGGAATGAATACCATCAGTGAGGAAGACTTTGCTCATATTCTTTTAAGATATACTAATGTGGAAAATACATCAAGCTATTTGGAAAATGTACGCTGCAGTATTCCAGAAGAGCAAGTGAGTAAACAGGGACTTAGCTATCTGCAGCATTTGCACAGAATATTGCTTCCTTTTTAACAGTCTGATCATAAGCTGTTACCAACTGTGAAAAGTGGGGTGGGGGCAAGGTTTAACACACCATTGTAAAAAAGGAAAGGGGAGACACATGGTTAAAATCTGTTTACTGGTTGAGTCTAATTCATTTTAAATGACCAGACATTCTGGATTAATGATGTACAAACTGAAAGATGACTGGGTAGGCAGGCAAAGAGTTGTGGTACTTTATTTATTGATTGATTTATCTATTTATTCAAAGTTTTTCTATCCCGTCCCCTACAAACATCTCAGGACTTTTCTGTGACACTTGGCATTTTCCCAACATGCTACATTAAAACAGAATCATACATACTAATGATGAGCTCAGTTATCCAAATGCTACATAGCCAAAATGGCACCATTCATAAACAAGAATGTGGTGAGATAGGCTTGAGAAAAATCCCAAGGCTTGTAGAAGTACCAAAAAAAAAACCAAAAAACAAACCCCAACACCTTGCAGGGGGAACACCCCAAAGGGGGAAACCCCAGTCAAGCTTAGCATCCTCCAACTGCTGGAAGATGGTGGTAGTGAAAGAACCTGATGTGGAAAGAATAAAGTATCCTGGAACAAAGCATGGCTAAAATCCTGAACAGCAGCACTCCACACTACTACCCTTTATTGCAGGCTCTGCTTGTTAAAATATGTATATTCGGACTGTACAGACTGTGCCAGCTTGCCCCCTATGATTGGCATATCTCTTCCTATTTTGCAAACCTGGAGTAGGAAAGCAAAATGGTTTTAGTTGTTTGCCTTGAGAAGAACAATGACGTGTCCTTGGTGCTATTCTCATCTGAATAAAATGATTAAAAAGAGAACCACCAAGAGAGAACAAGTTCACTGTTTCATCTGCTTCTCCCTAAAGCCACTTTTAAATTAGTAGCTCTTCAGTGTCTAAACAAAAGTTTCAAAGAACCTGAGCAGTTACAGAAGTAAATAATGTTGGCAGCTACTATATTTGTTAGGAAACAAATGTGCTATCAACAGTACATTTCAACAATAAAGATCAAGTGGAAACTGAATGCATCAATGCAAACTAATCGAGTTGATGTTACAAGTACCTCTTCAAGCATGGGATGGTTTGGATACAATTCACTTTTACTTGTTTGCAAAAGGATCAGGTTTAACTGTTTTAGAAGTACTTGTAAATAATTTGACTTTTCCATGGCTACATTTCCATGTCTTGACATTTTAGTTTATGAGACCAAAAAAAAAAGAGAGAGAGAGAGAGAGAGAAACAGTAAGGATAATTGAACAGTTAGTGGTACCTAAGAGTGCACACAGAAACAAACAAAACGACAATTGCCAATATGTTTAGATAAACAACACAAATAGGGTTCTCAGCAAATTTAGATTAAAGCATAATGCTATCAAGAAATATTAATTATAGTATAAGCTACTACTAAAAACAGAAATACTAATCACAGGATTAAAGGAGGCATAAAAATGAGTTAATTCCAACAAAATAAGGAGAGGGCAAGCGAGAGAATTGGAGCACATCCTGTTCCCCGACCCCACAGTTTTGATGGCTAGATAGGGTTCCCTACACACACCATTACTACAGAGGCCCCTACTGAACCTGGGTAGGCAGAAATTTGCCATCTGCAGTAAGCCTTGAAATGCAGCATCTCATGGGCAGGGTGAGCAGGAACTACTGAGTCCAAAGTTTCTCCAGTGCCCTAGATGGACCCGATCTTTGCCTATTGACTATGATAGCATTAGACCTTGCATGGCAATTTCTTCAGTGGAGGGGAAATAGTAAGTACATGGAACTGTCAGGCTGAATAGCCCTGCAAAACTACACATCTTTTACTCTGACTAGTTCAACCAAGAAGGGCTTTCAATGTGGTGATAGATCCACTTCATTATTTCCCACTGGTGCATTTCAAGAATTGCTCTGTTAATGAGCAGAAGAAACCTCTGTGTTTTGAATTCTTCAGATTTTGCAGACAGACTTAATTTATGTTAAAAGCAGGAAAGCACTACAAACTGCATGAGATTTATACTGTCAGAGAATTTGAAAACTAGCACTTGCTCCAGTTGACTTATTATTATTGGGTGGGATCATCACGTGACACAACTACTCAAGCCACCTCCCTCCTGACCCATACCTTGTCATTATTTTCTTTAACTATCTGCCTTGCATTCCAAACCCATTACAGAAGCACAGACTCTTTAAAAGGATATTAAAGTGCATAGTGTGGGAATAGAAAGATTACAGTTTGAATTCCAATGTCTTATTTTCTAATTCCACAAATAAGATACCCTTATATACAGAAATACTGCCCCACTAAGATCCTGAGCTACAGTTCTTTTCAGTTTACAATCCTGAACTGATTTGAGCTACATTGCAGGGGAAATGTCTTGAAAGATCTCTGCCTTCTGGCCTATTTGTTATGGTAGTTGGATAATCTCTAATTTAGGATTTTAAAGTTACTTCAGTAATGAATTGATGTGCAGTTTATGGATATGAGTCTGTGTAGCTTAGGTAGAGTCTCTTCCATCCCACTGTTATAACTGTCCTTTCCTTTAGTGGTGTTAACTTTTGAGATGGATGCCCTCAAGCTGGAGCCATTCATAAGGTTTTTGCAGGTGTTGCAGTAAATATCTCCAGCATTTGTAGATAGTACTGTGTGTGCTTTGTTCAGGAGCATGGAATTATTTTACAGTAACAAATCTTTCATCTAGCTGTGATCTGTTTCTTAAGTAACTAACGCAAAATACTTGATGTCCTTTGCACCTTGCTATGACATTCTTTCCTCTAAAGGCTTCAGCTGGAAAGTCCTCCTACTGTAGATTAAACAGTTGTAGCTTGGAATTTTAAACAGTTGTAGCTTGGAATTTTTAAATGTATGTACTATAAATGTCAGAAAATAGAAAAAGACAATTCTAGACCTAGACTACAGTCCTATTATTGCTTACTCAGAGTACTGCTTACCTGGGATACGTCTTATTGAACTTGATTAGGATTATTTGTGAATAAATATGTATGGGGTTGCATGAGTTATTTTTATGTCCTTATTTAACACTTCCACTTAAGGTTTGAGTATATTATATTACTTCTAGTTTCAAACTACTCAACGTTTTTGTAATAGTAAATCATAACCAAAGCAGTTCCTGTAAGCACAGGCCGTGCTATTGAAGCAGACATCCTTTCTCATCTAATACAGCTTGGCTTGCTACAGAAGTGTTACAGCTATGTGGGTAGCTATGTGTGATGGCTCTCTATCTGCTGGTGCCAGACAAGCAAAGATTCTTGCACCATTCATTTTGTGCCACTAATACCAATATTATATTGTTTAACAGGGCATTACATTTGATGAATTCAGATCATTTTTCCAGTTTCTGAACAATCTAGAAGACTTTGCAATTGCAATGCAAATGTACAATTTTGCAAACCGTTCAATAGGACAAGGTGAGAATGCCTACTATTAGAAGGGAAGCAGTTCTCTTTTTCTTAAACAGCTCTTCCACATTCATCCACTGTTGTTTCATAGTGTTTTGGAAGCTTTCTGTTGTTATATTATACGTAGTTGCATCCTTCTGGATGGCCTGTCTTTCCAAAATCCCAAAATATATGCATATTTTGCAGTCTATGAGGCATTATGCATGTATATCAAAGACTTTCCTCAGTAGCTAATAAATATTGGCTGAACAGACCTACTCTGTATTACTTTAGCACTTTTGCTGCCCTTATATAAACCTTTTTATAGAGATATGTTGTCCTGATTCTTCTAAATCCACAAGTGTTCCACTTGGATGTAATAATACCTTAATAATACCAAATCAGGTTTTATTGTTTTGAGAACAAGCTGCAGCAATCCTTGGGCTCATACCCTCTCCCCTCTTCCTCTGGTGTGGTTATGTGTAGAAATTTAAGATTACCTGTAGTCTGAACACATACAGACTGCGGTTAATCTATATGGTGTTTTAATATAGGGGCCTGGGCCAGTTGAGGCACCTCATTTCAGATTCAAAGATGCTTAGGAAAACAGGAAAATACCTGTCTCAAAGATGCTAAACCGTTTATTGAATACAAAGATGAACCATGGATGCAGAATATAAACAAGCAAAAGAAAACACATTCTCTTTTTCTGTGGCCACACTGGGTCCCTGAATAGGCCTGGGATGCCCATTGGGCCTGCAAAATTGCCTGGGCAAACAACACATCAATTCCTCCCCCTGTGCCAAGAAAAAAGATAGTGCTATCAGACCTGAATTTTATTAAGTTGCTCTCTCCCACTATTGTAGGATCTACCAGCACATAAAAGTTCTAACCCCTCCCTCCTGAGAAATGGGTATGGGGAAAGGAAGCTGCTTCAGTAAGTTTGGTCTCACTGTAAAAGCTGTCCTTATCTACAGAAATATCAGGGAAGGCAGCTTCAAGGGTATTATCTCTGGTGCTGTTCCAGAGAATGGAAGGTCATAAGGCCTTAGCTGAATACAAGTTTCTATCCTGGCTTTTGGGCTCAGGGCAAGTTCATTATACTATATGTTCAACTTTAATGTGCTTATTCAACACATAAGCACATTATGTGCCATGTCTTAGTGAAATAAGGTAGCTTAAACTTGTTTATGAAGCTATCTTGTTTCAAATAACTATTTAGGGTTCAGACAACACACTAAACTGTGATTAATTTAAAATGGAAACATAAGCTTCCTATCTCCTTTCATTAGTGCCAGAAAGGTGGGGGGGGGGCAGAGTTGCACATCCAAAGCTCACTGAAGCCCATTTTCACGATACTAAAATATTGTGCACCATTGCATCCAGACTTGACCAGTATCTCCAGTATTAACCACAGCACATCACCCTATCTAGGTGCAAAGTTCTATTGAAGCTTGACTGTCCTAATGTTGAGCTTGTCCTAAAGTTCATTTTGACCTGATTTGTACAATATGACAAACCACTGTGAGTAGCTAGCTAAAACAGTTGTTGAATTGGGACCAATTTCTGCAGGGTGGCGTATTTTTTGTGCACAAGCTACCCTGACAATCCATGGCTTAGTTTAGAAGTTTTTTGAACCATCATCAGTTGCCATGTCATCTGAATGCAGGGAAGCAATTTCATTGTGGATTGTTAGGATTGGCTACAGAGCCAATCAGAAGAGCAGCCCAGACCCCTGCCACTCTTCACAAAATCATCCATGGTACTACCAGTGACTGCTCCACCACCAATGCCCAAATGGAACTTTGTAGTATCCACTATTTGTCATTGCCACCTTTTTCTTTTCAGTCCATAAAATTGTGCAAATTTGTTTGCTTGCTTGCTTTGCCTTGTACCAGTGTACAGGAGCACTCCTGCAGCTCTTCAATATGTGTAGTCTTGGTCAATTTCCTTTTTGTTTGAGATGTCAAAGGGAATACCCAAGTAGAATGGGGGAACATACAAGGAAACTGACAAGGCAACGGTGCGTTGTTGATGTTGATGTTGTACAACATTGCATTTATCAGAATTGGGGAATGGTGGATTTTTTTTGTATGATGATCAGTTAATGCCATCATTGTGTGATTATTTTCACCTTGTTCCTAAGATGAATTCAAACGTGCTGTGTATGTAGCTACGGGCTTGAAGCTTTCTCCTCATTTAGTGAACACAGTCTTCAAGATCTTTGATGTAGATAAAGATGATCAACTGAGCTACAAAGAATTTATTGGCATCATGAAAGACAGATTGCATCGAGGATTCAGGGTAAGTTTTAGATGATATCTTAATCATAAAATAATTGTTATTCACTTGTTTTAGATATATAAGCAGCAAGTAAACTACCTAAGCATTGCTATTTCCCCAACCATTTGCAGGTTAATTATTTAATACATTCCTGTACTGCTTTTCAATCCCAAGTGGGTTTAAGAATTATGCCATATAGATATGTTTTGTGGTATTTTAAATGTTGTTGTTTAAATATTACTATCTATAATAATAAGTATTAATACTCAGCAGTGAAACAACATTTGTTTTTAATCTATAGTGGTTCTCAAAGCTAAACTATGGCCATATGGTTTAGCTGCATCCAACCTTAATTTATATTTTCCCCATAGCCATGTCTACAAGCAGAAAGATTTCAGTGTGACTCAAGCAGGTCATCAGTTCATAATCTAGCAGGTTTAATCTTGACATTACAATGTGTGGAAAGTTGGCTTAAATTTGTTAATACAGTGTTTGGGAAATTGTTGTTTAAAAGCTTTTGCCTGGTAGTTTTGCCTCAAGTAGTTTTAGAGGTCTGAATCTGTTGTCTTGAGTGCCCTCTAAAGTCAAGAAATTGGCTTAATAGTAGCCATTGAAATTAATTTTGTCACAAAGTATTTTTAAACGATTCTACAGATACTGTTGTGTAATTTTGCATTAATTCATTGTGTGAAATTATGAATGGACCCCTAAGAATTATAAATTGTGGAATATTCCTGGTGAATTCCAACAAATTCCATAACAAATGTACTACTTGCTTTTAAAATTGTTTTGAAGGGTAGATATAAACGATCTTCTCTGTATGCATTTCGTATGTTTAAGCTGCCACCTTGCGGACAGTTACTGTATCACCAGAGAATTTAGTCTGGATGTTTGTTATAATTTTAAGTTGCATAAAAGTTAACAGCAGAAACTATTTTACAGTTTTTGAGATGGTATTCCAATATCTTTTTATCAGCAGCGCAAATTATTTACCAAGATTTTAAGTCCTGTACTATAGAAAAAGTAATCATTCTGTAATATAGTTGTATAATACATAGTTGCATCACAAGTGCATGAATGTTATATCCTACACTGTCTACACTGTGACTAACAAAGAGCATTCTTTTGTATTTTCATGCACTTATCTCTGGCTGCCTGCACATGTTGCCTACATATGCACACGTTGTCTTCTGCTTCTCAGGGCTACAAAAGCATACAGAAATACACTACTTTCAAATCCTGTGTGAAGAAGGAACTGAATAGCAGATAAACTGTGGTATGTCTGTTTTGCCTAGTATTTCTAAGATTGCTGATGAGAATGGCTCACTGTTGCCAAATGGTTTTTCAGTTGAAAATTGGTCATCAGAAAACTTAAGTGAGCTCTATATGTTTTAGCGATATTTATTAGAAATGAGACTTCAAGCTATAATCCATTTTCCTCAAGGAAGGAACTTACACATAAACTTGTTGAATTCTGGAAATATAAGTGGCATACTCCAAGTACTTGTCTTTTGCTTCTCAAGGCTACAAAGTATAGCATACATAAATACATCACTTTCATATTAAATTTTCTCATATTTGCTTTACTAGCCTATATGAATTTAGATTCAGTGCAAGAAAATGCTTTCCACTTAGATCAGTTTAGTTTTTCTATAAATGGACTTATACTTGATATGTATGTGTTGTAGATTTGATACTGAAAACATATAAACAAACATTTGATATTTTCATAATTAATCTCTCCCCTTACCCAGCCCCCCACACACAGAGAGTTTAAGAGAGCTTTTCCACTAGAAAAAAAACTCATAACACATTGAAGTTACATAGCAGATTTAGTGTTCTTTATCTAACAACCTACTTTTTGGGGGAACAAATTTTGCTGACTTTGGGCAAGTGGTTAGTTGAAAATTATTGGATAAGTGATATCTTTTGCTTATTAAAGAGTGTTTTACCTAGTCCTAACCAGCATTAATTCTATGAGAACCAAGAATGCTGTTTTCTGTTTTGCTTTGTGTGTTGTTTAATGCTTTATTAAAAATACAAAAATGAAAATGCCTTTTTATAACCACATTAAATTTAGAAATATAGAAACAGAACAAGTCAGAAGGGGTCTCCTGGGCCATCTAGTCTGACCCCCAGCTCCAGCCAGCTCCACCCATGACATGCCTAACATGTGCATGTCTAGCTTATCCTTGAACACCCTCACCAATGGGGCTTCACCCACCTCCCGTGGAAGCCCATTTCATAGTGTAGGGGTCCTAACTGTCAGGAAGTACTTCCTGGCATCCAAATCGAACTTTGGTTCCCTGAGCTTTGCTCCATTGGAATGTGTCCTGCCCTCCTCTGCAGGGGAAAACAGGTCTCTATCCACCTCAGTGTGACACCCCCTCACATACCTATATGTCGCCAACAGACCCCATCTTAGTCTTCTCTTTTCCAGGCTGGAAAGACCTAGTTCCCTCAATCTCGCCTCATATGGATTTCCCTGCAATCCAGCCACCATCCTTGTGGCCCTACACTGCACCACTTCTAGCCTGGCTATATCCTTTATGTAATGTGGAGCCCAGAACTGAACACAATATTCCAGTTGTGGGCACACCAGAATCATATAGAATGGTAGTAATACCTCTCTCGATCTAGAAGCCATATTTCTGGCTATACAACCCAGGATGGCATTTGCCCTCTTGACCACTGCATCATACTGCTGACTCATGTTTAGCCTGCAGTCAACCAGTACCCCAAGATCTCTTTCAGAAGTGCTGCTCTTCAGCCACTTGTCCCCTAACCTGTACTTATGACACCAATTCCTATGCCCCAAGTGCAACACCTTGCACTTACCTGCATTGAACACCATCTTATTGTCCCCTGCCCACTTTCATAGTCTGTCCAGATCTTTCTAGATCTGGAGTACCTGCTTCTAATTTGTGGCCACTGCCCCCATTTTAGTATCATCTCCGAATCTGATCAGCAGACTTGTCGCCCCCTCTTTGAGGTTACTGATGAAAAGATTGAACAGGATCAGCCCCAGGACAGAGCCCTGGGGGACCCTGCTCATTACTGGCCATCATCCTGATGATTCCCCACTAATAGTTACCCTCTGCTTTTGTTCCGTCAACCATGCCCTAATCCATCGGACAGTGCATTGGTCTATCCCAAAATTCCACAAGGTTCGTCTGGCAGGACCTGTTTTTGCGAAAGCCATGTTGCATGGCCACCAACCTTCCTTCCATTATTTTGAACTAGACTGAACAAGCAGACATTTTTAAATACCAGTTTTAACTTTATCGGTCTCTTATATTGGACAAGAAACCCTTCATTTCTTCCAGACAGGATGCAACCACCTTGATATTCTTTTTGTTCTGATCTTAATGAAAAAATTAACTGTATCTTATAAACTGCTTAGAATGACTTAATTTACTTTGTATTTTAGTTGCATCTTATACAGCTTTTCTTTAATAAATTTTAATTCTGTATTAACTCATAAACAGAGAAAAGCCAAATATGGCTTGAAGAACTATGTTTGTGTGAAGACTTTAACAAGGAAACACTTCAGAGACCTTTGGAAGCAATTTCAAAATAGAGATATGTTGAGATGAATAACAAGACACTTACACATTTGATCACCATTAATCCTTGCACTTGTCTTTGTTTCCTTTGTAAACAACATAAAAAATAAGAAACCAATAATTACCCTGAATATCTTCCATCTGTAGCAATACCTTATCATCTTAGACTATGATCCCTAAAGTGCTCTGCTGGTATAAGCTTTATTCATTTCGTTAAGATGACTGTCAGTGAAACTCAAACCATCTATTGATATTTCTTTACTCATATCATTTATGGGATTTATGTAAATCCTTGTAAAAAGTTTATTAGAAATGATTTTCTATTCAATCATTCATAGAGCAATCCTATGCATGTTCATTTAGAAATGTGTCAAACTGCATTCAGTGGGTCTTACATCCAAGTAAGTGTGCATAGAATTACATCCCTGGTATAGGTTATATTTAAGGAAAGCTTTTGTCCATTTCAGAGCAATAATATTAATATTTCATATTGCTTTCTTGTGAGTTGCTTTTGATCTGTGCCAGTGGAGAAAGGTAGAATAAAAGTCATTAAAATGAAGGGGGGGAAAACATGCATGGAACAGCCCTTGCTGCACATATGGATACTTTAAAAATGTTTTGTGTGGAAAGGGTCATCCAGCCCCACAAACAGATGAATGGTAAAATTAAACATTTTTCTGAAAGAGCAATGCATGCAGAGCCCTGAATACTGAATCAGCAATAGGAAGCTGTACACATAACCGCATTTGCACTTGCTGTTTCCTATCCAGCTGACAAGAAGATGTGTAGAGTCCCAAGCTGCATGGAGCCAATTCACATAAAATATAATGGTTACAAAAGTCTATTCAAATGTGAATTTATTTTAGGAATGTATTTTAAGTCTGTTGTATTTATTTTATTCTCATATGTCATTCCATTTTCTTGCTATGTTCGTTATACTGGTAATGTGCCTTTAATAACAGCTATAAAGGAAAAATATTTCCTTGTAATTGTATATGAACTGATGTACATATAGCAAATGTGAAATGTTGTTCATTTTGAAATTGAAGACTATGAGTTGAATCCAGATTTAACCATAGAGTAGATCCACTGAAATCAATGGGACTTCAGTTAGTAGCTTAAGTCTCACTGATTTAATACTGTGTCCAGCCCAATAATTTTGAGGCTAAAATCTATAAAGCTGCACTTCAAGAGTTCTAATAGTTTAAACATAGTATGGATAGATGTAAGATTATTAAAATAATGTTTAAAAAGCTTTATCTACAGACCATTTAAACTGGGGTATTTTGATTTAATCCTCATGTTTCTCATTACTGTCTATTGGATTAAATAAAACTAAATATTTTGGCTTAACTGGTCTGAGGATAGTAGCATTTTTATTATATGTATACTCAATAAGTCAATCATAGTGTGCTGTCTTTAAATATTACAATTATGGATAGCATTAGAAAAGGAAATATGACTGTTTTCTAGCCAATTTATTCATTCCATGTTGTATTTTCATTTAAAAGCTTGGATCCTAACAACTGTAAGCAGAATTCTGTTCACAAAATGGCCCTTCTCTGTTTTTCCCTTCTGCAACCCTCTTTGCCACCCAAAATGATTCCTGAGATCAAGCATCCTCTAAGACCACAGGGGACTATATGCAGAGAAGAGAAATAATCAGGAATCTTTCCTTGCATGAGGAAAAGCTCTTTCTGGTTGGACTAAGTTACTGCTGGATCTAAGACAGAAAAAAATCCATACAACTCACAGCATTCCCCAGACAATCAGATATTTAGGGATTGTGCTCTAATTTTTTTCTTTTGTACTTTATTTAGATTAATCTGCTAAAATTACTTTAGACGTATATTGCACAACATTGGATACAGATGCGTTATCTATTCTGGTGACTAGCATGCAACAGTTTAAAAATTGTTTGCTAGTTTATTTTTGGTTTTTATACTTGCAACAGGAATGCAATGCCTGCAATAATGTCACAAAGCCGTCATAAAAAGTTAGGAAGATAAATGTAAATGCCATCAATTTATAATACTGAGTTGATGAAGAGTTCACTAGTGAGAAATCCAGCATAGAAATCTTGTAAAAACTGCAAGCAATAAGCTACAGTTTTTGTGGCTGCTTTTTAAAATAAATCTTACATAGTAGATGAATTTTTAATAAATATAGAGCACAATTTTCAGTTTATGTGTTGTCTAGTGGCCAATTCACACACTTATGCGGCAGTAATCTCTCCACATGCTGGAGACATGTATACCACCATCTTCATCTACATAGCCTTGCATCCAAGCACTAATTCAGTAGGCTATGTACAAGCAGGCTTGATTCTCTTACCCCCTCATGTTCCCCATTTCTGAGGGGTTTTACAAATGAATGTACAGGCGCATTACAATACTAACACATCACAAATCATGTTATACATATATTAGAGAAGAATAAACCTATTCTGCCAAGAACATATAAGCCATGACCAGGTAAATGTGGAACACAAGGGAACACAGTGGTATATTTTCAATCTTGAATGGAATTTACTTCTGACTTAATTAAAAGCAATGGACATTCAGCAATTATTTCAGTAAAATAGAAATAGCACTCATGGAATGCAATTTTGATCTAAAGATTCCATTTTGTGGAATTTACCCCCTTTGCCTTATTTACCCCCTTTGCCACTGAATTTCCTTTCTTCAAGCGCCTCCTTGTATCCCTGAAACTTGGATCCTAAGAGTTGGAAGAACATTCAGAGCAGCATTTTGGTGAGGCCAGATGGCTGCAGAAGAAGAGAACTTGGTTACTCTCCCATGCAAGCAAACATGCCTTCTGCTTACAAAGCAGGATCTCTTGAATCTTGTTCACTGAAATTATTTGGATTGTGAAGTAAATTCTTATGTACAGAATGACACCCATAATTTTCAACAGCTTTACTCGATTTTTACAGAATGCATAAATTGGAAAAAAAAACCCTCAAAAGAAATATTGACAACTAAAATCAGACATGGAAGGAACCAGAACATGGGAGTAGAATGAGAAATACTAGAGACTAGATGAATGTGTCGTTCATCATATCCATTATCCCTTGAATTAGTTTTACATAGACATTGTTTGTACAGTCTGGTTATGACCACCCAATATAGTATTTTACATGACTACTAATAAGATCAAACTAAAATATCCATACATTGTTTTAATAAAATCATTCCTCATTGTTTTTTTTTCTTTTAAAACATTTAACAGACAAACTGCTGCAATGAGTTATTTTCTTTGTAGTCTGATTTGAATAAATGGTTTAAACAAATAACTTTTCTGTATTTTGTCTGTGTAATTACTTATTTTGCTATCTTCTGTATAAGTTGTCATGCATCAGACCTGTCCAAACACTGCATCCTCTGTGGTTTCCCTTCTCTGACTCTTCCTGCAGTTGTAAAATGCCAGCTGTGGAAGAAGGAATATCCACTAGGCACCTACTAACCAGAATCAGAAATTACAAGTAAGAGTAGAAGCACTAATGTACTTCAGTAATGGATGGATTAACCCAGTATGCCATTTAATGCCTTCAGCTATATAATTAATGCATACAGTGGCCTGTCCAGGGCATATCTAAGCATTCTCAACAGTTACTTACATGTTTTAAGGGTTTTTTTTTAAATCTGGAGAGTCAAATATCAATTACATAATGTTTAACCAAATTTTATGCGTCTCTATTCTCTAATAAATGTACACATGACTAAAAAGAAACTTGTGCAACAAGATTGGTTTAGAAAGCAAGTTGAACAATCAACTCTAGTTGTAACCATTCTGCATTTGACTAGATGGAGTATTTAGCTAAAGAAGCCTTGGGAAATGGTCTTTCTCATCCTTAACTTTGTTTATTTTCATTTTGTGCAATTGGTTCAAAATTTTCAAGTCACATAAATACCAGTAGTGATCCTAATGTGACAGCCATCCCTAAAAGATAGCTTAAATACTTTCTTACAAAATGACTTCTGCATCTGCATCTCCACCAGCACATCACTGAAAAAGAACTCTGTTCTCACGGCATTCCTCCCACTGCTTAATCTGCTGTCAAACTCTGGTAATACAACAGTTCCTGCAGATGCTTCTATTAAGGATGATTAATTACTAATTGAACTATCAATATTTTAAATTCACTAGCAAACACTCTGTTCTCCAAGGAAATGCATAGGAAAGGATCTATAAATGTGTATCCAGTAAAAGATAAAAGTATCACCCTTCCATTTTTATTAACATTTTGAACATGTATTCAGATAATATCACATCCTTTCCCCATACATTCCCCTTTGATTCTCCAGTGTTTTAACATATAAGGCATTTAACTGTCAACATTCAAGACTTATTGCAGATATTAGTATATGGCAGAACATACTAACGTTATTAAAATAATTATACATATGCTTCAACAAAGGAACCACATATATCCATATATCTATCATTTGGTAGATTGTGCCTAAAATGACCTCATTAAAAATGGAAAGTTTTTATAATAACTTTTAATTATAATAATAACACTTACTGTGTTATTACAGGTGGTTGTTTATTCCTCCAGTATTGTAATATTAGTCTTTTCCCTGTCAAAAGTGCCCAAAAATCCATTTAGGTTGACCTTGGCATTAGATTCCAAGATATGGGTAGGCAATTCAAAAGAGCACGTGCATCCTTAAGTATTAAAGAACTTTCCATTATAAGATTTATCCAAATTCTCACTTTCTTCCAAATGGGAGCTGCCATGGGGCATTGCCAAAATATTTGAAGAAAAGTATTAGCAGCATTACACCAACAATAGGCTGATTTAATTAAACCCTTGTTAAAGAGACATTGTTGTATCCAATATACCTGAAACATCAACTTTTGCTGAATTAAGTGTAGCCTGAGATCTATAACCCCTTTTGAAATAATGAAGCTCTCAACTGGTTGGGGTATTTCAGTTTATTATTCCATTCTTGCTTGATAGTCTGTGTATCATATTTATTCACCAATATTAAATATTTATCAACATAAACTGTAGGCTGGTAGAGTTATTTGGCCTTAATACATCCTATCATACAGACAACTCTGAAGGTGTACAACTTGCTGGACAAACCTAGATTCTAACACATTTCTAATACACTGTCAGGCAGCTGACAATTTATATCAACCTACAAAATAGAGAATGGAAAAAATTACCATCAGAATCAACAAGATGACCAGAGTAAAAATCAGCCTGTCTATCCATGTCTGCCAAACAAACATTTTCTTGCGAATGTTTACATCCTGATTTCCCCACATAGTGAATTTTGAATGTGAAAGAATGTTAAGCTGCAGTTGACATGAAGTACAGGACACAGATTCCTAGCAGCCACAACTGGAGCAGGGCACATTATGTATTTTGGTATGGAACGGACTAGGTGCAATCCAGCTGGCAAAAGGGCCTTAAATTGATGAGTTTAAAACAGACCAAAGTGGGAAAGGCCAAAATTTAGTACAAGTCAACAAAGGCCCCATTGCATAAAGAAAGGTCAGAGAGGTGTTTTGCCTTTCTTTGTTCTTTGCTTCTTATGGTGTGGTTTGGCTATTTATGTATTGAACAATAAAAAATAAATATATAAGACTTATTTCAGATATGATGAAACAGTTATAATACAGGGAGAAATATGTTATAATTCCTTACCTGTGACAGTAAGAATAACAAAATGGTATATAAAAACCAATCAAGGGAAAATTATTGCAGACCTACATATATTTGCATAATACAGAGCACCTTGTTTAAACATAACATTTCTATGCAGACTTTTTTAAACTGTGTTTCTTATTTTGAAATGTGAGCTGCTTGATTTGGTGTCCCTTGGAAATTTCTAACATGGCTTGAAAAGGGAGTGGAGAGAATCCACACTTGCAAGTTCAATTTGCTTTTAAGCAGAATCCCAATATCCTCAAATCAGTGGATGGGACAAAAGGCATACATTTATAACTGAAGAATTCTGAACCCAGGATTTAGTTTTAAATACCAGAACTGAATGGAGCTCACAGTTCTTCCACTCACATAAATCAATACTGCCAAAAGCTACCTTCTGTTCAGCCATATAATTTAGAATTGAAGGAAATAATATTGCTACTGTAATCGTTAACTAAATGGAAGTCTAAAATCCTTGCCCATCTATTGCAAACCATCCAGAGATCTAGATCTATCATTAGGCCCTGATCTATCTTTTATCCATCCTGATTTAATGGGATTCATGTTACTGAGCACAGGAAGTAATGAATACTTGGCTTACAATGGGGAATCCCAGTTGGTAACTGGTTCAAGAAAAGAGAGCAGAGAGAAGGAAGAAATAGACAATTTACCTGGAGTAAACTACACAATTCTTGCAATGGAGAATGCAAACAGTGGATTCCCTGAGGATCTATACTGGAACCAAAGCTTTTAAACTTTGTTCATAAATTATTTGGAGTTCGAGATGAGCAGTGAGGTATTCAGGTTTGTAAAGCACCAAATTATTTAGTACAGAAAAGAATGGGACAGGAAAGAACTCTAAAAGGATTTCCCCAAAAAGGAAATGTATAGACAGTGATGACTAACCAGGAAAGGAATTCCGGAGCTTATAGTGGATAATTCCATGAAAACATGCACTCTCAGTGTATGGTTGCTGGGGAAAAGGCAATCATTAGGAAAGGGACTAAAAATAAAAGTGCCAATAGAATAAAGATCTTAAATTTATATTATAACTACACTTGGAAAGTTATGTAATTTCAGTCATTACAGCTCAAAAAGTATATTGTACAGCTTGGAAAAGTTCAGAAAATGGCAAACAAACTGATCCAGGATCTAGGATATTTCCCTTATGTGAAAAATCATTATATTTGCAACTTTCTAGATTAGCAAAAGGCATGTAATCAGGGATAGAAATGTATAAAATTAAGCATAGTGTATAAAATTAGGAATGTAGACAAGGAGATCTTTTTCCCTACCGCTTTCATATTACTCATCTAGTGTCGGAGCCATAGCTGCTAGACAGTGTCTGATGGGCCATAGGATTGTTGGAGTCTTCCACTCCAAGGTTGAAAACAGCACTCTGGAAACGGTTATGGTTAGAGTTAAGTACTCAAATATCTTTTTTTGAAATGAGAAATAGACATTTTCACAGGGTAAAAAACCACTGCAAACTTTTTTGTCTTGGATCATCCTTTTTTTTCCAAGACATATCACATTCTGCACACTCTTCCATCCAGTGGCACATATACCCTCAAAAGAACAAAAGAGAAAGGGTAACTACCCAAAGATCAATGTAACCCAGAGGAAGACTCCCCTCTCAAAGGTGACCTACCAGAAATGACAGGTGTCCAGAAGTCCCCTTGCTTAAGCTTCCCTGGTTCTGGGTCTTCCTCTAAACTGCAGTTGTTGGACTTTTCCTCTGAAAAGGTTAGAAAAAGAAGTTGGATAGAAAAAGCGACTCCAGTATTACCCACAAGAATTATTTGCTAAAACAAATTGTCTGAAGAATGTCAGCAGATACAATATGCCCAGCCCTTCCTTCACATAACTTTTCAGCTCGAGTTGGTTATTGCAGAATGCACTGTGTTAGGAAAAGCTATTTATTTAAAATGATATCACAAAAAATGTGGAAGTCTATCTAATGCAGGAAAAGGCTATATAATAATTAGCAATCCAATACCTGTCTACTCGGAAATAAGTCCCAACAAGCTCAAAGGGGTTTAGACACAGATAAGTGGCTATAGAATTGCAGCCTTAATTATGCAAAACTAGATCATTATAAGCAAAAGGAATATTGACATGGTAATTTTCCAGTTCAAAAATGGCCCCATGACTTAAGTTTCACCCTTAATCCCCATACTCTACTCTGCACAAGCTAATCTACGATTCCTAGCTCATGTGGTGGCAGAGACAATATTCTGAGTATGTTGCTTGGATGTGAAACATGATTCTATAAAAAACAACTCACTTTTGTCTCCAAGCTAGCTCAAGGTTACCATGTCTAATACAGCCATATAAATGACTTCTGGGAAGGCAATTATCAATGTAATTTCATCATTTAAAAATAATTATTTTGAATAATTACTTTGAATTACATATGTACAATTAGTATAAATACATGTATATTTACTTAGAAGTAATTAATTTATAAAAAGCCTTACTCCAGGTAAATCTCAGAGTAGTATTTTATAAACATGTATATTTCACTGATCACAGAAGAACTTGATTCTGATAATCCTATATTATTTTAACCCTTTTCTGCCTCTGAATCCAATGGCCAATATCTTTTAATGTGAATTATTTATCTCTTAACCATTTTATCCTTGCCACAACTAGAATGGCTAAACCATGTTATAATGAAATGAAATTTCTAATCTAATTACAACTCACAAAGGCTGTCTGGAGTTTGGAGACTTGATACCACCCAACTTTCTCTTTGCTTTCCATCTAAATCCAAGAAGGATGTTCTAAGTCACTGGGTTGTCAGGAATGGACAAAATGAGAGCAAACAAATTGAAGCTTAGTTCAGACAAGACAGAGGTGCTCCTAGTTTGCCAGAACACAGACAGGTGAGCTTCTGAGGAATGAGGTGACGCTCCCCCTGAAAACTCCAGCTTGCAGTTTCCATGTACCTTGATGCCTACGGCCAGAATGTATTTCTGTAGCTGAGACTAATATGCCAACTGTGCACATTCAGAGATCTCTCATCTGGTCACTAATGTGACCATCTGAACTACTGTAAAGCACTCTGTATGTGGCAGTCTTTGAAAACTGCTCAGGATCTTTGGGTGGTCCAGAATGCAGCAGCCACAAAAGCCAGTTACAAGGAGCATATAGCTGGCTTGTTGCCACAGCTTCTTTGCTGTCTTATCTGTTTCTGGGCACATGCTGCTAGTAAGGTCCTTCAAAAGTCTATATCACTAAGAGCCAGGTTACCTGGAAGACGAAATTCTCTCCTATGAGCCTGTTAGGGTTTTAAGATCTTTGAGGGAGGCCCTTTTCTTGGACCTGCTGCCATCAAGGGCACTTTTTAAAAGGATGTGTCCCTCCTAATCTCAGAAACTCCCTGCTGAGAAATGAATGGTTGACATACTTTTTTTTTAAATCAAGGGAGACTTTTGGCATATAAACGCATCTCTTGGTGAAGGATTGTTCTTTTAAACTAGGCAAGTATTGTAGCTTTAATGTATTTGGTTGTCATCTTAAGTTTGAACAAAGATTGTGTTTTTATTTTGTTAGCCACTTTAGCAGAAAAGAGAGAGATAAATTAATAGGACCACCTGAGGCCATGACTGCCGTTGCAGATAGGCTGGGACAGTCTAGCCGGTGGCCCAGCCTGTACGTGTGGTTTGAGGATGGCTACACAGCTTTTCTCGAGCATGTTTAAACCGAAGGGCAGCCCTCCTCACAGCCCGTCGTCGGAGGGCTCATGCTTTTCCATGGGCAAGGCTGCTCACATTGGGGTGAAATGATAAATAGAGAGAGCCTCTTTTCCAGGGCTTGTTTTTAAGGGGAGCCGTTGTTGGAACTATGGTTTTTTTAAAGGAATTGATTAGAAGGGAAAGAGTTGCTGTTTCCCTCGCAGCACCTCAGGAACTGGGTCTGACAGCGCAGGTCGCTTTACCGCGCTAGCGGGATTAGACCTGGGGGGCGGGCACCACTAACAGCCCCTTCCTCTTCCTCCTCCTCATCCCACCCCACCCCACCCACAGCCGAGGACAAGGGATTGCGGGCTGAGGCGGCTTCCTCGTTAGGCTGTCACCGGCGGGAAGGGCAACGGGAAGCGAAGTCGGTGGTTGGAGGCGGCTGAGGGGAGGAGCGGCCGCTCCACTCGGCGCAGCCGAGAGAAGGAAAGAAGGGGCTGATCGGGAGGCAGAAGCGCTGGGACCGCACAGGCGGCGCCGCCGCCAGTGGGGATGTGCAGCGAAGGCCCTGGGCCCCCCGGCGGACTGAGGAGCTGAACGAGCAGGGAGGAGAGGACGGGCTGAGGGAAGATGGCGGCGCCAGCGGCGAGTTCTGCAGTTCCTTCCAGTGCCCCGGCGGCGTCCCGGCGCCGCTCTCGAGCGGGAGGCGTGAGGCAGCGCTGCCAGTGGCTTATTTTCTGGGTGCCGGTCGTCTTCATCGGCAGCATCCTCGCCTGGTCCTACTACGCCTATGTCGCCCAGCTCTGCTTGCGTGAGTCCCGCGCGCGGGCGAGGGGAGGCTCGGGAGCGCCACGGTGCGTGGGGCGAATGGGGCCCGGTCGAGGGCAGAGCGCGCCAGCGGCCCCTCTGGCCGCAAATGCCAGGTCGGGATGTCGACGGTGGGGAGGGGGGTCGTTGGCGTCGTCCCTCGAGGCGACCGCCAACTACTTTCTCAGCAAGCCCTCTAGCCCGCAGTCATTGCCGGGGGAGAAGCATCGTCGGATCTCTTACTCTAATCACGAGTGCTTCCAAACTGAACAGAATCTCACTCCCTGCATCTTACATGTCTGTGTTTTCCTTTTTCTCTCTCTCATACACACACACACTCCTTAGGTATCAGGTTTTGAACCAGACAGTATTATGTTGGTGCTATTTAGCCTATATGGACAAGGATTGTTCTGGTTGGGGTAGATGTAATGTGATAGAATAGATCACAGTGCAGACAGACAGACAGACAGAGTCACTTGCACGCACGCACACTCGACGTACAGCTTGGCATCCCCTGGCGGCTCACCTCTGCCTCTTGGCCGACAGGAATACCAAAGGAGGAAGTGGGCACTGGGGCTGGAGGAACTGTTGACAGCAGTTGGATCCCCGAGGGAAATTGCCCACCTGAGAAATGATTTTTCCCTTATCATCATCATAAATATCAAGAAGAGGTAGTCCTGAGATGTGTGGTCAAGTGAAGGCACAGCCCTGGGCAAGTTTAGACAAAAAAAGGCCTACAGGTCCCAGCATGCCTTAGCATAGCTGAGTTGTAGGCCTTTTTTCTGCCTAAGCTTGCATAGGATTAACTATCCTTGATTAACTATCTTAATCAAGATGGTAAACAGTGATGGAAAGATGAGGTTCCTCAATATGCTTCCTGTGTGTATTTATGCTGGAAGTAGTATTCTAATCCATGTAAATGATTATTACAGAGCTGAGTAAACTGTTCTGGATTATTTAATGAAGAATATCAAGGGTGTACATTTAGGTACAGGTTGGGCATTTCAGGCTTTCTGTGTGAAAAACAACACTCCTGCTTTGCCTTTGTTTGGGAGTTGGCTGTTGCTACTATTCCTACTATGGCTTGGGAGTTGGCTGCTGCTACTGTTACTACTTTCTACAGGTCATTGTTTACATGTTTAGTATTTCCAGGACTGAACCAGATATAATCTCTGTTTCCACAATTCCCTGTATATGCAGAATAGCATAATTAATATTAACATCCTGTATTAAGGATAGATGTAAAATATATGCACACATGCTTTGATTTCTTGAAGGATATCATGTTTAGCAGGTAAATGTTTGTTAAAGGCCAAATTGCTGCAACTCTTCTGTGCCTGATTCTGTTCTGGGTGTTGCTGTTTAATGGTTTATGTTTACTCTAGCTGGGTGCACATTACACAGGCAAATAAACAAATCCACTTGACATTCTGTAGAGAACAGCAATCCTCTCCCATCTCCCACCATAATTCTGCATTAGAGATGCAGAAGAGGAGTTAGGGATTAGGGATTTGAAAGAGGTGTAGGGATATCCTAAATGCAGCATGATTTTGGTAGCATTTTAATATTTTCCTTAATCCACTAAGGGTAAAAGCAAAGTTCTCCTGAGAGTTGTTGTGCCTTCTGTAAGGTAAATGATGTCTCCTGAATTAATTAAGCACTATTTTATACACTAGTGGCTGTTAATTTAGGTCTTGGGCATAGTGTTAAAAAATCTCTGTGCATGCTGCTTTAGTATTGTGCTGGTGATGCCTGTCTGCAAGACAGTAAACAACTAAGAGTGCCACACTTACACATACTCTATCTGAAATCGTGCTCTGAATCTGTAAGAATTAAAACTAAAGTCAAGGGGTTTTTTAGAGCAATAGAGCAACATTGTTGCCATCTCTTCTATGTGCTTTACCACATATAAACTGCAGTATGTTTTTGCTGTATATGTTGTACAAGAAAAGTCCTTGTAACTACAAACTCCCAAGGCTGCAGTTATACAATAAAGAATAAAATACATGGCATGTTCTAGAACTGTAAATTTAAATAAGTTTACAAAAGGCTGGTCATCATTAAAATTGGCCTAGTAATAATATTCTGGTATAATCCATGTTAGTTTAAAGAATGTTTAACCAAGGCACCCTATCTTTTTCCTTTTCTAAAAAAATGTGAAGAAACAAACAAGAATAGGGTGGGATACTTCTACTACAACTCACCTTTGGATCAAGAGTTTTTCATCGTTAGGAGCAAACTAAAGTATATAATTCTCCTTGTTTTAATATGCCTTTGTTTGTTTGTTAGTTTTGTTTTTATACCACCCAATAGCCAAGGCTTTCTGAGCAGTTTTCTTTTCTGAGCCAGGAAGTAGACAGTGATTCAGTATGGGAGGTTCACATACGGACTTGGTTTGCATGACCAAAACAGCTCATTTAAGCCAAGGTGAGCCCCAGTACATACTGGTGTCCACCAGCCTGCAATGTATATGGTCAGTACCCACTTGAGGGTCATCAATGAATTTGAATTCACCCAACATGGGGTATGTGAAGGTTGAACAGTGGACAGTTTTAATCATGTGAACTGGCTCACATTCTATTTGTGGCATTGGATGATATACTCTATTTGAACACTGAGATTTCATTTAATTCTCTGAGCCAGAGGTCCACATGTAAGTTCAGTAGTAGTAAAGTGACAGCCTGAAAGAAAAATAGAACATGTACAGGAGATGGAAGGAGGGCCAGGCCACAAAGGAAGAATATAAACAAATAGCAAGAAAGTCCAGAGGAAGTGCAAGCTGAAAATGAGGGATGGCAGCCCAAGATTGACAAACAAATGGTCGAGGAATATCTACATGGAAGAAACCTATTCAAAGCTTAAGGCCCTGATGAACACCATCCCAGAGTCATAAAAGAGCTAGTGGAGGAACTCTCAGAACCACTGTCTATTATCTTCAGTAAATCTTGGAAAACAGTGCCAGATGACTGGAGAAGGGCTAACATTGTCCCCATATTCCAAAAAGGGAAAAAAGACAAACTTGGGAACTATGGACCAGTTAGTCTGACATCAGTCCCTGGAAAAATTCTGGATCAAATTATTTAAAAATTATTCTGCAAGTACCCCAAAGAAAATGAGGTGATTAATAAAAGCCAACATGGATTTATTGGAAGTAAATCCTCATTTTTTTACTGAATAACCTCTAAAATGGATAGCGGAAACACTGTGGACATGAGCTACCTAGACTTTAGCAAAGATGTTGACAGAGTGCCCTGCTACATCCTGTTAAGCAAACTAGCAAAAAGTGGACTAGATAGAAAAATTATTAGGTGCATCCAAAACTGGCTGTTAAGTCGGACCCAGAGTACTCATCAATGGCACCTTCTTAAACTGGAGAAAGGTAACTAGTGGGGTACCACAGGATTCAGTTCTAGGGGTAGTGCTCTTCAGCATCTCTATTAATGTTTTAGATGAGTAGGTAAAGGAATAATAATCATATTTGCAGATGATACAAAACTGGGTGGAATAGTGAACACTCTCAAAGATCAGGGCAATCTTGATAAGCTGGAATGCTGGGCTGAAAGCAACAAAATGAAATTCAGTAGGGACAAATGACAAGTCCTCCACAAAAAGAAACCAAATGCATTGCTACAAGATGGGGAATACATGGCTCAACAGAAAAGAAAAAGAAGAACATGTTGGTACTATTGTGGTAAAGGTAAAGGTTTCCCCATGACACTGAAGTCCAGTCATGTTTGATTCTTGGGGGTGGTGCTCATCTCTGTTTCCTAGCCAAGGGAGCCAGCGTTTGTCCACCGTTTCCGTGGTCATGTGGCCAGCATGACTAAACACTGAGGTGCACAGAACGCTGTTACCTTCCCATCGAAGTGGTACCTATTTATCTACTTGCATTTATATGTTTTTGAACTGCAAGGTTGGCAGGAACTATTATGGACAACATGCTAATATGAGCCAACAGTGTGATGCAGCCGTGAAAAAGGCAAATGCTATTTTGGGTTGCATTAATAGAATTATTACTTCCAAATCACAAGAAGTATACTTTTCACTAGTCACACCTCATCTAGAATACTGTGTCCAGTTCTGGACACCAAGATCTAAGAAGGATGCAGAAAATTAGGAATGGTCCAGAGGAGGGAAACAAAAGTGATCCATGGTATGGAAACACTGCTCTATGAGGAGAGACTGAGAGAACTGGGCATGATCAGCCTTGAGAAGACTGAGCAGGGACATGGTTTCATTTATAAGTTCCTCAAAGGTTCTCACAAAAAGGAAGGATGAGTTCTTTGTTGGACATGGAATAGTCACCTCAAATTGTGACAAACCAGATTCATATTAGATTTCAGGAAGTTTCCCAATTGTCAAAGCAATACAACAGTGGAACCAGTCACCTAGAGTGCTCAGGGGCTCTCCCACACTAGAGACATTCAAAAAGAAACTGGGCAGTCATTTGAGTGGGATGGTGTAAATTGGTGTCCTGCAACAAGAGGGAGTTGGATGCAATGGCCTTCTTGGTCCCTTCCATCTTTATTCTATGATTCTGTAACAGGATTGTACTTACAATATTTATAAATCTATGATTGAATCCATAGTTATACTTACAGTAGACCTATGGAAAAAAATAGTGCTTACATTAGCCATAACTAATTGAAGTCCCATTGATTTCATTGGGTCTACTGTAACTATGAGAAGGTTTGGATTTGTATGGATTTATAATGTCTGATTGCAAATTAGGCTTGATTCCTTCCTAGACTGTTAACTTTTTTCTTAAATACTGTGGCTTTTGTCTTTTTGGCCACATAGTTATGTACTGAGCAAGGCTTACATTAGGTGGCAAACCACATTTTCAGCTTTTAAAAGCATGTTATTTTGCCTCACTGCTGCTTCCATGTCACTGAATTTAAACAGTGCATGGGTGAGTCATATTTAATGCTGTGGCATCCTCTATAAGTCAGACTCTCTGAGGCTTAAATATAAGATTTTGAATGACCCAAAGCTTTGTTTAGAGTACACACCCACAATGTTTTCATCTTTTTAGTACATTGGGCATAATTAACATGGGAGTGTCCTTCCTGGCTGTACCTTGGGCTTAAGGAAACGTTGTGATGAATTCAGTGAGATGCCAGCTTCTAGAGGACTTCCCTGGAACTGTGGGCATATGGTTTTGGCCGGCCTAAAATGCATTGGGATGTGCGTATCTCCACTTCTGTATCCGTTTATAAATATTGGCACCATTAGCTTTACAGTGGCACTGTTTTCATGACATGACAACCTACCATGTGTAATGTAACCCATGGTGAGACAGTGACACATGTGGGATATATCCAGCTGCCATTTTGAACATGCAGCCTTATATTGGGGGTTGTTGCATTGTGCAAACTCAGTAAGCCAGGGTCAAGCTAGCCTCACATAACCCATTGTTTGTTTCTTTCATTTAAATTTTCACATAACTCATGCTTCTCAAGTTACACAACACAAGAAACCCTGAGGAGGGGTTGCATCTGCAACTTGGTAAGCATAGCATGTCAACTGAGCCTGGGCAGCAATTTGCACTCCCCAAAAATTGGGTATATTATTTGGAGTCTTCAAAAGCTTGGTTTCAGAGAGAACACACCCCAGTTGCTTATCCATTTTGGGGTACAAAATATATTATTGGTATGGAGAAGCCATGCTTGAAAGTGTCTTACATGCAAACAAACAAGCCAGATGTTATGGCATCTTATTGTGGCATCTTGTAACATCCATCTTGTAATGGTTGCTCCTCCCAAGGTTTGTAATTTAGGTTTAAATAAAGCTTATTAATCCCAGTTTCTACTTTTTTGTACTGGGGGTATTATTGGCATGGAAGCACAAATTGGACTGACTATGAGGCTGTGGTTTCTCAGAGATTCTTTTTCTTAGCATATGGGTTTCTCATCCAGGGTGCCCTTTGCTTAGGCTTTGGGCCATCATTACCCTAAGTCCTTATGCATTTTATTTTAGGTATTATTAGTTGCCATGATGACAATTTACCTGACAGTATCTGGCACCCAAACATGGCTTTCAGCTAGAAGCTTTATGTAATTAGTTAGCCCGTGGTTGGTAGGCACCTGCAGGAGCAAATGCACTGTCTCTACCCACCTGTTGGGTTAAAAACTGTGGTAGAAGCAGATCAGCATTTTGTTTTCAGTTCATATAATTTAGACACTAATACTGTGTTCAACTGTATTGTTGAATATTTCTAATATTGTTAAACAATATTGCAGTGACATTGCAATATTATCAGAGTGTATCATTAATTGAAATTCTGTATTTTTCACTCTCTTATGTTGCCATTCACCATTTAATTCCTTGTATATTTTTGTTATCTCTAACAAAGGAATTTATTTTCTTTATATGGTACGGATACTTCCTGTTAAAATCCAAATTGTGTATGTTGACTTGTTTATGAATTACTGTCTTCTTCGTTATCTGTGGAATGCTTAGTCTCCTGATACTAGAACATCTCCATCAGTTCTATTTTTAAAAAATCATTTGAAAATGTTTTTTCTTCTTGGCTTCTAATTTTATTTCAATTTTTTTTTCTTTTTAAAAAACAACTGCAGCTTTAAGACACATTCTAATACATTTTACAAACATCTTTTATGTATTTTTTCTGCATGCTGAATGTGAGGGTAGTATAATAATTATTACAATGTCAGTAGATTCATGATTTAAACCCTGGAAACTTTAAAATGGAATTTCCAGATATCCAGTCATGTCTTCTCATCTCATTTGTCATTGCTTTTAGTCTAATGTTTATTTTTCTTAATTCATAGCCCAACTTCCCTACTTTTCATAATGCAACATCATTTTGGATGTGTTTTTCTATTTCAATTTCCTGTCAAACTATCTTACATTTTTATCTAATATCTTGCAGTGATTTTTCTTTTAACATTTCCATAGCTTTCCCTGTAATTCATTTGACTTGCATCATATCCTGTTACTACCTCTGTTGCCTTTTGTTGTCTATTATCGCTTTGTATTTTTAAGATTTTCTTGTCCATGCTTCAATTTTTATTTTTTTCTAGGTTTTGCTGTTGTAAGTCTACTGTCTTTTTAAACTTCTTCATTCATTTGTAAATATTGCATCAGATCTAGAGTTAAGCATATGTAACTGGGCTAGCAAAAGCAGACTTCTGCAAATCAGAGGTGCAGAATCCCAGAAAAT
>NW_025336481.1:34620899-34629939 GCF_004798865.1 Varanus komodoensis | reverse complement strand
CTCCTCCAGCACCACAATTCAAAGGCCTCAAGCCTTCGGCACTCAGCTTTCCTTATGGTCCAGCTTTCACAGCCATACATTGCAACTGGGAAAACCATAGCCTTGACTATACACACTTTTGTTGGCAGGGTGATGTCTCTGCTTTTTAGTATGCTGTCTAGATTTGCCATAGCTCTCCTCCCCAGGAGCAAGCATCTTTAAATTTCTTGGTTGTGGTGATCTTGGAGCCCAGGAAAATAAAATCTGTCACTACCTACATTTCTTCCCCATCTATTTGCCAGGTAGTGAGAGGACCGGATGCCATGATCTTAGTTTTCTTAATGTTAAGTTTCAAGCCAACTTTTGCACTCTCCTCCTTCACCCGTATCAAGAGGCTCTTTAGTTCCTCTTCACTTTCTGGCATGAGAGTGGTATCATCTGCATATCTGAGGTTGTTGATATTTCTCCCAGCAATCTTAATTCCAACTGGTGATTCATCTAGCCCCACCTTTCTCATGATGTGCTCGGCATATAAGTTAAATAGGCAGGGCGACAGTATACAGCCTTGCCGAACTCCTTTCTCAGCACAGAAGTAGAAGGGGCTATATATAGATCTTGATTTGGATTCAGAGATGCACTGGCAGCATGATTAGATGACTTCCTCATCCCTTTCTTCCATTGCAGCCGTTGCTCCTGATGATCCATGGGCTTTCTTAAATGCTGTGGTCTTGGAAGGTTGCTGAAAATCAGGTAGAAGCATGTTCTAAGGGCACTTATTAGCTATGGGGCATATATTAGCTACTTCCTATGTCATTACTGGCTCCAAGTATCAACCCAGCTCTCTTCTTAACCTGAAAATGTTACAGGCAGTTTTTCCTCACAATTTTCTCTCATAAAGGAAGCCTCCCCCTTCCCTAGTTTCTTTAGGTTTATATCTGGCTATTAGATCAAAGCTGGGGCTTAAAGTTGCTATAGCAGTTAGGAGGAAATCATCCTGAACAGCAGAGGCACTCTACATTTGGCGTAAATGGGGCTGTGACTGCCTGGCTGTCTCCCACCACTTGCTGCTGCAACAAGGTATATTTGATCCAGTATTTCCTGGTCCCAAACATGGTCCTTTCTTACACCTCTGCAGAAACATTAGTAGAGCTGAGCATCTGCTCTGTCCTCCACCCCAACAGTTCCAATGGACAATTACCATTGAGAACAGGTTACATGGAGAGCTTGATAATATAGTAAGACAAGCAACAGTTAGTAGGAAATAGATGTGCATTTCTGTAGCAACCTGATAGAATCAAGTAAGATCAAACTAAACTGGAGATGGCTAAAAGTTATGGAAGCATGGGTAGCAACAGTTCATCTAACATTTTGTCTACAGCATATTGTAGCAATATCACAGAGGAAACTGTTTTATACTATTGAAGACAAGATGCATTTAAATTGAAAAATTATAATGAAAAATTCCATGGCTACCTGGATTGCTCTTATTTAGTATAAATATCCTGTGCAAAATTGTTAAGTATAGCATTTTTGACAAGCAAAACTGTGTCTAGATTTGCTCAATAGCCATTGTTACATACTTGTATATTTCAGATACTTGTAAGAATCAGAAAGTACACAATGAACTACCAAATGAAAATCTCATCTGCTTGAGGTATTTATAGGCATCTTATGTAAACAAAAATATGGATCTACTGTCACCAGCTGCTCAGGTTTAAAAATTATTTACACAAATCAACTGGCAATTTGATATACTTCTTTCATAAAAAGCAGGTTTTTAAAAAAGTTAGTATTAGTTTGCCAATATCAGTTAAGAGTCAGATTGGGAAACTCCTGTTTGAGTTTTGTAAAGAAAATAAAAGCCAAACACTAGTGTAGCAGAGAGCATGGCAGCTCCCATGTGAAAAAGCAGTTTCTAGAACTACTGCAAGTGGTAGGGGGCACACTACCACCCCTTCATAACACAATTAATTTCCTGCATGGAAAGCATTTTGTATGATGAGAAACACACTTGTATTGCACATGTGTCTATGTTGCTGCACACACAACTGCAGTAGGAAGTTGTGATGAATCTCAACTTCCCATGTGTAATGAAACAGATTTGTATGAACATCTTGAGAGATAAAAAACAAAACAAAACAAAAAACCAAAACTGCTCTAGGAAACTTTTCAACAAAGAGCCCAGTAGCATTTCTTCGAATGACTGAATAAATAAATAAATAACATTTACTTCCCTATATGGAACTTTCTCACCCATACAAGGAAAGGATCCGGTTTGAAAGAACTTGTGACAAATGATGACAAGCAAGGACGTTGCCAAAAACAGAAAGAGCGGGCCAGGAAGGAGAACTACACCAAGGACAGTGCATCCTTGGTAGGCAGTTTCCTCGACTCCTCTTGTTTCCCCTTTCCAAACATCAGCTGGGATAAGAAACGCTGACCCAAGCAATGTTCCCGCCACCAAGAGCAAAAGGACCGCACTGCAGAGACAGAAAGGCAGGTCGCCACCGAAACTGTGTACTGCCCAACGTGCTCTCTCCTTTTATTTTCGGACAGGCTTGTGCGTTTTACAGGTGCAGTAGAGGCAGCTACTCAACAGGTAGAGCATGCGCCATCCCTGCAGCATCTTCATCCCGAATTTCTGCCTAGCTCGATACCGTTCTAAGTGCACAGAGTGCTGCCCGGGGACGGGGGCGGCGGCGCCGCTGTTAGGCTACCGCGCCGGCCCTTTCCCGCCTCCACCTGCTTCAGCGAGAGCATCCAGCGAGGCAGCCATCCTCTCGGGCCCCGCCCCCGGGAAGACAGGAGCAGGCCGAGGCGGGGCGGTCTCTCCCTTGGTGTCCTCCTCGTCCAACACCTACCGTCGTCTCCTTGGCAGCAGCCGCTACGGGGATGGGCAGCAGTCCCCGGCCAGGTTCGCCTGCTCCTCCTCCGCCTCCTCCTCGGCTGCCTGCAAGCGTCGGCGGCCGCCGCTCCGCTAATTCTCGCTGTCGGGGCCGCTCGTAGAAGTGCTGACAGAAGAACCAAGCGAGCGCCCCGCCAGCAGCCCCCGCGGCCGCCGCGCTCAGCCCCCGCGACGCTCCGTCTCCGCCGGCCTCCGCGGCCCTGACACTCCATAGCTGCCTGCGGTTAGGCAGGTCCGGGCGGCCGCCGCGGGAGAAGCGGCAACGACGCCAGCCCAGGAGACCCCGCAGCGCTGCCATAGCGCTGGCTCCGCGAGTGACAGGGGCAGCGAAGCCGCTCGGGCAGCGGCGGCGTGACTGAACCCTCGCGAGAGCCGGGCTGCCGAGCGCGAGATGTGCTCTCCCTCCTTCCCAAATTCCCGTTACCCCTCCTCCCCCAGCCAGCCTATAATAAACGGTGCGGTCCGTTTCCTGACAGTCAATAGAGCTGAACGGCTCGCGACAGGGCGACGCTCCACCGCATGAGTCCGACCAGCCTCGGTTTTAGGAAGGTGCGCTTAGGCATCAGGAAGATGCATCTTTGGAAGCAAGGCATATTGCAACGCAGTTGCACAGTATGTCAGCCTTATTTACACCTTGCGCTGATGCCTCTCTTTGACTTTCTACCAAGAAAAGGGCACCCAGTTCTGAATGCACTTGCCAGCTTCAAATTCCACCTCATCATTAACTTTCCTTCTCTATAATGTGCTTTGCATTCTGATCCAGTAAGGACAGACCAGTAAAGGGAAGTAAGTTCAAGTAAATATATGCATAAATAAATAAAATTTCCAGGCTGAGACGAGATGTCCCCGCCCTTGCTGTCAGCATTCAGAGCCCTAGCGGACCAACAACTGAATGTCACTTCCGTGCTGCTGACTGGACAGTGCTTTCTGCTGCACCTCAGGGCAGCAAAATTTGCAGGGCAAGCTGCATGGTACAGTGTAATATCTCAGGACGCTCACTGTGCCTGATGGCAGGGCTGGTGCTGTACGATGGGAGCCTGGTATGCGGTAGCCAGTAGGAAGGCCAGCTGCAATACAACACTGGGTTCCTGTACTTGGAACATTTTAGTAGGTGCACTTTGCCATGCAAACTTGCACACACTATTTTAGATGCTGGAGCTCTTTTGCACATTTACTAGCCAGATTCTCCTAGGAAGGATATATATGATGGTCATCCCCAGCTCTTAGCCTCATCATACTTTCCCTGAATATGAAAGTTCTATTTAGTCTTAGAACTGCCAGGATGTTCAAAAAACCTACACATAAATTTGCCAAATTCCTTTAAAAAACACCACTTCTATCACTTTGCATCAAGGGCTGAGCCCCAGGTCAATCCTTGCCTCAGGATTCTTTTCAAATACCTCCATTGTTCTCTCTCACACACACTCAATTCAGCAGAAATTTATTAAGAAATTCAACTCTTATTTCCTATGGTTGGACTAAGGAAAAGGTTTTTAATCAAATAACTTAATGGGCTCACCATTGCAGTGATGTCTGTGTTATCAACAAGGTTTTACAAATGGCAGTTGTTTAGCTAATTACGTATCACTGCTGGTATTTTTTTGCATTTCAGTTCTGATATCACTGTTTGCATGTCCTGACCCACCCCTGCAGACATGAATATAGATCAGTCAGTTTGAAGCTGACATGTTATGCATTTGATAAAGTTGACAAATGCTTATACCAGAATAGATATGTTGGTCTTTAAGGTGCTGCAAGACTCTGTTGTTTTTGCTGCCACAGACTTAACATGGTTGTTCCTCTAGAATACATATAAGATGACATCCTTTTATAACCTGATCCAACATATGCTTACTCACAAGCAAAACCTATAGAGTTCAGTGTGAGATATAATGCATTGGCCTTTGATGCTTCATAGAATGTAATTAATTGTGCTTTCAGTAGAGCCCATGGACCAGCTGGAAGCAGATTGTCCTGGAACAGAAGCCTGAACAGCAAGAATCAGGTAGAAAGTTATATCCAGAAGACAGAGCTTTAAGTGCTGCAATTCTACTGTCTATATTGCCTATTCTCCTTGAAGTAAATCCAAGTTATAGGAAAAAAGTCTGCCAAATGTGGGCAGTCTTTCAGAAAAGGAGAATATTTTATTTATTTATTTAGGGAACGTCTATGCTGCCCCATTCGCTAAAGCTTCGGGGTGGCTCACAAACATAAATAAATAACATCATATAAAACAATATAATTTAACAGTATAAATTAAGTATAAATATAATGCCACTAAAAGCCAGAATCCAGTTGTGTGCAGAAATAGTGCCACTGGCATGATGAATACACAAACAGCCTTCAGCTGAGACAAGGGTGACATTTAACCATCTCCAGCATTGAAGGTGGTATTCTGTCTTCTCAGTCAGGAAAAGTGAGATGGCCTTGTATGTGCATTTGCAAGGGTGTCAGTTCTCTGATGCTTTGCCTGAGGAACCTGAACCTGTTGCCTTAAAGGTTAAGGACAGTCTGTATGGTGATGGCAGACTTAGTCTTGGACAAGATTTGAGAATGTGAAATCCCTTAACCAGATTGCTGCTGGCCTGCTCTAGATCAGTTATCATCCAAAGCATCTGTGGGTCAGTACCGTTTAGCAGTACTTTTGTTTCACTACTAATGCAGAATTATACCAGCTTCATGTTAAAAGTAGAATAGCATGACTAAATTACAAGTAGACATTTATGCAGAACTGCCCAGTTGGAAATCAGCCTGGCTGTCATCTTCAGCCATGCAGGAGTTTCCGCTTGGTTGGGTAGTCACACATCAACATTCAAATCTGTGTTACTAATAATCAGAGAGTATGCTTCTATTGTTGCATTTTCATAGCTCTTTTGTACACATTAAAACTATGTGTTTAAGAAAGGAAACAGATCATAGCCAGAAGAAAGTTGAAGAGTTTTAAAACAACTTGTTGTTGTTAGTTGCAAAGTCGTGTCCGACCCATTGTGACCCCATGTACAACATTCCTCCAGGCCTTCCTGTCTTCCACCATCCCCCAGAGTCCACTCAAGCTCACACCAACTGCTTCAGTGACTCCAACTAACCACCTCATTCTCTGCCATCCCCTTCTTCTTTTGCCATCTATCTATTGTTCCTAGCATTTTAAGACAACTACATCTCTGGTATATGAAATGACCACCCATCATGAAGTATTTTTTTTTGTTTGCACATTACTTTTTATCTCTCCTATTGTCAAATTTCACCTTCTTTGGGCATGCATTTTGCATTTCTCATTTCCAAACATGTATGAATCAAGAGATATCTGTGCTGTATATTTCTTTAAAGTTGGAGTTTTCAGCCTGAATTTAATGACTTTCCAGTAGCACCTGCAGGCAAATCTTTTGTTCAGTTGAAAAAGAAGCAGCACATCTGTAACTACTTGTGTCTGGATGTGTTCCTAAGACCCTCCCATTAAGATGTTTGCTTAAGAACAGAAGTTCATTTTAATCTCATAGTAAGTATAAGATTCCACTTTGATTAAAGGTATTGTGCCAACACTCAAAGCTCATAACTGAAATAAAACAAGGTGAATGTTCAAGTGTCATTTTTAGAAATGTGATTAATGATCTAATGAACAGGCCTCCAAACGTATCTAATATTAATATAAATGTGAAAATAAATACATATTCGCTAATACTTGAAATAAATTGTAAAGGGGAAATATGGGAACTGGCTGAGAGCAGAAAAACAGGGAATTATCAGGAACTTGTCTGATTATACTACCTAGCTGGGGGCTACATTTGCTTTGGTAATCACAGGGTCCATTGGTGTGCTTTAATAAAAGGGTACTGAAGGCCCCCCTAGAAGGCCAAATTTCATTCCAGGAAAGCTCTTTGTGGATGCATTCCAGCAGTGGGTAGGGTCAAAATATCATCATATTTTAGCTTAAAGCCCTTGCTGGTGGATACTAAGCTTAGGAGAGGCATTTTAACCTTTTTGACTGGGGTAAAACTGCAAAAAATCCAAGAAACCCCCCAGTGATTGGTGGATGAAGGGAAAGGGTGTGGCTATCCTGGACGGGAGTTCTGAAACCCTTTTTTAATGAATATGACAATGCTTTCTGATGGATCTGTAACCATTCCACCAGGGTTTTTCCATAGATGTACCTCAGGAAAAATGGCATGGATCCCTAATCTTGATGTAACATTGCCATGTGAAAAATTGCTTTTAAAAATGTTCTCTAAAAACTAATTTGATAATATGTGCATGTAATATGGGTTGAACCTCTCATCCCAAACATAGACCAGTTTGTAGATCTACATAGACTATTTAAGGGGTGTGTTTTCGTATGGAATGGTTTTGGCTGTTCTTGGATACATACTCTTGTGGAAGCATACTCATGGCTGTTTAGACACATAGACTGGGCTCAGGCAATGGTATAACCCACATGCAAGGGTTGAGGATGGGTTGAGTGTGGGCTGGGTTGTTGAAATGTGGACTCTTAATGTTATCTGAGACCAGCTACAATTTCACAAAGCAACAGCTGTCTGTGGCTCTCTCTGGCTAGCTGCTTGGCAAGAGCAGCAATGGGCCACTCTTCCTAAGCAGCTCCATGGTTCTGGCCTTGGTACCACAGTGAATTGTGTTTTCCAGTTCATATGACAGAACAAACCATCATAGTACCAAGAAACCCTAGAACAAACCATTGCTTCTCTTCATGGTTTTAAAAACCAAACATAATGTGCTGAAATACCACAACAGGATTCCGATCAACATATGCAAAAAATTAAAAAATATAATAAATAAATAACAGACCCTGTTGCTTGTAATGTGTGAATCCACTCACATTTCAACAACAATCCATGGTTCAATGACAACCTATATTCAACCCTCAAGTGTGAGTTTTCATCCTACACAAACCCACAGGCTTCTTTCCTGGATGGATCCTGTTATTCGGAGGGGAACTGCTTGGGCAGAAGCTGGATTTGAACAGTGCTGAGAGATGCTCTTGTATGGACCACAAAACCAACTGTCTCCAAACAGTTTCTAAAGTGGTTCAAACAGTTTACAAAAACAAAACAAAACAAAACCCTACACCTGAGCATTAAAAAAACCAATATACCATTAGTAGATAAATAGGCTTTTCATTTGCTGGGGTGAAAGAGCAAACAACCCAATTGAAGCATAGTTGAAGGGAGAACAGAAAGATATAATCAGGTTATGCAGGAGAAAATTGAAAAGTGCAGAATAGCATTCACTCCCCAGCCAACCCTCCTACATGTGCTCTTCTTCATAGGTATGCCCGTGCGCATCATTACTGTATGATTTGCTGTTGAAGATGGCTGTTGTGCTCTTTCTACATCTGTTGGTGCATACAATTGAAAAAACAAAGACTGGAAGTGATTTAAAATGAAGAAAAAATATTATGACTTCCTCTTAAGGAAAATTTAGCATTTGGATTCATGCACATTGTCAATAAACAACTTTCTGCAATGTGTTCCTGTCTACAAAATGATTAAGTTGTGGTTTGCTACACAAATATGATAAAAATGAAACTAAGGTTAAACTTCTTTTCTCTGCTAAAAGAGCTATACTAATCAATGTGATTGACCGTCCACATTTTTGAAAAATAACAAGAATTTGTTTGTGCTCCATCTTTCTCCAGGTTTTTCTGGGCTTATCAGGCCTTCTGAGCCCATCTTGTTTGGTTCTTTGGTTAGCAAAGTTGTAATGGATCTAAATTAATGCCTTGTGCTGTTTTGGTTGATACGTTAGTGAGCTGCCTCTAGCTGGATTATTCAGCTCACCATCAGTCTTCCGTACTAGCTTGGCACAGCTGGTTAAATCCTTTGGGAATTTTAACCATGCATTGTGGTTAGTTTTTTGTGCCTGACTGGTGATAAGGCATAGCAGGGGTTGTATGTCTCATCCTCCTCATTCCCTTTCTGCCTAGCTCTCCTGTAGTACCCTGACCAAAGGGTGCTTTCCACACATTCCACCTTGAAAGAAAATACTTTAAAATACTTAGACTACACTGTTGCAATTTGGCATGTGTACTCTATTCAAGCAGATCAGTGTCCATGTTGTTTGTTGCTGTTGTTAGTCGTGAAGTCGTGTCCGACCCATCGCGACCCCATGGACAACATTCCTCCAGGCCTTCCTGCCCTCCACCAT